>NC_044976.1:36730813-37030813 GCF_008728515.1 Papio anubis
GTGTGAGATTCCGTCTCAAAAAAAAAAAAAGAAGACCCATATGGTATGAGGAGAGGTGAGAACCTGGGACCAAATCCTGGTTAATGCTGCCAACATTTAGTGGTTGGTCAGAGAGGCAGAAAGAGAAGCAGGTTCATGATTATCTCAGAAGCTAAAGGAGAAAGAGAGAAAAGGAATAATCATTACATATGCTCTGTGTTCCTAAGACTCTGTGATTATACTCATAGTCTAAGAACTATGCAATTATGTGTAGAGAGCTGAGAACCCACCTATTTCTTCATTTCAACTGAACTCAGGGATAGGGATTTTCTCATTCAAAAATATGTCCTGTGCTTAACAGAGGCTCTGGAATATAAGTGCTTTATACATATTTGTGGAATGAGTGAATTAATTAGTGATCTTTAAGATTTATTTGGAGAAAGCATTATGCTAGCTTTAAGAGCTGAGCAGAACAATGGAAAGGATCAAGATAAACTGGAGGACCATCTGAAACCTTCCCCAGAGGAGAAAATCTACTGAACGATGTGCTGACTCCCAGAAGACCCAACAGCCCTGTCATGGCCCACATAGGGCAGGACTTAGGAGGAGCAGTAGAGGCCAAAGGAAGCCGGCCCAAGTAGGCGTCATGACTCAGGTGCACAGCTAGACAAAACCGCATGGAACAAAGCCAAAGAGCCAAGAGGACATGGAAATTACTGGCTGTAATTTCCCAAGAGGACCTAAAGTCATCCAAATAGAAATTCCGAGCTGGGTATTCACTTCACTCTTGAAACTGTATTTGAGAAGCGAGACAGGCAGCCCTGTAGGGGCTGAATACTGCAAAACGCCAAATTGGCACCACAGCCACCTTGCCCGTAGAAACCAGGCTTCCTTTCAGTCCTTTTCTGACCCCATAAGCCAAATCTCAGCTTCGGTAACATTTCCTTCTTCCAAGCAACCACAGGTAGCAGGAGAGACTGGGACCACCGTGGGCAAAGCTCCTGAAGGGGATGTCCTTCCAAAGCCTGCCTTGGCAGACTCTCTCGTGCTCAAGGGCAGGAAGAGCGCCCCCTCCTGAACAGAAGACGACTTGCTCCATAAGAAGGAAAGGAAGCCATCAATTCACCTTCTTTTTTTTTTTTTTTTTTGAGACGGAGTCTTGCCCTGTCGCCCAAGCTGGAGTGCAGTGGCACGATCTCGGCTCACTGCGACCTCTGCCTCCCGGGTTCAAGCAATTCTCCTGCCTCAGCCTCCCGAGTAACTGGGATTACAGGCGCACGCCACCACGCCTGGCTAATTTTTGTATTTTTAGTAGAGACAGGTTTCACTATGTTGGCCAGGCTGGTCTTCAACTCCTGATCTCGTGATTCACCTGCCTCGGCCTCCCAAAGTGCTGGGATTACAGGTGTGAGTCACTGCATCTGGCTTTTTTTTTTTTTTTTTAAAGATGGAGTCTTGCTATGTTGCCCAGCCCAGCCTGGAACTCCTGGGCTTCAGCCATCCTCCCACCTCAGACTCTCAAAGCGCTGGGATTACAAGTGTGAGCCACCACATGTGGCCTCAATTCACTGTTTATATTATTACAGATAAAGAATAATAGAAATGCACTCCATGATTAGCTGGATAATAATTAAAATAATAATTATATGTAATAATTATGCATAATATGAGGGATGAAGGTAAAGCTACAGCAGGCTCCTGTTTGAGCAGACATGGGACTCCAATTTCCACAAGTAAGTTATATGTAGACCAAGAACGCAGCTAAGCAGTTGTTGCCCCTGCCCTATAGCCCATTAAAGAGGCTAGAATGAAGGACTAATAGCAGCTACAACAAAATTATTATTTGTTCTCTGATATGGATTAAATTGAACACTGCAGATCATTTCTTTGGCCACATGTCTTCAGACTTCTGGGAGCAGCGTGCCGAAAGTTGTCCCTTCCAATGCAACTTCCAAATGGTCTCAGCAGGAATCTGAGCATTCTGATCACACATTTCTTGGCTTCTTTTCAGTGTTTTATCACTTCGCTTAGTTTTAGAAAGTGTTTCCCCCCATTAGATGGGTAAGACTAAACTCTGGTATAGATGAGAACTCACACACACACAAAAAGGTGACCTCAACGTTCCTGAAGAATGGAGGGCTGTAGAACTGAATCAAAAGGGAAAAAAGAGAAGAAGCAAAATGAAACAGGAGAGAGAGACACACACAGTCTGGAAGGACACTAAGGTTTTAAATGTAGCTATCTCTAGGATAATGAATGTTTTATTTTTCCCCTTTTGGTCTGTCTGCATTTCTACTTTTTCTTCAATGAAATGTTATTTTTAAATAGGGAAAAACATAATCAAAATTATTTTTAATAAGACAAGTCAAATTAACAAGACAATTCTAAATATTCTAAGGTAGGATTTCTTACATGCGTAAACATTTTTTCCTGTTGTGGTTAAATACATATAACATAAATTTCACCATTTTAACCGCTTTTAAGCGTACAATTCAGTGGCATTAAGCACATTCACAATGTTGGGCAACCATCACCACCATCCATTTCCAGAAATATTTTATCATTCAAAACAGAAACTCTACCCATTAGATAAGAACTTTCCATTCCCCTCTTCTCTCATCCTTTGGTAATCTGTATTCTGCTTTCTTTCTCTGTGAATTTGCCTAATCTAAGTACCTCATCCAAGTGGGATCATACAATATTTGTGCTTTGTGTCTGGCTTATTTCACTTAGCATAATGTTTCCAAGGTTCGCTCATGTTGTAGCATGTATCAGTGTATCAGAATGTCATTTCTTTTTTAAGCTGAATAATATTCCATTGTATGTATGTATGTATGTGTGTGTATATATATATATATATATATCACATTTTGTTTAGCCATTCATCTGTTGGTGGACATTTGGGTTTCTTCTACCTTTTGGCTATAGTGAATACCACCACTATAAACACTGAAGTGCAAGTATCTGTGTGAGTTCCTGCTTTCAATTCTTTCGGGCATATACCTAGAGGTGGAATTGCTGGATCATACAGTAATTCTATGCTTCACTTTTTGAGAAGCCTCCTTCTGCTTTCCACAGGGGCTGCACCATTTTACATTCCCACAAGAAATGCACCAGGATTCCAATTTCTCCACATCCTTGTCAACACTTGTTATTTTCCATTTTTTTGATAGTAGCATCCTAATGAGTGTGAAGTGGCATGTTGTTGTGCTTTTGATTTGCATCTCCCTAACGAATCATGATGTTGGGCATCGTTTCATGTACATTTTGGCCATCTGTATATCTGTTTTGGAAAAATGCCTATGTAAGTCCTCTGTCCATTTTGGAATTTTTGTTTCTTTGTTTGCTTGTTTGTTTTTAAGTTGTTGGAGTTCTTTACATATTTTGAACATTAATCCCTTATCAGGTACATGATTTGCAAATATTTTCTCCCATTCTGTCAGTTGTTTTTTCACTCTCTTGATAGTGTCCTCTGATGCATAAAGGTTTTTAATTTTCATGAGGTCCGGTTTATCTGATTTTTCTTTTGATGCTGTGCCTTTAGTGTTGTATGCAAGAAATCATCATCAAATCCAGTGTCATGGAGGTTTTCCTCTGTGTTTCTTCAAAGAATTTTATTCTTTTAATTCTTATGTTTAGGTCTTTGACCCACTTCAAGTTAACCTTTTATGTGGTATAAAGTAGGGGTCCAACTTCATTCTTTTTCTTGTGGATATTCAGTTTTCCCAGCACGGTTAATTGAAAAGACTCCTTTCCCAGGCGGGGTGCGGTGGCTCATGCCTATAATCCCAGCACTTTGGGAGGCCAAGGCAGGCGGATCACGAGGTCAAGAGATTGAGACCTTCATGGCCAACACGGTGAAACCCTGTCTGTACTAAAAATACAAAAATGAGCCAGGTGTGGTGGCGCTTGCCTGTAGTCCCACACTGGCAAGGTTTGGGAGGCTGAGGCAGGAGAATCACTTGAACCCAAGAGGCAGAGGTTGCAGTGAGCCAAGATCGCGCCACTGCACTCCAGCCTTGCTCCAGAGCAAGACCCTGTCAAAAAAAAAAAGAAGAAAGAAAGAAGAAAGAAAGAAAGAAAGAAAGAAAGAAAGAAAGAAAGAAAGAAAGAAAGAAAGAAAGAAAGAAAGAAAGAAAGAAACTGTCCTTTCCCAATTGAATGGTCTTGGACACCCATGTTGAAAATCTTACACGCTTCTTACATTGTGAATGGCCACAGATTTCAATGTTCTCTGTAGCTAAATGTGAAAAATAAAATAGCAACACCTTGCATTCGTATAAAGTGATGGAAAGGTAATATAATTGTGTATTTATATAGTGTCTTACAATGTGCAGTAGCTTTGTGTACATAAGACAATTCATGGATTTGGGAGTCGGGCTGTCTGGGTTTGAATTCTAGCTTCCTAACTTCCTAGCTGAATAACCTCAGGCAAGCCACTTAACCTTTCTAGGCCTCAGCTTCCTCATCTGTAAAATGGGCATATCCTATCCACTTCATAGTATTGTTATGAGGATTAAATTAGATAATTCACATAAAGCACTTAATACATTTCCCAACACATAGTAACTGCGTGGTACATGATAGCTATTGCAATCATTATTGTCATCATTAACATCATATTGTAGACTGGCTTATATTCATTATTTCCTGTGGTTCCCACATTTACCCTGTAAGGTAAGCAGGATAATAACAGTAGTGTCATTATAGAAACAGGTAAGATTGAGCTCAAAAGGTACCTTGCTAGACCAAGGCCCTGTGGCAAGGAGGTGGCAGGACAAAGTATGTGTTTTTACCACCGGTCATAAAAGGGACACTATCAGAAATAAAGCAGGTTTTACACAGAGGTCTGGTTCCTGGGCCAATGTTCCTTTTACTGAGAAACTTGTCTGTCGTCACTCTTTTTAAGACAGAGATGGTTTACTGTTTTCTACCTTTAACAACAACAAAAAAAGAAGCTATGGCACTGTGACGGTCAGGGTCCTGTGTACGGCAGATCCAGAAATCAGGACAAGACAGGAACAGATAACAGATGTCCCCTGTAGAGCTGAATTTCACAGAATCAGAATAAACTGCCGTGGGCTCATCAGAAAATTCCTCCAGTAATTATAAAAGTCTTAAACGTGCAATAACAAATTCATGCAACACCACCTCCTGGCCACACAGACCGAATGAACCACTGTAGGTACGAACTGCTACAAGTGTGGGAGCTTTCTGTCACTCCACACTTCAGAAAAGATAAAAGACTGAACTAAAATGAATATAAAGATGGCTGTTTAAATTCATTAAAGAGATAGTTACACATGCTCTGAAAAGAGAGTTGTTAGGCACCTACCATGGGCAAGATGTGTCAGAGATGTCTAGATATAAAGATAACAATCTTTGAGAAGTTTCAAAACAGAGGGGAAAAAATGCAAATACAAAAGAACTTCAGGCCGAGCACAGTGGCTCACGCCTGTAATCCCAACACTTTGGGAGGCTGAGGCGGGCTGATCACCTGAGGCCAGTAGTTCAAGACCAGCCTGGCCAACATGGTGAAACCCTGTCTCTACTAAAAATAAAAAAAAATTAGTTGGGCGTGGTGGTACATGCCTGAATCTATTCGGGAGGCTGAGGCAGGAGAATCGCTTGAATGCTTGAACCCGGGAGGTAGAAGTTGCAGTGAGCCGAGGTCGCACCACTGCACACCAGTCTGGGCGACAGAGCAAGACTCCATCTCAGAAAAAAGAAAAAAAAAAAAAAAGAAAGAAAGAAAGAACTTCAATTTAAAGCAGCAAATATTAAGTGCCTTAACAGTTTCTTTTGGAACTTCTATCAAGCAATTTCTATCAGCTAAGGCAAAAGTCTGAAATTCCTCCAAACCAATGTTCTCTTGGTTACTTTCAACCAAAAAAAAACTGCCAGGTGGGTTCAGCCTCTCTGGAGGCCGTCAGTAGGCAAAACCTCTTCAATATCTTCAAGCAGTAAAGAGAAACACAGCCATCCTGATGTAATAATGGGATGGATGGGGAAGCTATAAATTTCTTTGGATTTATGATTTGGCTGTCTCCCTCACCTCCGCCTGTGCCAAACCATACGGGGACGCTCCAGATTAATCATCTGTGGAAAAAGTACATTACTGCAAGGTGCATGTTCTCACTCAAGTGCTTTCAACCAGACCCTGGGAAGCTGGCGAGAGGCTTTCGGGACAGGAGCTTCACAGAGGACATCACGTATTTGGCCTCTCCTGTACCTCACTGCTGTCTAAACCTGGGATGGAAAGAAATGCTTTCAGGATCAGGGAGAATAGAAAAGTGACGCAGGCTTGAGTGTAAACCTCAGTGTGAGGCTGGGCAGCTGCCAAGCAAGCCACCTGAATAAGTGACTCGGGGGTGACACCTCATCTGGTCTGTCCTGAGAGACTTTAGCCACCAGGGGCAGGCTGATGTCATGGAAAGAGGCGGGCTTTGGAGGAACGCTGGTTCACATTCTGGTTCTGCCACTTGGTGTGTGAACCTCAGCAAGGTTTCAGTTTCCTTTCCTAAAAAGGACAGAACCCCTATTCTAGAGAGTGGTTGTCGTGATGAGCTTCTAAATTGGCTCCCATCCTAGGATTCATGCCCTTATATAATCTCTGCCCCTTGGGTGTGAGCTGGACCTAGTGACTCACCTCTGATAAAAAGAATATGGCAAATATGATGGGATGTCACT
Organism: Papio anubis; assembly: GCF_008728515.1. Lineage (NCBI taxonomy): Eukaryota > Metazoa > Chordata > Mammalia > Primates > Cercopithecidae > Papio > Papio anubis. Next base: position 36,737,483 of record NC_044976.1, read on the forward strand.
TCTAAGACTTAGACATAAGAGTATGACCTCCATCTTGCTTGCATTCTCTCTTGGCCCTTTCCCCATGCTGCTGCCTTGCTGTGAGCTGTCCAGTGGAGAGGACCATGTGGCAAAGAACTAAGTACCGCCTCTAGCCAGCAGCCCACAAGGAGCTGAATCCTCCCAACAACCCCATGAAGGAACTCAGAAGCAGATCCTCCCCCAAGTCGAGCCTTAAGATGATATAGCCCAGGCAACACTTTGATTGTAGCTTACGAGAGACCCTGAGACAGAGGATCCAACTATGCTACATGCAAATTCCTGAGTCAGAGAAACTGTGAGATAATAAGTGGCTATTGTTTGAAACCACTAAGTTTGGGGATAATTTGTTATGCAGCAATGGATAACTAATACAGTAACACTGAGAATTTAATAAGGTACCATATGCCATAGCTAGTCCATACATGGTAGCTGTTATCATTAGCAGGAGATGGACCCACTGCCTTCCAATTCATTTGTAGAAAGATGGTGGCATGGAGGCTGGGAAAGGAAAGGAGATGACATTTTCCAGAAATCATGAACTAAGCAGAAACTCAAAAGAGAAATACAACCAAGTGCCAACTATTTTTTGACAGGTGATCATCTCCCTTCTCCATAGTCCCAAAGTATTTCTTTTGTGCCATGATTATAGAACCAGCAAGGCTGGCCAGATGCTGTGCCATTGTCCCTTTTCCCCTTCTCCTGTCCTCAAAGGTAGGGGTCATGCCTTCATTTCCTGACTCCATCACAGTGTCAAACACCATCCTTTGCTGATGAGAATAGTGTGTAATTGTTCTTTTTCCCATTCTAAAAAATTTGATAGATTTTTTCTTCCATTTTATTTCCTTTTGGGATTCTCGTCTTCTCAAAGTCCAGTTCACAGGCATCCTTCTCTCCACAGTCTCCCCAACCTGTAGCTCTCCTTCAAGATTATTTACTCCTTCTATGCTTCTCTGCAGAGCAACACTGCTGTTATCCAGCTCTTTATTAGAATTAGTGAATTAGTGTGTTGTAGTCATCTCTCCCTATAGCTGACAGCCTCCAGAACAGCAGGGGCAATCTGTCTTATTCATTCTTGGGAGCTACAGTGGCCACTCCAAGTTTGAAGTAGGTTCTCAGAACCAGTGACTGGAGGAATAAATTATTTCAAACCATTCTCTGAGATTTGAATAAACAAACCTCTGAGGACAAAATGAGGGGGAAAAGCTCAGAGGACACATCACAAATTGCAACAGACTTTTTCAAACCCACTAGGGGCCATCAAGTCCCTTCCAAGCCAACCAAGTTTAAGAACTTGTGGGATCTTGCAGGTTTCTTTTCTAAGCATGTTGTAGATCCCTGCTGGCACCATTCCCAGGGCAAAGAAAATGGAGCTGTTAACATTGCACCCACAATGAAAGGAAGACCAGGTTAGCGAACACAAGCATACATTGTTAGAAACATAATTCAAGTGGGTACAACGAATAAGAACTTCTGGAATTCACTACCAAAGTCAAAGCCCAACCCATGTTCCCCTGACCCCTTCCCTGGCTCCACTACACAATTACTCAGAACCCTAGTCCCACAGGAATTGCACCTCCACACAGAACATGGTTTTGTGTTAAGAAGAGCAAAGCCTCTGGTGATTTCATGGTTCTCCCAACTTCCTTCTTTTGCAACAGACAGGGGCAGCCAAAGATGCCATAAACCAGTGGGGAGGGGGAGTGCCAGGGATGAGGCTTGACAGCATTACAGCCATTAATGAAGATGAAGTGGGGCAATAACTCCTGAGAACTTGCTCACCAGAATGCCTGCTGCCTTGGCAGCTCCTCCTTCCTGAGGGTCATCTGAACTTGCAGCTGGCCTAGCCCGGGGCTGAGGGAGGACTCTGTGACTCAGTTCCTGGACATAGGATGTAGGCACTGGAGCCACCAAGTAAACCACAGATAGGCCTGAGCCCGGGCCTCGCTACTTTAGATGCCCTCATTTTGAAGCATTGGTCAGCATCCACCTGGTGGCAGTTGGTAAGAATAACCCACTCAAGCTGGTGACTGGTCATCACCTGCCTGCTTGGCAGTGGTGACTCAGCACCAACCTGCTTGATGGTGGTTGGTCAACATTTGTCTGCCTGGTGGTGATTGGTCAGGACTTAATTTCTTGGTTAGGACCTACCTACTGGGCAGTGGTTGGTCAGTACCTACCTACTTGGCAGTGGCTCATCAGTACCCATGCCTACTTGGTAGTGGTCAGTACCTGCCTGCCTGGTGGTGGGTGGTCAGCTCCTGCCTGCCTGGTGGTGGGTGGTCTGCACCTAACTGCCTGGTGGTGCTTGGTCAGTACCTGCCTGCCTGGAGGTGCTTGGTCAGTACCTGTCTGCCTGGTGGTGCTTGGTCAGCACCTGTCTGCCTGGTGGTGCTTGGTCAGCGCCTGCTGCCTGGTGATGCTTGGTCAGCTCCTGCCTGCCTGGTGGTGCTTGGTCAGTACCTGCCTGCCTGGTGGTGGTTGGTCAGCACCTGCTGCCTGGTGGTGGTTGGTCAGCACCTTCCTGTTTAGTGCTCAGCACTTGTCTGGTGAACCCAGTTGGCCAGTGCTGTCCATGAGCAGACCTATGAATTAAGTGAGGACACTTGTCAAGGAGATCTAGGTCTGGAAGAAGGGTAGGGCAAAAGAAGAAAGAAACATTCATTCCATACTTTACATTTCATGGGCATTTTATCACCTTTCTTTCTTTTGATCTTTACCAAAACTCTATCCAATATATGCAGCCAACCCACATTTACAAAGGCATTCATTCATTTATTTAACAGATGTTTTGGGAGCACCTATTCTGGGCCCCACTCTTGGGAAGTTCTGGGGAGAGATGAATAAAATGCAACACGTGCTCTCAAAGTGCACAGACTCCACTAGAGACAAGGACATCATCGCACCTATCCTAATAACAGCTAACATTACTGTGCACTTCTACACACAGGGCACTGTTCTGAGCACTTCATGGCCAATAGTTCACTTAATCCTCACAACAACTCTTTCAGGTAAATATTATCATCTCCATTTTACAGATAAGAAAACTGAAACCCACAAAATTAAACTAAATTCTCCAGGTTCTCACAGCTAACAAATGGCAGTGGTAGAATTTGAACCCAGGAGGTCTGGCTCTAAAGCCTATACCCTTGGACCCTATATTCTAGCCATCTAGATAATCAAGGCCAATGTGACATGTTGAGTATCAGCTTAGAAATGTCCACCTTGCTATTGTGAAGAAGACTAGCTATGGCAGGAGAGAGGAGAATCAGGGAGAGGGGCTAACTTAAACAGATCCTCTCCAGAGCCCAAAAGACTCCTATCACTTCCATTTTTTAAGGCTTTGGTATGTTAAAGTAAATATATAAAGTCAAATTTATACAATTTTGGTGTATATGTTTATGTTTAACAAATGACTTTGATGCATATGTGATATAATGCAATTATAACTGCATTATATAACTGATATATCACAAATGTGATATAATTACATAGATCACATAATTGCATATATCACATAATTGATATATCACATAATGTGATATAACTGCATTATATCAATATGTAATTGCATTTTATCACATAATTGCATAATTGTCATTGTGCTATTCACAAAAATATTTCAAGATTACAATAACATATTGATTCAGTGTGCATTTCAGGTGTGATGGTCCTATAACAGAGAACAGACCACATTCCAAGAAAACATCATCCTCTTTCAGTCTTGTCAATGTACTTCTGTGACTGGCTGAAAGTTTTCACTTGGAGATAATGTCAAAAATTTACATTTCTTGTCCTCTGTGATTGATGGTCTGAGAGCTAAATGGCCTTCCAGGTCTCCTGTGACTGGCCTTGACTTTTAGCAATGTCACGAAGTCCAAGAGGCAATGCGGTGCACAGCAGCACTGCATGAATTCAATTCTCAGTTCTGTTGCTTACTAGCTGTGTGATCTTGGGTAGGTCATTTAAATGATTTTTGCCTCAGTTTCCCCATTAGTAAAACAGAAATAATATTATCTACCTCCTAGGTTTGCTGTGAGTATTAAATATGTGATTAGTATAGAAGGAGATGTACACACAAATGTACTCCTCAAACATCTATTATCCTGCCCTGAGCCATGACCATGCATGGCCTTAGGAGGTACAAAGATGAGTAGGACAAGAGATCAGCTCTGGGGCAGTGGTACAGCCTAGTAGGAAGTCAGACTCTGCAACGGGTTCCTTTGGAGCAGCTGATCCTAACCCTACCTGTGAGACTATCTGTTGGAGGGCAGACTCTGAGCTCCAGTCTGACTGCTCCTCAACTCAGAATGCGGTGAGTGGAAAAGAGTGGGAAGTCACCCTGTGAGTAGGGTCACCACAGCACATAATATGCCACGTGACTCAGGACTCAGGCCATACTAGCGAGCTGCTCTGACACTTTCTAATTGCTTCAAAGGCCTGACACATTTGGCTTATAGACTGCTCTCACTCCTTAAAATTATATGCAATCCCATATTCTACCTTGGAATTAAATTTAAGTTAGAGAATGTTTTAAAGCCACACTTTTTATCAATTGCAGGAAATTTGGGGAGAAAAAAACCAAATGGAGAAAATCGAAATCACCCATCACCCCACCACCCAGAGGCAACCACTGTTCACTTCTTTCCAATCCTTTCCGTATACATTTTTAACACAGTTGAGATCATACTGTATAATCAATTTTGTATCTTGCTTTTCAGAAATGTGAATTTAAAAGTCAAGCACCCAAGAACCCCAGCTATCTCATCAACACTTCAGATGCCTCAGAAACACATTGGAATTTTTAAAAATTGATTCTACAAATCTCCCCCTTCCACTTCTCTTCTGACCACGTGGGGTTTGCAGCAGAATACACACGATATAGACACATTCCCTGAAGTGTAATAGATTTGAATTGCACACAAGTTGGAGAATGAATGTCTAAATAATTAGGAGGTTAATTAATCTAAAATATTGGAGGATGAAAGAAATTTGAAGCTACAGATTCGACAGAGGTCTTCACAGCTGTCTTGCTAGTGAAAATAGAGGAAAGTGGGAGACTGAGGAACTGAGGATGGTTCAGAGCCAGCTGGCCACAGTTGGCCACGCCCAATGCGCGTCCGGCTCTTTCCAACCTACTGACTTGACTATATGGTTCTTGTGGTCAAGAGGCCTCCTGGCGACCCGGCGTAGTGGCTCACGCCTGTAATCCCAGCAGTTTGGGAGGCCGAGGTGGGCAGATTACCTGAAGTCAGGAGTTTGAGACCAGGCTGGCCAACATAGTAAAACCCTGTCTCCACTAAAAATACAAAAATAAATTATCCGTGTGCCTATAATCCCATCTATTCAGGAGGCTGAGGCATTAGAGTCGCTGGAACCCAGGAGGCGGAGGTTGCAGTGAGCCAAGATCATTTCACTGTACTCCAGCCTGGGTGACAGAGCAAGACTATCTCAAAAATAAAATAAAATTAAAAAACTAGAGGACTCCCCGCTGGCATCTCATGCAGAAATGTTATGAAAGAGGCTTAGCGTTCAGGTGCTCTAGCCAGTCAATCTAGGTTCCAATTCAGGCATTTCTGCCTATTAATTTTTTGACTGTGGGCAAATTATTTCATCTCTCTGAACCTCAGTCTTCTCATCTATAAACAGGGATGATATTAACAGCGCCTGTCTCGTAGTGTTGTAATGATTAATTCAGCTCATATACTTAAAAGATCCCAAACACATAGTAAAATCTTAGTAAATCTTAGTTCTTACTAGCTGGGAAGCAATGTATTCCAGAGCAGTGGCTTTCTCATATTTTTTGACTATGACTGTAGTAAGAAATATAGCTTACATCATGACTCAGTACATAAAAATATACATGTCATTGTTGTGCATATGTATATGTACATGTGTACATAAACACACACACACACACACATGTATTTCATTAAATGCTAGTTATCCTTGCCTGTGCAATGCAGTCATATTTTCCATTTTAGCCTATTTCACCTTTTGTCTTTTGAAGGCACATGATCAGATCTATGTCATCTTTGAAAATATTAGCTGCAACTCACTAAATGGATTTCATGACTCACCACTGAGTCTCAGTCAGCAGTTCGAAAGATTCTGGCTTAATGGAAAGCATATAGATCTTGGCACAAGAAAAACCTGGGGTCCAGTCTCAGCTCTGTCACTTTTTACATGTGTAACCACAGGTGGAGTTTTATTGTTTGTTGAATCTGATCTTCAGTTTCCTCATCTGTAAAATAAAGATAGTGGTCATCTTACCAGATTATAACATGGCCTAAGACCAGGCACTTAGTAGGTACTCAGTAAGTTGTAGCTTTCTTGATTTATCTGCTTTGCTATGCAGACGGGACTCTGAGACAGTCTTGCCTCCATTACCAATGCCTTTGGGACCTCCAAATGCAATTACCATGAGGCTTTGTCTCAGGACTCAGTATGGAAGAGCTTTGAGGTCTATGATGCCCTCACTTAACAGCACGCTTCCAAGTCCTGCTATTTGGATTTGATTTTTTAAAGTACTTCCTTTATTTTAATTCAGACCCCAGGGACCTGGAGAGTACACCGCTGCTTTTTCCCAATAAAAATCAGACCAGTAATAAGCATATTGCATCTGAAATGGTGAAGCTGGGTGCGCCTTCAAAGGGCACGCATTAGGACTTGGCTCACTCCCAGCCTGGGTTACAGCGTCAATTTCCCTGGAGGAAATGGGAAGTCCTGCCACAGTCTTGCAGGCTGGTCGGCTCTAAGAAAATTTGGCTTTAACCAACTGCTTTATGACGGGGCCCCTGAGACACTAAGAGGAGAAAGAAATTGTCTGAGGTACACAGTGTAGGAGTGGCAAATTGGGACTTACGCCCTACAACTCATACCCCATCTTGGAAATCTGAACAAGGAATTATCCAAGAGGGTCAGCCCTCTTGGTCTCCCGAGCCTGACCATAAGAAAGCTCCTCTTTGCTCAACAGGCTTTAGTTATCAGAGGCATTTTCATTCCTAGGGAGGACAATTTCAAGACTGATAACCTTACAAAAACAATTTCAGTAGTTAAAATTTTAAAATATATATATATATATATCACTCACTAGATGCCAGGCATCATTTTAACTGTTCAACACATCTTCACTCATTAATCTTCTCAGCCCTGTGAGATAAATCTGATTATCCCCGGTTTTAGGAGTATGTTAGAAAAACAGAGGCACAAGGGGATGAAGTAATTTGCCAGAATTCCCATAACTAGGAAGCAACAGATCTGAGATTTGAACCCGGGTCGTCTGGCTCGGGTCTGTAACCTTAAATGCCTCAGCCCCCTGGGACTAGCATGAGCAGCTAACACGAGGTCTGGGCTACAATGGCCTATGCAGCTCTTTACCTGTGCCCAGAGCTGTCTTTTCTAGAAGCTGCAAGGACAAACACTGTGAAGAAACCTCCATTCTGAAACAGTAAAGGGGCCAAATAGCCTGAGAGGAAAGAAGTGGTTTGTTTGTCAATGGTACCCTCCTGTTTGGGAGCGGGGTGATGGCTCTTGACCCATTCATCAAACACACATTTTCTTTCTTTTCTTTTCTTTTCTTTTTTTTTTTCAAATGGAGCCTCATTCTGTCACCCAGGCTGGAATGCAATAGTGCAGTCTCAGCTCACTGCAACCTCTACCTTCCAGGTTCAAGAGATTCTCCTGCCTCAGCCTCTCGAGTAGCTGGGAGTACAGGCATGTACCACCACACCTGGCTAATCTTTGTATTTTTAGTAGAGACAGTGTTTCACCATGTTGGCCAGGCTCGTCTCAAACTCCTGACCTCAAGTGATCCACCTGCCTCAGCATCCCAAAGTGCTGGGATTACAGGCAGGTACCAGTACACCTGGCTAATCTTTGTATTTTTAGTAGAGACAGGGCTTCACCATGTTGACCAGGCTGGTCTCAAACTCCTAACCTCAAGTGATCTACCTGCCTTGGCCTCCCAAAGTGCTGGGATTATAGGCAGGAGCCACCGTGCCCGGCCAAACACATATTTTCTAAAGACCATGCCAGGCACATGGCTGGGCTCTGAGGACTCAAAGATGCACACACTCTCTGCCTCAAGTAGGTAACAACCTAGGAACCAAAAAGTTGGTAATGACCCTTTTGAAGCTCTTGCTGTGGGTCAAACACGGTGTTCAGGGCTTCCTACACAGAACATCGTCTCCTCCTCTTGAGCCTGACATTTGCTACAGTTTGAATGTCGCCTCCAAAACTCAGGTTGAAATTTAATTGCCATTATTATGATATTCAGAGGTAGGACCTTTAAGAGATTAGGTCGTGAGGGCTTTGCCATCATGAATGGACTAATGCCATTATCGAGGGAGTGGGCTAGTTATCTCAGGAGTCCAGCCCCTTTTCCTCTCCCGAGCATGCTCTCTTGCCACATGATATCTTCGGCCATGTTATGATGCAGCAAAAAGGCAGATGTGGCCCCTCAATCTTGGACTTCTCAGTCTCCAGAACTGTGAACCAAATAAATTCTATTCTTTGTAAATAATCCAGTCTGTGGTATTCTGTTACAGCAGCAGAAAATGGATCAAGGCAATATTAACACCCCTTTTTGTCACTGAAGTGAAACTACGATTTAAATCTAGGTTTGCCTGACTCCAAAGCTTTTATTCTCAACCACTAAATCACACCCCGTTCCCACTCCAGTGAGTAGAAATCGGCTAAGTGGATACTGTAGTTACTACCCCAACATCCAGCCCACCCATCTTCTATTGTAAAATAGCCTGTGATGTGGCTGGGAGGGTTCTTGGTCTGGACTAATCTAGAATATGTCATTCCCTTTCATGGTGATCGGTTCATAAACCAGATTTAAGCCAGTTAATATATGGCATGAACACATGCACATGAGTTGATCTGGAGCAATCTAATCAGAGAGAAGCGCTGGCCTGTGTGCTGATCACTGCAGGAAGAGTTATTGTTTCTTCCATTGTAAATGTACGTGGCAAGCACGAAGCCCCAGTTGCTGTTGGCCACCATCTTGCAACCAATTAGAAAGTCAGATTGAGGATGCAGCTAGCTCTTAGAAGAGTACAGAGGGGAGACCAGACCTGAGAAACAGAGGCAGAGCCCTGAAAACAATGCCTGAAGCTTAAATGATCTACTTCTCAATTTATTTATGTGAGTCAAGGTGTCCTCTTTAATGTTTAAGTCAGTTTACTTACTTGCAAATGAGAACATCCTAACTAACATATAAGGTGTTTGGGAGAGATTGAGATTTATGAAGTTCACAGTCATCATCCTAAACTTCTCATCCATTTACCAAGTAAATACAACAAAACTGCCAGATAATTCATAAGTGAAAAAATGTATAGATTTGACTGATAAAATTCTTTAAAAGAATTGTAATTCTCTAAAACACAATATAAATGTAACTAAAGAACATGCAACAAACTACAAAACATATTTGCTGCCCATTTGACAATTAAGAAGTATATCTCCATAAATTCATATAAACTAATAAGAGAAAGAAGTGCACCTCTATAGAAAAGCAATGAGCTAGGACATGAGCATTTCTTGAACTGGAAGAAAAAGAAATGAATAAATAGAAGTGTATTCCAACAGTATGACATCTTGATGTTTACCTGTTAAAGGGGCAAGGAATAGAAGAAATGATAATACTCAGAGTTGGAGAGAATGTATAAAAACTCGCACTCTCATGCCCTTTGGATTAGGTATAAATCTGTATCACTTCTCTGGGGGACAATCTAGCAATAGGTATAACAATTTTTAAAATATGCATATAGGGGCGGGGCACAGCGGCTCATACCTGTAATACCAGCACTTTGGGAGGCCAAGGCAGGCGGATCATCTGAGGTCAGCAGTTGGAGACCAGCCTGACCAAAATGGTGAAACCCCATCTCTACTAAAAATGCAAAAATTAGCCGGGTGTGGTGGTGGGTGCTTGTAATCTCCGCTACTCAGGAGGCTGAGGCAAGAGAACTGCTTGAACCTGGGAGGTGGAAGTCGCAGTGGGTAAGTCGCAGTGAGTCGAGATGGCACCACTGCACTCCAGGCTGGGTGACAAGAGCAAAACTCTGTCTCAAAAAATAAAAAATAAAAATAAAAATATACATACCATTAGAATCACATACTTCTCTTCTTGAAATTTCATCTAAGGAAATAATACAAATAGTATGGAAAAGTTATATATTTGAAGATATTCATTGCATTTTCTTGGTAATAATGAAAATTAGAAGTAATCAAAATATTTTACAATAGGGGAATTGGTAAAATAAATTGTGGCCATTTCATATAATGAAGTTCCATCCTGCTATTTTAAAAGACAATATAGTTATATAAAAAATGAATGATATACTGCTTATTTATAAAGCAGTTTGCAAAACAAATGTTTACAGGTTGAGTATCCCAATGCAAAATACAAAATTTGAAATACGTTAAAACCTGAAACTGAGCACTGAGAGAGGCTGCAAGTGGAAAATTTCACACCCAATCTCATGTGATGGGCCATAGTCAAAATGCATTGTCTCATGCACAAAATTATTAAAAATATCGTATAAAATTACCTCCAGGCTATGTGTATAAGGTGTATATGACACATAAATGAATTTTGTGGTTTAGACTGAGGTCCCCTACCCAAGATATCTCATGTATATGTAAATATTCCAAAATCTGAACAAATCTGAAATCTGAAACATTTCTGGTCCTAAGCATCTCCAACAAGGGATACTCAACCTGTATTTATTGTATGTATGATATATATATATACATGTATGTATGATATACATGTAGAAATGATGAAAGATATTTTATCTCTGTTTAAAATTGGAAGCATCTAAAAACAGAAAGCATTATTCTAAAAGTGTTTTACAATTTAAAAATTTTTTACAATTTAAAAAAACCTCCTCCTGTAATAATGAATGAACAAGTTATTGTGGTGTGTGGAAACCCGTGCTGATGTGATCTGTAGCCTGGAAGTATCAGGCTTGCTGAACAGGGTGGGGCTGATCCCCACAGGGGACAGGAAATGACCCTGTCAGAGGCCATGTCACGTTGTGAGAAGCTTGTCTCATGGGAGGAAGGTCACTCGCCACCCCGCTGAACGAGCTTCAGGTGCCCAGAGCCAAAGGGAATCTGGAAGGAAAAATGCAGCAGGAACGAGGAGTGTTACCTCTGAAGCTTTTCAAAAGAGCTGCAGTTTCTCAAAAGTTGTTAACAATAAATCCTAATGATAAATGATTTTTGCCATAACTCCATCCATAGATCGAAAAGATTTCCTGATAAATATAAATGTAATATACATTTTTATAATTACATAACACTTTTAAGATATTTTGCTAATTCTCAGTGTGAAAATTCATAAAGAAAATGCCATATTGTGTTTGCATCACTAAATGGATAGGTTTTATGTAAGTTTATTTTTTTCCATTTTCTGGTAAAAAACGACATTTTTGACAACTACAATATGATGACATTTGTAATGTATACATCAATAGATTCACAGGACATACTTTACATTACATTTTTTTACCTTTTATTGTTTCTTACCACATGCTACATATCATAGCTTCCATTTTAATGTAATTTTCCATCATTGTGTTCCTTTGAAGTTAAAAATCTAAATAGAAACATTGTTAATGTAAAATAAGTCAGAATTTAGACCTTATAGGTATCTGAGCTGTGTGTGTGTGTGTGTGTGTGTGTGTGTGTGTGTGTGCTCATGCATGTCAAAATATTAGCAATGACTGTCTGGGTGGTTGGATTATGGGTAATTTACATTATTAATTTTTTCTTTTTTTGACTTGCCAGCATTTTCTAATTTTTTTATGCTGTTAATACTAGGAGTAAAAATTTAGATTAACATACTCAGATATTTATGAAATGTTACTTTCTTTATCTTTTTCCTGTGAGTTTAACTGCTGCTTCTAGCCGCTCTTCCTCTTTGTGGCAGAAAATCTTATTCAAATCAGAGTCTCCACTCTCATTTTCCCAGGTTCTCTCGGGGCTTACAAAGCACTAAGCCACGAGAGGGCAAGAGTCCTCTGGTTTCCCACTCTGGTCACTGCTACACAACCCTTGCCGGGACCACACTCCCCTCCAGGACTGGCTCCCTGCAGTGTCTTTGACGACGCCCTACTGGACCGGGGAGATCTCCGCAAGGGTCTCTCAGGACCCCTCGTCTGTCTCCCTGGGCCGCCACTTCTAGTCAACTGCTCCCATCATGCAGGAAAATTCTGTAAGATTTGCCTCCTCTCAGGAAGGCAAGAATCTTCTCTGTTCTTGAATCTCCCAAACCCATCTGAAATTGTTGTTACCTCCACCACTCCTAGCACTCAGTCTGGGTGGGCCGAAGGGCAGGACACCGAGTCCCTTCCACTCCTAGGTCACTTAACACTTTTGCTTTTTCTCTGTTCCACTCCCTCTTTGTCCCCAAACTGCTTTCATCCAGCAAACTTTATGTAGTCCCAGAGGAGTGTGTGTGCAGGGATTTTTAAAAAAAAAAAGAAAAGAAAAAGAAACTGACTCTAAACAATCACGTATGCTTCTAAATCTTTTGTTTCTGTAAGTGAAACCTCAAGAATTCAACTCGTGTGTTCTCTAATTATACTGTGTCACATGTCCAATTACGTACACATTTAGTTAATTTAAACAAATAAGTAAATAAAAACAGAAAACAACCAAGTTCGTTCTTGCAGTCCTTCTATCTTGCACAATTATTATGAGACTCAAGTAAAATAACAAATGTGTGCAATAATTCAATACTGCTCTGCTAATGTATCAGGTAATATTCTTGGTGCTTTACCTGTATTAATTCTGCAAATCCTTAAAATAACCCTTAAAGTAGGTACTATTATTATTCTTACTTTGTAGATGGATAAACTTTGTAGATGAGCTGAAGGGAGATTATGTAATCTGCCCAAGGTCACCCTGCTTACTAGTAGCAGAGTCAGGATTCAAACCCAGGAGTTGGGCTTCAGGGTCTGTACATCTCCAGATTGATAAACTTAACCTGTTTATGATGCTATGTGCTAACGAGAGGTGAAGCATCTTTCCAAAGGTCACCCAGCTAATTTAACAGGTTCAAACCTGGGACTAGATTCCAGTTCTTCCAATTCCAAGTCCATCTTTTTCTTTTGCATTTCTGATTTTTGAGATTGACGGAGCTGATGATTTTGCAAACCAAGGCCAGTGCAAAACTCCCCATTACTCCCACACAGGATGTCTGGGAGAGTTTTGCTCTGATTTGTAAGTGTAATCTGGAGTGGGACTGTCATTGCTTAAGATTCCTAATAGACACAATTGTCAGGTCCAGCTCTCAGGTTCAAAAAGAAAAACTGTTCAAGAACAAGACAGGGAAGGAGAGACTTAGCAGCTACAGCCAATGGGAAAATTCTCAGCGGAGATTTTCACTGACATGGAGCTAAGAATGAGTCAGTGTTCTAGGTGGGGGTTCTTAGATGCTCCTGGGCTATATTGACACATGTTTCCTGGTGTCTTAAACAAGGGATGTGAGGGTCCTGCTCTCATCTGTCACTGGAGCCTAGGCTCATTTCGGGACTCTATACTTCAAGGATGGCACAACCAGCTACAGCCCCAGAGACGGGCTGCAAGTTTGATGGAAGAGGGTTGGAAGCTGTGTCAAAGGAAGAAGAGAGAAGGATCTAAACTGGGCTCTTATGGATGGAAAAGTACACAGTTCGGGGACATGATTGCTGTTTTCAAAACTCTGAAGGGCTGTCACAGGAAAGAGTGAGAAGACTTGGACTGTGAGACCTAAAAGCGCAAACCTAGAGTCAAGAAGTGGAAGAGAGCGTGAGAGTGAGAATGGGAATTCAGAGACAGAACTCAAATAAGGTGCTTAGGAGCACAAGCTTTGGAGTTAGACAACTTGGATTTGGATCTCCATTTAGCTGTTCCTTAGCCCCTCTGGAAGCATCAGCTTCCTTGTCTGTGGAACAGGAATAATAGCACACCTGCCTCAGAGAGTTCTTGAGAGCGTTGACTGAGACAAGCCAGGTAAGGTGCTGAGCACTGGACATATGGAAGTGCTCTATAAATGGTCTTTGTAATAATTATTATCAGAGTGTTACTGTTACTTTTATTGCCAGAGCTGTTTAGCAATAGGTTGTGTGCAGATGGTAGCAAGCACCCCTACTCGTACAGACCCGTGTAAGCAGGGGTTCCAAGACTCAGCACTCAGTGAAGATGTGGTGAAGTAGATTCAAGCCTTGAGGTGCAAGAAGGACTAAAGAATCTCCAGTTATTTGGAATGGAGATTCCATGAATTCTGCCTCTTTCTGCTACGAGCCAGAAGTGCCCTTCAGAGGAACATCCCCTCCCCATTTCTGGAGTCTGGGGAGCAACATCATGTGCCTGATGCTCCTGTTTCCAGTGAGAGTTACCAAGCCAATCGCTGGGAACAGCCTGGCCTTGGTCCAGCACAGATGAGCAGAGACTGCTCATTTCTTGGCAGTTACCACCAAAGGTGATGAGAACAAAGCACTCAGTGAGGGCCATAGCTCTGCCCACATGAGGTGTGACAATGAGCCAATAAACACCTCTGGGGTGCACTGAAGCAAATGCAGACCATGAGTATCAAGCCAAATAAACTGACTGCTGAAGGCCCTGCTGGCAGGGGCTCCCTGTGTTCCACGCATATCTGTGGAAAGCTCAGGGCTTAGCGCAAGTCTAAAGTTGAAGGGGCTCCTGGTAGCATCCTGGAAGAGGGTGGATTAACAAGGAAATGGATTGGGGTGGGTGAGGGCATGTGCAACCTGAGTGGAGGGGTTTAGGGAGGACCACGTGTTCTGGACCAGGCTTGTAGATGTGTACCTGGCCAGCCTTCATCCATGCAGGTCTGAGTCCTAGAGAGGTGGGCAGTAGAAAGAAGCTATAATGTGATTTGCAGAGAGGATATCAGTGAGACATGGGAGTTCAGGGCAGCCTTCTTAGGGCTCACCACAAAGTGTAGCTGTCTGCACAAGGACTTGTGCCATGTGCCTGTGGAGGGAAAATATTCTCCCCACTTTATCAGGACAACTTCTGCATGGGTGTGAGGGTGGCTAAGGACAATTTCAGGACCATCAACAGATACTGTACCTATGGTGCTAAGCAAACTTGCAGCAATACTGCTTTGCTCATTAATGAATTAACTAGTTAATTAATTTGATATGGTTTTGCTGTGTCCCCACCCAAATCTCATGTTGAATTGTAGTTTCCATAATCCCCACATGTTGTGGGAGGGACCAAGTGGGAGATAACTGAGTCATGGAAGTTGTTTCCCCCATGCTGCTTTTCTTGCCATAGTGAATTCTCATAAGATCTGATGGTTTTATAAGGGCTTTTCCCTCTTTTTCTCAGCACTCTTCTTCCTGCCAACATGTGAAGAAGGAGGTATTTGCTTCCCCTTCCACCATGATTGTAAGTTTCATAAGGCCTCCCAGCCCTGTGGAATTGTGAGCCAATTAAACCTCTTTCCTTTATAAATTACCCAGTATCTGGCAGTTCTTTATAGGAGCATGAGAACAAACTAATAAATAATTAGGTGATATTTCACTGATTACCTAGTGTGATGGTGAATTTTATGTGTCAACTTGACTGGCCTGCAGGGTGCCTAGACCTTTGGTCAAACATTATTCTGTGTGTGTGTGTGTGTGTGTGTGTGTGTGTGTGTGTTTCTAGGTGAAATTAACATTTGAATTCATAAACTGAGTAAAGCAGACTGCCCTCCCTAATGTGAGTGGGCCTCATCCAATTAGTTGAAAATGTATATAGAACAGGCCAGTGTGGTGGCTCATGCCTGTAATCCCAGCACTTTGGGAGGCTGAGGTGGGCAGATCATGAGGTCAGAAGATTGAGACCATCCTGGCTAACACAGTGAAACCCCATCTCTACTAAAAATACAAAAAATTAGCCAGGTGTGGTGGCGGGCGCCTACAGTTCCAGCTACTTGGGAGGCTGAGGCAGGAGAATGGCGTGAACCCGGGAGGCGGAGGTTGTGCTGAGCCAAGATCACACCACTGCACTCCAGCCTGGGCAACAGAGTGAGACTCTGTCTCAAAAAAAAAAAAAAGAAAAGAAAAGAAAAGAAAAGGAAATGTACGTGGAACAAAAAGGTTGGGTAACAGAGAACTTCTGCTACCTGAGTGCATGAGCTGGAACACTGGTAGTCCCCTGCCCTTGAACTGGAATTTACACCATCAGCTCTTCTGGTTCTCAGGCTTTTAGACTCAAACTGGAACTACACCACTGGCAATCCTGGGTCTGCAGCTTGCCAACTGCTCATCGTGGGACTTCTAAGCATCCATAATTGTGTGAGTTCATTCAGTATAATACACCTCTTTATATGTGTGTGTGTGTACATATGTGTGTACGTATATGTGTGTGCATATGTATATGTGTGTGTGTATCTTCTATTCATTCTGTTTCTCTAGCGAACCCTGACTAAACTGTCCTATCATGTACCAGATGCTCTGTTCTGTGGGCAAACAGCTTCAATCAACAGCCCCTTCAGCAGTGGACATCAGAGACAAAAGAAATAGGTAGATACCACATCAAAGTGACGAAGTTGTTCTTGAATACATGTAAAGCTTTCAGAAATAATTTGAGGAATGGGGATGATCAAGAGACTGAGGATCCTAAATAAGATGCAAAGGCCAGAGCCAGTAAAAGACAAGTTAATTACTCTTAATAGGATTGCATTTAAAACCCCAGGATGCTGGGGGTTGGAGAAGTGTGTGTGTGTGTGTGTGTGCGCGCGCGTGTGTGTCTGTTGTCTGCAGTTGGGAACTGAACCCAGACAACTAGATGCCAGATCCTATTCACAAATATCAACACTACACACCACCTTTAAGCATAGTGAAGACCACAGGCTTGGATTTTCAGCAGAGGATGAGAAAACGTGTTGTCACATACTGTTAGTATATGCATGTCTTTCATATGTGCACAGAATGTGTATAGGTACATTCACACAAACACAGACACACAGAGAGTTTTTAGGTTTCTTCAGGAATTGAGTCTTCAATCAAAATAGAGTCCCGGGCTTCAGGCCTGGTGAATCCTGAGATTCCTGTGACCCACCAGAGAGAGCCCACATGGGGAGAGTGCTGTCCTGGGTGCCAGTCACACCTCTGCAGGCAACACGAGTGCAGGGCTCCCTAGCCAAGGTGTGTGTAGGGTTTCTTCCTGTTTGATAAGGATGCCTTGTTCTCATGGGGTCCTCTGGAATAGACCTGAACTCATGGACACACTTGCATGGACAGGAAGCACAGGTATCAGGGACTGCTGTTGTGGGGAGTCTCCGTGGCCCCCACCACGCACAGTCATTGCAAAGGCTGCTGCTCTTATCTCTTGCCAAATCTCTGAAGCTCCCGAGACAGGGGTTCTCAGGCCTTTTCATGCTCTGTCCGTTGTTCTGACCTGCCTTCCTGGGCCAACTGCGAACTTCATTTATCCTACAAACACTCTCAATGGACCTATCATGGACCAAGGACTATATTCAGTGTGAAGAATTCAGATATAAACAAGACATGGACCTTTTCACAGAGCCCTGGAAATCTGTCTGCTTTTTTAAATCATAAGAAAGCAGGAAGGCAGAGGACTGGGGAATTCAACACTAACCTCCATCCATTCATAGGCAACTGATTATTTCCTGAAGTTGGATTTTTGGAGTGATCATTAATTTTACCCTTTTCTGCCCTCCCGTAAGTACGTTTGGAACCAACCAAGAAATAAAGCAGAAGACATAGATAGAAATCAAAATATCAAGCTATCATCTCTGAAGGTGATTTGAAGAGCATGGCTTTAGATCTTACGGCCACAGTGGGCTTCCCAGCACTTTACTTCAGGTTCCAATTTACCCATCCAGTAAATGGGCTGACCACAGCGTGCCTGTTTCCTGGACGGAGCTTGTCCTGGAAAACTTACCACCTGATACTTGGTCCTGAATGCATCCTTCCTGAAGGTGGGTCCCAGAAAACCCAGAAAAGGCTGAGCTGAGCATGCCTGTTGTGATGTATCTGAAACTTGCCCATTAGATACATCACTCCTCCTCTGGGGATTAGTTTGTGAAGCTGCATGAATATTAGAGTGTCACTTCTGCTGCTATCTCTTCCCTTAAGAACATGGGACAGAGGAGAAGGAGGTTCCTCCCAACAGCTGATATGTGTACCCATGCTTTAGGTTGCTAGTAATAAGAAAATAAACTTAAGATGCACAGGCTTCTGGTTGCCATGGAGACCAAAACAGAAAGAGCACTGGACCTGGTGTCCAGATGTCTAAGTTTAAATCCTGACTTTGTCACTTACTAACCAGGCCACCTTGAGCAAATCATCTTAGCTCTCCAGGACTCAGGTCTGTCCTCTGAGAAATACAGAGACTGATGCTGAGTCTGTGGCAGAAGGTTATCGGAGGATAAAATTTGAGCTTGGATGTGGACAGGAGGGATTGTGCTTATTGCTATTTCTGATGTCGCCTGGCCTCGGTGTTCTTGTCCCTGAGGGGAAAAGCACAGTGTGTGAGCCTGCCTTATAGTCAAACCTAACCTAGATCTCATCTTGAGGCTCAGACATCATGGGACTACTTTAATAAAGGAGATAACTTCTAACCGCAAGACCTGCTGGATCTCCTCTGTTTTAGAAGGTTCACCATGAGCCTGTCCAAGACCAATTCAGAGAGCTGGACACTAAAGATTCTCCATCTTTCCAACAACCTCTAAGTCCTCGAGTAGCTCAGGGGAGATTTTGCATCATACTAATGCACTTTCTCTCTCCGTCTTCTGGTCAGCTATACCACACTACACTACGTTATACACACACACACACACACACACACACACCAGAGAATCCATCTCAACTCTAATGGCTTAGTTGTTTTTCAAGTACAGAGAGAATTTATAAACAACTCCTCAGAAGTTAAAGGAGAGAGAGAAAAAAATTTTGTATCCTGCTCAGAATGGATTTAAAAAAATCTCTCTAAGAGTCAAGCTTTCTCTTCCCCTGAGATATGATTATGATTTTTCTCTTCTTTTCTCTGAACAGTTTCACGTGCATTAAATTTCCAATGTGGAGCTCGTTGGTGCTGCGTGCTTCTGTCCAGTTCTCCTTCCAGGCACAGAATGGGCTGCATTTCCCCCTCCTTGTGGCTGGATGCAGCTGGGTGACTAGTTCAGGTCAATGAGTTGTCAGCAGAGGTGACACATGTTGCCCTTAGGCCAGAGCATTTAACTGTTTAGCTGCCATTGTGAGTCCTCCACAGTGCACACTCTCTCCTCCTGTGTTGTGGCTGCGAGGTTCAAGATGGTAGCTGCTGCACCAGCAGACCAGGTCTCTCGTAGAGAGACAAAGAGCCCAGCCTCCCGCTGACCCGTGAGCAACATGTACTTGAGCAAGAAAGCAGCCTTCACTGTTGTAACATGTTAGAATTTGAGAGTTGTTTGTAATTGCAGCTTAACCCAGCCTATCTTGTCTGATATGCCCATAATAAATGAAAAAATACATATTCAGACCAAGTGTCCTGACATTGTTTATAGGTCCTAGAGAATCCAAGTTGGCCATAAATGGCACCAATTTGTGGGAGACTGAAAATAACAAGTTCTGCAGTGTCTACTTTCATGGCCTGGTTTAAAGAGAAGACCATGCTTCCCAGAGAACGGGTTTAGCCTTTGCATTAAACATCAGGCTGCTTCCTCTACCGCATGGCAGGTTTTCATCTCCTCTGAATAATTTTTTAGCAACTTGAGAAACTGCAATCCAAACATATAGTATTTTTGGCTGGAAATTAAAACACGTCACTTTTAAAACATAAGCAGCATGCCCTGAATGTTTATGGTAAAAAGCTCACTCCTGGCCAGACTGCAAAGCTCACATTACCGAGAGGCAAACCCTGGAACATGCTAGCAGTTTGCATCCCAGTTCGTCCTTCCTACACAGTGCAATGACTGTGAATCATTTCTCCTCTGGCACATGAACTCCCAGGCTTTCTGACTCCTTCCATATCAAAGAGTGACTGGCTAGAATTTCCCCTTGCTGTAAAGGGACAGCCATAGAAATGAGAAGACAGGTTTCCGTCCACCATACTGCCCTTGTGATAGGCCAAAGATATCCATTCAAATCAAATTTCCAATGACACTGCACTGAAGGTGCTGACCATGAAGCCCCCTGTTGAGGGGAGTCACCTTATGGCTCCGTGCACACATTTATTTATTTCATTTATTCACATGTTCATTTGTTAATGCCTACAAGGAACAAGTATCAGTGAAAGATGTTGTGAGGGACCCAAAGACAATCTTTGACTCTTAGAGGCCTGCAGTTGATATTTGACACATTTGGTAATACAGGTCAAGAGAGAGACACAACATATTCTGGGAATTTAGAGGAAGGAGATGCAGCAGAGAGTTCATGAAAGAAAAGGGAATTAAATGAACATTTTTGACCACATATTATCTACCTTATTTTATTTCATTTCTACCATACTTTCTTGAGGTGGTAATTTATATATTAGGTGAAGAAACTAAGCCTCAAATATTAAGGTCAGAAACCTGTTAGTTGGAAGAGTTACGTTTCACACACAGGCTCGTCTGATTCCAAAACTGATGTCAAGTAACTTCACCCCTCTGAACCACGACTTACCCATCTATAAAATGGAAATCGAATAAAAGTACTGATCTCACAGAGTTGTTCTGAGGATGAAATGAGATAACCTATGAAAATAAATTTCTTTGTCTGGCACACGGTAAGCACCCAGTAAGTGTTCGTCATGATATTCTTATTGTGCACCTGCAGTATTGGAAACCCTTGTGCAGTACTTCATAAAATTATTCTTATCATCTTCCCTTTAAGGATAAGGAGAGTGAACCTTAGGTAAATTAAGGAACTTGCCCAAGGTCACCTAACTGGTAAATAAGAGTGCTGAAAGTAGGACTGAGGTCTGCCTGATTGTGAACATCAATGCCCAAGGTGTCTTCCAAGGCCAATTCAGAAGACTAAAAGCCTCCCAGGAGTGAGTGAATAGTGCCCATCAATGCATTACACGTTGTACAGTGCTCATGAGTGGAGGCTTTGCACTGCCCAGGTAGCTTCACATTTTAGTAACCCTATGACCTTGAGCAAGTTATTTAACCTCTCTGAGCTCCTCATAAGGCTGATGTGAGGACTAAACAAGATAATGCATATGAAGTGTTTAGCAAGATGCCTGGCACATAGAGATCTCAATGAATGTGAATGTTGATGATAACAGTGATGATGATGATGATGATATTGATGGTGATGTTGATGATGGTGGTGATGATGATGACAATGGCTCTGGCATCATGACCTAGCCTGTGTGATAGTGACACATCCATGGAAGCTGTCATTAGAGAGAGGGAAAGGTAGTTGCTCCAAGATTATTGCCTTGGCCAGCATATACTTCTGGTTAATCAAAGAATGTTCAGGATGCAACAAGTTAAGGCATTATGGAGAATGGTGATCCCTACCAGAATTAGTGCACTGTGAAAATGTATTCTCAAGACATTTATTCTTTATGTGACTTTTTCAAATGTTGGTTGGCAATGAAGCCAGAATTCTCTTATCAAAATGAAATCTGTAGAATACAATTTTCAGCTCAAACAATGTGGTTTATACAAAGTGCCACCCTTGCAAGTCAGATGAGGAAATATAAAACTGTTTGAGGATGGATATATTGTTTGCACACAAAAGGCCCTGTGAATCCATGTTTCATGCCAGGCCTCATTTGGCATCTTCAGTAAAGGGGGAAAACTCTCTCTTCTCCAGAGGAAACCCCAACGGAGACCTCAGCACCATATTAACTGAACCCTGTGCTCCTCACAAAATGTCAAAAGACCACACAAAATGCCAGAAGTCCTACCTCTTTGCTTGGTGGGACTCCAGGTTCCTGGAAGGCAGAAACCTGGCATTTATCACCATTGGTTTTTTTTGTTAGACTGAGATGACTCTGGACTACTTCCCTCAGTGGTGGATTCCATGCTACAGAAATCCATTGAGAGCCCGCTAAATGCTGCTCTAGGCACCATTAGCAGTACACAGGTGAGTTAAGATTCAACCTTGACCTCAATGTGCTTACCATCTAATAGTGTGGGGAAAAGGCAAGTCCATGAAGGCAAGGCAAATTTTTACTGTCACAAGATAATCATCTATGCAGCCAACAGTCTTTCATCATTCCTTTGCAGTGTGCCTGCTGTGTCAGGCACAGTGCTAAGCTTAGAGAAGGGAAAAGCAAGAAGGCACATTTCCTGGCCTTAGGAAGATCAGAGTCCAAGTGCTTTAGGAACTCAGCTGGATGAGAGAGAGCATCTAATTGGGAACCAGAAAAGAGTTCTGGGAGGGTCTTAGAAGACTTGTAAAAGTCAACACATGGACATGGAGGACCATCCAAGGACTAGGATGCAAAATCACAAGTCAAGGCCTGATGGGTGGGCTTTAATCATTGACTGCTCCATGGGTTTGTTACCTACCACTGATCCTGTAGCCACTGCCAATCACTGTGGACATTTGGGAGCTGATCAGCATTCAGTGCTCCCGTCCCTTTGACTCCTTTGTTTCCTATGAGAATTCTCCCTTGTATGAAGACTTGACTGGAAAAAGGACAAAACTCCCTCCAAGGATGTATAATGGGCTTCATCCTCCCTTTCCCTGCTCAGGCTCGGCCCTTCTGGAAAGGCCTTTCTGAGGAAGTAGCATTTGAAGGATTTCAACCAAGTTGAGAACAGGAAGAAGAGTCTTCCAGGGTGAAGAAACAGCAGGTCAAATGCCCTGAGACATGAATGCGTTTGGCGAGTTCAAGGAACCCAGAGTATAGGATGAACGGTAGAGGTGACAGCAGAGAGAAAGCTGAGGTGGGCTGGGACCAGATCCTGTAAGCTTGGAGGCTATTGCAAGGGATTTGGAGTTTATTCTTAAGCTGCTAGAGGGCTGGAAGCAGAGGGGCAGTGGGGTGCTCTGATTTTTAAAATATTCTTCCTGCTGCTGAGTAGAGAATGGACTGTGGAGAGGCAAGACAGGAAGGAGACAAACCAGCTAGGGCTATTGCTGTGGCCCAGAGATGAGATGGTAACAGCCATCAGTGACATTAGAGAGAAGGAGAAAGACTTGGGATACAATTTGCAAGGTTAACATCCATTGGACATGTGCTCTGATGTCACAGGCAAGGAAAAGAATTCAGGGTGACTCCTGGGTTTGAAGGTTGCACAGCTGATAGTGCCACTTAATGAGCAATAGTGGGCAGAAGATAAAGCTATTACTGGGGACATCACAAGGAAAGCCATGTTTTGCTAGAAAAAACCCCAGTGTTTTGTTTGGAGCGTTTAAGGTTGAGATGGCTATGAGGTACCCAGGTAGAGACATCAAGCAGAGAGTTGTGATATGATTCTGGCATTGGGTGTACAGGAAATGTGTAGAGACACAAATGTTGATGTGCTTAGCACATAGATGGTATTTACAGCCAAGGAATGGATTGAGGTCACCTAAGGAGGGAAATAGAGGAAGAAGGTCCAAGGACTGAACCTCAGGGTGTTCCAACAAGCCCTTTAGAACAAGAAGAATCTGAAATGTGCCCGCTCCCTTCACACTTGCATGCCCCACTGCATCAGGATAAACTGCAGAGGGAAAAGCCGAACCTGTTAAGACCATTTTTAACCTCATTTGAATACTGTATGTACATAATTAAAAACATTTGGCCCCAAAGATTAATAACTCCTTCTACATCTTCCTTTGACAGTCGCGCTGATTTGTCGGGCGGGGCGGGTGGGGTGGGCGCTTTCTGAGTTGATTAACACCTCCACGTTGCTTTGAGAAAAGTGTGGGGCGGCGACAGAAAATGCCACATTGCAGATGCCTGACTTGGGGATGGGACTCTGACTTCACGCCTCCCGATAGAGGCAGAGACTCACTTCTGACGGAGGGAAAGTATTACAAAAATATATATGTAACACATATTCTATTCCTGATTTAGGTCTATAATCTTATGAGCCAGACTGTAATGAATAAAGTTATAATTAGCTGTAGATGAAGAACACGCAGCCGTGTTTTCTAGGGTGCACTTTAGGGCTCCGGTCCAATCTGCACATTTACAAGCTGTGCTATTTGCATTGACTTCCACAGACTCCACTCCGAGACAGAAGAGGCTGCATTATTGATTACAGTGTGTGCATCCTGCTTAGCTCTCTACTACACCCTGTGGGGTGTGGAAATGCAGGAGGAGGGAACAGCCAGGAAATCCGGAAAACACTACCCCATCCTCACAGAATAGTTCCCCAAATAGCAGCATCAACGTTTAATCTACGCCAGAAAACCACTGGCATTTCCCCCCAACGATCTACTAGCTTGGACTAAATGGATGTAAATTAACTGTATAAGTGGCTGAGACATGAGCTGTGTGACCTTAGGCAAGTCACTTCCCTTCTTTGGGCCCTGGGTTTCTATCTTTGAAATGAGAAGTTGGGCTTGAATATCTCCAAGGGTCTTTCCTCTCAGCACTGCAGGATCTTTGATTCTATCAAAAGACAACCATATCAGATGGTGACTGGACAAGCTTCTGCAGGACCAAGGCTTACACCAAGCTGCCGAGGAGCCTAGTCCCCCATACACCTTCTCCATGTGTTTGATGTGGTATGAAGTAGGATACTGGTAAATGTTTAACAACTGGCTCTCCAGTGAAAAAGCTCTGATTTATAGTGTTTTCCAATATCTGTGGTGTAAATACTCCCACTATGGTGAATGTCAACCTGCCAACATGATGTCACCGAATACAGAGTCGGAAAAGATGCACATAATTGGCTCTCAGGAGCTGGCACTCCTACCAACTGCAGTGCACCACTCATGGTTTGTGTTGGGAGTTAACTGGCAAGTGGCCCCCCGTCTCTTCTCCATCTCTCCTAGACAAGAGAGTTTGAGCAAGAGACAACACCACTGTTGCAGGTAGCAGAGAGAGTAACTTTGATCCTCTGGCTAATTCCCCTGCTATATGGTTCTTGAGGTGACTTTTGCCTCAAGGTTAAGGACATGGGTTCATGAGCCAGACATCCGGGGTCTAAAATCTGACTCTGACACTTACCAGCTGTGTGGCTTTGGTCAAGTGACTTAACCTTTCTGTAAAAGATGTAAAGTGGGAGTCGTAAACATACCTAGTTCCTAGGTGTGTTCCTCAGCTCAGGCTGCCATCAACTGGGTAGCCTAGACACCTCAACTGTGTTTGCTCACAGTTCTGGAAGCCAAAAGTCTGAGACCAAGGTGGCAGCATGGCTAGGTTCTGGTTGAGGGCTACCTTCCTGGCTTGCAGACAGCTACCTTCTTTCTTGCTGTATCTTCATATGGCAGATCAGGGCTACACTGTTAGGACTTCCTTTAATCACCTTATTACAGACCCTACCTACAATACAGCAATATGGGGAGTTAAGGCTTCAACATATGAATTTTTGGGGACACAATTCAGTTAATAGCAATAAGGTTGTTACAAAGGTTGAGTTAATATATGTAAGAAGCCTGCTACATGGCAAGCACTCAATAGACTTATTCACGGTTGGTTTTTTTTTTTTCTAATATAATGTCCTATTTGAGTTTGACCCATGGAGTCAAAGATAAACAAACAAACAATTTTTAAAAAGCAAAACTTTTATAACTCTAAAATTCAATTTTCTTGCAAGAGCCAAGTGCCCACCCTGAGTCAAGAAAGGTCTGATCTGATGGTTAATTCAATCCGACTGTTGGTCTAGAAGCTCTGTGCTTAGATTTTGGATCTGAAGAGCAATATTTGGAAACCCATCAATTTTATCCCCTTTGAGAATCCATAGCTAGTAACTAGGCCAGCAGAGGAGCCAGGGGTATTTCCTGTTTCTCTTACCTGCAATTCCAAGATATCCCATTCCCCAAACTGAAAGCCGGACTCTTGATACCTACCAATCCTTCCAGCTTCTGGGTGAGCCCCTCCCCAGAAAACATCTGAGTCTGCTTCAACTTGTGGCTGCATTCCACCCCTGCCCTCCTAACCCTCCATAAATCTACATGTGCCTTAGTAAGGAATAAGGTGAGGAAAAGAGAACGCTGGATGAGAGGAAAAGTGAAAAAGGAGGGAAGGGAACGCCCATTGCTTGAGCACCTTCTGGTTGTCAGGCATGATGCCACATGTTTTGTGTTTATCCCAATGCTGATAGAATCTCCCAACAACCCTCAGAAGCATTCTACAGACAAGGGCACTGACTCTGGGACTGTCACCAATGCACTGGTACACAGCTGGTAAAGGCAGAGGAGCTGGAATTAAAGCCCAGTTCCATGCAGCTCCAAACTCCTTCAACAGGTCTCTACTCTGCCTACAGTGCACCAATACAAATAAAAATACGATGTCCAGATATCTTGATTTGGCCAGAACAGTCCTGGCTTTTTTTTTGGGGGGGGGGGGGTTTGGAGATGGAGCCACTCTGTGTCACCCAGGCTGGAGTTCAATGGCATGATCTTGGCTCACTGCAACGTCCACCTCCTGGGTTCAAGAGAGTCTCCTGCCTCGGCCTCCCAAGTAGTTGGGACTACAGGTTCTTGCCACTGCACCTGCCTAACTTTTGTATTTTTAGTAGAGATGGGGTTTCACTAAGTTGGCCAGGCTGGTCTTGAAGTCCTGACCTCATGATCTGCCCCCTCGACCTCCCAAAGTGCTGGGATTACGGGAGTGAGCCACCACACCCAGCCTACAGTCCTGGCTTTTGGCAACTGAGTCTAGCAGTGAGGTGACCCTGAAAGTTTTGTTCTAGATATTACCCACTACCCATTATTCACAAAAATTCCTGGGAGGTGTAACCAATTCAAAAACAAAAAAGACAAAACAGCCCAATTCGAAAATGGGGAAAAGATGTGAAGAGCCATTTCTCCAGAAAAGATATACAAATGGCCAAGAAGCACATGAAACGATGCTCAACATCATTAGTCATTAGGGAAATGCAAATCAAAACCACATTGAGATGCCACTTTACACCAACTAAGATGTCCATAAAAATGGTAAATAGTGAGCACTGATGAGGAAGTGGAGAAATTGGAACCCTTGTACATTGCCGATGGGGATGTAAAACGGCACAGCCTCTATGGAAAAACAGTTTGGTGGTTCCTCAAAAAGTTAAAGAGAATTTCTGTAAAGCCCAGCAATTCTATTTCTAGGTATATACCCAAAATATTTGAAAACAGACACTCAAATACTTATACATACATGTTTATAGCAGCACTATTTACAATAACGAGAGATGGGAAGAACCCAAATGTCCATCAGCGTATGGACAAACAGAATGTGGCATATCCATACAATGGAATATTATTCAGTCATCAGATGGAATGAAATACAGATACATGGTAGGTGAACTACACATAGTACAAGGTGGGTGAACCTTGAAAACATTATGCCAAGTGAAGAAGCCAGACACAAATGGTCACATATGGTAACATTCTTTTTATATGAAATATCCAGAATAGGTAAATCCACAGAAACAAAAAGCAGACCGGTGATTGCCAGGGTCTTGGGGGTGGTGGGGAGGAATAGGAATGACTGCTAAGGGGCAAAGGGTTTTCTTTTGAGGTGACAAAAAATGTTTGGAAGTTGATATAGATGGTGGTTGCACAATATTGTGAAGGCATTAAATGCCACTCAACTTATGCTTTAAAATGGTTAATTTTATGTTATATTCTGTTTCAAACTTTTAAAAAGGGGTGTGGGGGAGGCCGGATGAGGTCTCCAGGTTCTTTTCCTAATTACCGAGGTCCAGGGCCCAGCCTGGGAAATGAGAGGAATGAGGAACTCAGAATTAATGAACTCCCCAGATGTGCCAGGAACAGTGCTAGGTCTTTTACCTGCCTTATTTCATTAAATGCTCCCACTTTGCCAGACACAGTACCCCTTGCTTTGTGTTTATTATACATCTCTGGTTGATTCTCCCAATAACTCTGAGAAGCATATCCACAGGGCTATTATTCCCACTTTATAGATAGTGGGAATAATAAAAAACAGCTGAGACTCTTTAAGTGTCAGGACCTGGTTTGGAACCCAAGCCTGTCTGACCACAGAGCTTCAGACTCTCATATCAGCAGGTGTCCCTGAGGGAATCAGTGAAAGTCATAGCCAATACTCTTAGAGCCGCAGCCACAACCAGCATGGTCACTGGAGAGAAAGGGGAGGGAAACAGGGGTGTTGTATCGCTTAGTTGCGTTTACCTCTCAGCTCCCCTTCCCTGTCCTCTAATCAACAGGGTAGAAATATGGCCCCTTAAGTGTGAGTGTCATCCTCCACAACAGTGGAGACAGCAGCTTATTCATCTGAAGACAGAAAACTTGCCTTGGCAGCCTGAGGCCTGGGAGTTATGTCAGAACTTTCAGAATGGTTGGCGGTGCCTTTGCCTGTGCTGGTCCAGGTTCTACGCCGACTTGGAGGAGCTTTTTACTGTATCCGCTGGGGGATGCCCAGATTCTTCACAGGGAAGCCAGGTGTGCTGGCTGGAGCCAGCAGGGGTCAGAAGGGGCCTCCCTGGCTTCCACTGCGGCAGTATCATTGTCCTTCACAGGCCTTCTCTCCTCACAGGGCCTCAGTTAGTTTGTCTCTGTGGAATGAGGGGGGTTGTACTTCCAACTCTGAAATGTCGATGATTCTCCCTCAACACCTTGACATTTCCTGAGGAACTTGGCAATGGGATGCGGATATAGGTGTCCCTAAAAGCTGTGCATGAATCAGATCCTCGTTATGAAACCATACTGGTGTAAAGCAGAGAGCCAGGGTGTAACGTGAATAACCAGCCTCTAATTCATCACAAGCTTATAGATGTTTATAGAAGCTCAGAAGGAAGAGAAAGAAGAAAGGAAGGAAGCAAGAGATGGGGGAAAGGGTGGAAGGGGTTAGGAGCAGGTACTTGGGAGCCAGAGGTTGTCAGTTTGGAGTTGGTGTCTCTGCTCTTGCAGCATGACCTTGGAGAAGTCACTTGACCTCTCTCAGCCTCCATGTTCTCATCTGTAAAATAGGGATACGAGTACCCACCAAATAAAATAACCTATTTCAAGGGCTTACCAGTCCTGGGCACTTAATAAACTCAATCAAATATAAATTATTAAGCAAAGAAGGAGAGAGTGAAAACAGAAAGAATCAAAGGAGTGTTTTGGCGGGGGCAGGAAACCCGGATTGAACCACACTGATTGAACCACACTGATTGAACCACACTGATTGAACCACACTGATTGAACCACGGGCCCGGTATCCTCAACCACACAACCACAAGGAACATACCCAGAATCATAGAAAGGTTGAAACTGAAGGAAAGGACTGATTTCTCTTTCTCTTTCTCAAATTTGGGGATGTGAAGTGAAGAGGCAGACATGGGGATCCTCTTTAGGCCACCCCAGATTCCAGTTACTGCTGCTTATATTGCTTTGAAATACACCCCCAAACAATCAGCATACATCATCCAGAAAAGCGCATTCCCTGCCCCACAGAGACATATACTCTTGTGTATGCACACTCACAAGATCTTTCAAAATGCTCACTCGCACCTTGTCCCGCACACTCACATGCATCCCCAACAAGACTTGAGCACCAAGGTCAATGCCTCTCCTTGTGAGTGACCCTTTTATCACTTTGAATTGATTATCTTAGCATTATTTCCCTCCCCGAATCCCGCTGACATCCCCACCTCTCAGACTGGGTCCAGCTCCTCTGTCCCGGGCTGTCAAAGCCCTGTGCTCCTTTCTTGCATGGCACTCAGCATAGTTTATCATCGCACATGGATGTGCGCAATTATTTGATTCGTGTCTACTTCCCCTCCTAGACTTGCTTCTGCTTCAAGGCTTCAGGAATCAAGTCTGTTTGGCACATCCTGCACCTAGCACCACGCCTGGCAAACAGTAACAGTTTAATAAATTCATGTGGAATGTTGAAACGAATGAATGGCCACATAATAACGAGTCTTTTCAAACTCAAGGTCTCAACACCTCAGACCCCCATCCCTGACCCTGCCTCGCTGCAGGGACCTTGACCTTGCATGAGACCCCAGCCTCTGCTCTGAGTCCAGGGCCTCTGCCCTCTGCCTCTGCTCTTTAGCCTCCTTGGCCAGGTGAGGCCCACTTTCTGGAGTCCAGACAGCGTCCTCTTTCCTTCAGCAGTGACGCGTACGGCCTCTCTTCTGGAAGGGTGGGCAGGGATCCCACCTTAGCATTCCCCAGCTCTGAGCTGGGGTCACAGTTAGGATACAACTACTCCAAAGGAGTCTTCAGGCCAGTGACCCCTCTGATCCTTTCCCGATCTCCCTGCCTTTTTCTATCTGCCAAACTCAGCACTTTCCCTCCCTTCCTTTATGCCCTTGACTCAAGCCTCGGATTCATTTTTAAAAATATTTACATTTCCGCCCTTCTTCAGGGGACTCTGTCTGTCTAATAAATAGAACATGAGCAGTTGCTCTCACCTGACCCTACGGCAGCACTGGGGGTGGGTGGGGCGGGTGGGGGGAGCCCTGGCTGCTGCCATTCCTCTCCACACAGGCACCCTGGTCAGACCCACTCCTTCCATGCAGCCCTGACCACCACCCACCCCCAGTCATTGTCTGATCCCCCTCCCAGGAGCCCAGCGGAGCCCTGCCCTCCCCCTCATTAAATCAGCGGCCACAGTGCTCCTAGAGATGCGACAGAGGCGGCTGCCTGGCTTCCCAGACCCGAGTGGGCCCAAGGGGTTGATTAGCATATTGTTGTAGGGAAAGAAGTCTGGAGTAATCCTTTTTTCCTATTGATGCTAAATAACATTACCTGAAGTTTCCTCCACCCCTCCAGCCAGCCAAAAGCAGCCAGAGAAAGCTCTGATTTCCTCTCCTGTTCTCTCTCTGGTCCTCAACTCCCCTCCTCCTCCCCTTCTCCCTCTCTCCTCCTTTCCTCCCCTCCATTCCTCTTCTCCCCGGCCCCCTTCTATCTTCACCTTAGCTCCATCCTCTTTTAAAAAATGCAAACACAGGAGCCACCAGGAAGCAGCTCATCGTCTTCTCTGAAGACGCCAGGCTTCTGCCTGGCTTACAGCTGGGGGCGCCTTCACAGGACCAGTGCTTTGCTCTGCCTGGAAAGCCATGGGAATGACAAATCTTTGGACAAATTACTGATTTCTCATCTAATTTACATCCAATTAGTGTGAGTGAAATGAATCATGTGGTCAGCCCCTCAGGGGAAACATTGAGATAACAAATTCCCAGGGCTTCTTTCCTGGGGAACTGACGAGCCCTGGGGGAAGTCCATGATTTACCCCTCGGGTCAGAGGCCCCCTCCCTTCCCCCAGGCAGGTTACCCAGCCCATAGATCAACCCCGCCCCCTCCCAGCCACCAGGACAGGCCCCAGTGAGTTCAGGCTGGTAAAAAGAATGGGCTGGGTGAGGACCAGGTCTCACGTTGTGCCCCGACCGTGGAGATCCACTTCAGATCTGAGTGCAGCCATGAGGTTTTGGAGCAAGTGTCAAGTCCTGGGCTGGCGGCCCTCATGCCTTGGATCTCCACCACCCCCATAAGGACGTGGAGAGGTAGGCAGTCCCAGGCTGGTGATCCTAACTGGTGTTTTGCTGCCACTCACCGCATCTCAGGCCCCCGTTTTCAATACTTAACGCAGTGGCTCTTAACCCTCACGACAATGACAACATACTCTAGAAGACTGGCACTACCAGGGTCCTCTGCTTTACAGGGAAGGAAACTGAGGCCCAAACAGGACTTAAGAAGCTGCGGGGCTGAGAGTTTTGGACACCTGCAGTGTGATCTCAAGAGTCCAGGCACTTAACCATCAGGGCTCCTTCTGCTACCCGCATTTTGCAGAGGAGGAAACAACTGAGTCTCAGAGTAGTGAGGGGGAAGTCACTGCCCAAGGTCACGGAGCGCTTTTTGGCAGATGAGGAAGGTCAAGTCCAGTGCTATTCCTCCGCTTGCAGCTTCCTGTTGCTCGGTGAGCAGGACAACGTCAGAGCACCTCTGACTCCAGGGAAGTGGAAGCAGCTTTCGGGGTGAATGTGGGTGGATGGTGCGAGGCCGCCACCACTGCCAAGAAAAGAAACACACCACCGCACACCTTGCCATCCCTGGGTCACCACTTCCTTCTTTGTGTATGAAGAGCGGCAGGCGGAATTCAGCAATGTTTTTCTAAAACGAGCAACATGGCTTTCCGAAATCGTTTGAAGTGGGAAGACTGGGGCGAGCGGGCGGGGCGGGGCGGGGCGGGGGGCGAGCGGGCGGGGCGGGGCGGGGGCACGGGCTTCTTGTCTGAACAGTGCAGTGGCTGCATGTTTGGGGTGAGCTTGATCTTCCTGTGTAAACTTGTTTCTAGTCTGCTATTTAAAACCTGGCATATGGATGGGATCTCAGCTTCCAGTACTGGCAGTTCTTAACATTCACAGCGACTAAATAAAAAGGGAATTTTAAAAACCAAATGCAGTTTTACCCCATAATGAGGCAAAGAGAGAAGTACTAAGAAGTTAACAACTCCCGAACTTAGACTCAGCCAACCCTGTAAATGTGGGGGCCTCTGCAATGCAGTGTGGGGTTCAGAGGAAAGGAAAAACGACATTTTCTGAGCACCTAAAGTAGGCCTTAGCTTTTTGCGCTGGGGGCTTAGCCCCAGGGTTAGGATTAGGGTTAAGGGGATGGCCTGCATAGTCAACCACCAGGTTTTGAAGCCCAGCTCTGTCACTCACTACCTGAGTGACCATGGAAAAGTTACTTTACCTCTCTGAGCTTCCTCAGCCGTAAAACAGGCCTTAAATAGGAGGACCCAACTCACAAGGATGCCAACTCACAAAGATGTTTGTAAAGTGTGTAGCTTGATGCTCTGCACATACTAACTGTGAAAAAACAAAAACAAACCAAAAAACCCCTGTAGTTATGACCTGCACATCTGCTGGGGCGGTGAGGATTGCTTTTCCCATTTTTGGCTATTGAGGCTGCCGAGGATGCCATTTGTGCATGGAAGGGAGTGCATCTCTTTCGAGGGCTGAAGACAACCTGTAACCCCAGGAATGGTAGGCAGAGTAAGAAGAGAGGCCTGAGATGGTTAGGGAGTGAAAACACCGAGAACAGGTTCTGGAAAGAAGGAAGGGGCTCTAGCGGGCATGTGACTTAGGTCACTACGGGCAGGAGCACAGTCACAAGGCTCCTGGGGCAGCAACCAGCTAGATTCCTCTCTGGGACCCCAGTAACAACAATTATTACGTGCTTACTATGTGTCTGGCACTGTTTCAAATACTTTACAAGTTTCGTTTGCTTTCGCTTAAGCCTCAGAATGGCTCATCGAAGTGGTTATTATTATTTTTGAATAGGGAATCAAGGCTCAGAGAATAAAGACCCAAGGTCACACAGCTAGAAAGTGAGTGACAGGGCTGGGTAGTCAGGCTCCTTAAGTAAACCTGCTTGGTACTGCCTCTACCAGCACAGGTCTTGGCACCAGGGGCATTTTGTAGCAGAGAATAAGTAATTGTCCTGGGGGGAAGGTAGAAATAGCCCCTTATGTCTAAGTAGACAATCAAGTTAGCTGTCAGCCTCATTCATCTCATTGGGGCAGAGGCCCCTAAGACTCATTCAGGACTGCTTGCAGAGTCCCTTGACAATCAGACCACACCTCTTGAACAACCAGCAAACAGCCTGTTCCCTGACCACCCCCACGAGGGAACCAACACTCCCTAGATGTGTGTCCTCAGTTTCCTGATCTGTAAAATGGGAAGATCATGATCCCTACGTTCTAAAACTGTTAGTGAGAATTGAGTAAAGCAGCTAGAACTGTACCTGGCACAGACTTCTCAGTTCTGTTGTAACCAATGAGGACACTGACGTTCCGAGTGGTGGAGCGACTTGTTCACCTGCGCAGCAGCAGATGAGATCAATATCACAAATGTTTCCTTTGAACACTGCTTGGTCAGCAGGGCTGGAAATGGGGCCATGCATGTTGCTGAGGAAATTGTCTGGGGCACCTGATGGGGGAATCCAGTGATCTGAAGGACCACAACCCCAGTGATGGCTTGGGTCATCTTTGACTCATTTGTCTCAAAACACATGGATGAACGCCCCTGCTTCTCAGAGGCTCCTCCAACACACGTCCCATCCCGATTCTCCATCTCTCCAGAGCATCCCTTGGGAGGAAGAACTTTGTCCTGACTCAGAGATTCGCCCCAGGCGCTAAGGACTATGGGTTCGGAGCTCCTGCTTCAGAGCCTGCCACTGTCAAGACTTATGGCCACCTCATCTCTCCCCCTCGCTGGGTCTGGCTACATCACTTATCTCCCTGACGCTGACCTGCCAGCAGCTGCAGGAGGCTCTCTCCGGTAAGATTTGATTAATGAGGTTCAGCAGCAACAAATCAGTCTTATGGAGCAGCCCTCCCCTTTCTGGGACACACTCTCACAACACCCGCTGCATACAAACTGCCCAGCGGGTGTGCGGCTGCTCCCAACCCTGCCTGTCAGCAGCCCTTGGCTCCGTGGCCAGAGTTCCATGGGCTGGACCTACCTGGAACTCACAGCTCACCCACCAGTACCCACTGCACCCATGTGCAAGCAAGAGGTGCTCATCTTGTCTACAAGAGAATCACATCTTAAGATCGTAATATAATAGTGTAAAAAATAACAGCTATGAGTGGGGAGGATCATCTGAGCCCAGGAGGTCAAGGCTGCAGTGAACCACGGCACTCCAGCCTGGGTGAGGGAGTGAGACCTGTCTCAGAAAATAAATAAATAAATAAATAAATACAACAGCTACTATTTCTTGACCATATGCAAGGCACTTGCAATCTTGTTTAATTGACAACCTTTTTGAGTGAGGATTTTATTATTCCCATTTTAAAGATGAGGTAACTGAGATGCAGGTGGGCTGGTAACTCGCACAAAGTCACACAGTTAGAAAGGGGAAGAGCTGGGATTTGAACCCAGGCATTCTGGCCTGTAACCATACTTCCTTGCATGCTTGAAACCTTACAACCTTTTGGAAATATGATGAAAGTGATAGTCCTTCTCCTAGCAAAAAAAAAAAAAAATTCTCTTATCTATACACCCATTGCTATACAATTTCAGCATGTGCCGATGTACCCACCTTGAACCCCATCCATGGTCCTGAGAACCCCCACTCTCACTCACTGTAAGACTCAGTCACAGCCTTTCCTCCTTGGGGCCTCGGTCTCCACTGTAAGGAGAGACTCTGGGGGATCCTACCTCCAAGGGCTCATCCCTCTCCCACTCTCTCTGTCAAATGCACAATACCCAAGTCCTGCGTCCAGGTCTCATCTGCTCTTTCATATTTGGAAAGTTCTCGTCATTGGAAGGCAGAATTGTTCTCTCTGAATTTGCAACCACTGTATGTGCGTCACCATCCCACCCCACCCTTTCTCCTTACCCCCCAGTTTTATTGGAACTGTTTGTTTCTCAAGCAGTTACAGGAAGCCCATGGCGCGTCGAGGTCCATCCATTCCTTTGCAGCATAATCTACACATCACTCAAGTGCATGCCCCTCCAGCCACTGGTGACCCCATGTCACCTTCCTGGGAGCTTTTCTGAAGTGAGTGCCCTGCTTGGCTGCTCCTTGTCCCCCTCCCTGCGCCCCCCCCCCACCTCCTCTTTCCCCTGGACCACCAGGCCTCGAGTCACACCCTTTCTTTGGAAGGTGAAAGAACATTGACTTTCCCCTTCGTGTTCCCCTCTTTACCTTCCCCAAAGCCCTTACATCCCAGAAACATTTGTCAGAGATTTGCCAATAGTCACTTTTTCATCTGCTGGGGCAAGAGTCATCTTTGCATATAGATGTTTTGTAATAGATGCTGCATTGATTATGTAAAGTTCTTTTGGGAATCGCCTGGCCATTTCTGGGTCCTCACTGACCAGTTCCACCTCCACCACACATCTCAGATCTCCTGGGTCAGGAGTGCTGAGCCACCTGAACCAGAGACTGGGGGAAGGGGCACAGCCCCAGATATGTGGGGACTAACGGCTGTACCCATCCAAGATGAAAGTGCATGGCCCACTCTTTTTTTGGATGGGCTAAGTAAGGAAGGTCCATTTCATCTGCATATGGCCTGTTCCTCAGTTGGAATTATAATGATGACCCTGGTGATGAGCATTTTTTGTATTTTGCAGTGTAGAAAGCAAAGCACACTCCTCCATTAGTTCATTCTATGCTCACAATCACCTACATGCAAGGGGTTATGCTCAGGCCCACTTTAGAGATAGGGAAAGTAAGGCACCGAGAAAGGACTTGTGCAGGAATGCGTGGTTCACACCTGGCTGTTCCTGCCCTTGAACCCAACTCATAGAACTGTCAGATCTCTACTTTTTCTCTTATACCATTTTGCTTAAAAGCTCATTTGCAGAGAGTGGCATTTCTAAGGTTCTCTTAGATTTCCTCCCCAAGTCTCAGTGTCCTCCAGGAGTATGCAGGGAACAGCCCGTGGTTATGTGCATTTGTGCTGGGGAGAGGTGTAATGATCCATGTGCGGGACATTTGGGAGGGGTGGGAGTGTGTGGGTACGTGGCCCTGTGCAGGTTGAGTGTGCATGTGTGTGAGGAGGTGGTTGTGGGTGAGTATGAGCTTGCTGGGTGTGGGGAGGTGAGAGCACACTCTGCACACCCGTGGGGGTGTGCAGTGTATGTTGTCATGGGTGTGAGCCCCCGGCCTGCTTCCTCCTCTGATGGCTCACTCTGCACTTTGTCTTCAGAGCCCAAAGCCTGTGGGTTCAGCCTCTTAGGACAAGAAGACTGGGGCGGATCACCATTTGCAGACTATTTGGGGATGACTCTAAAATAAACACTGTAACGAAAGTGCTCAGCCCTCCTCCAAACAGGCTCCCCCTGCAAGCTGGGGTTGTGGTTCAATGCTTAGAGTTGGTGTCTCCAAAGGGAAGTGCCTTTGAAGTCAGTGAGCAAGTCACCCTGAAAGGAGGCACAGCATGTCTTCTTGTAGGTGCAGGATGTGGTCACAGAAGGGTCACTGCAGAATAAGGCCAACAGTCCCAACTAGCAGAGATGGAGAGAAGAAGGATCAGGTGTGCAAATCCCTGTGGGACAAAGTACCTCTGGTCACTGTGCCCGGGGGTCATGGGGAAGTTGGCAGGGAGATCAAGGCAGCTCAGCTGGGCTGCTGAAGATCTTGTATCCCAGGCAGGCAGACCTGTTTGTGGGGTCTAGTGGTCTGCCTACCATCTGAAGGCATGAAGGCCCTCAACCCTTTTTCTGGCGAACCTCCAGCTATTCGACTAAAGAGGTCCGGAGGGGCCTTCTCATTGAGTGAGCACTGAGACAGCTCACAGAGAGGCCTGGACGTTCCCCCGCCAGCCCCCACCATGATCTGTGCACTTGCTAGCTTCCAAGTGGACCCAAACACTCTGAAAATGGCCTCTAAACCATTCATAACACTGAATCTATAACTGAGCTGCAGGCAGGAAACAAGGTCCAGTCAAGCTGGTGGAGTGCCCAATGTGCCCAAGCCAGCAGATGGCAAAATTCCCTTTCTGCCTGCCCCCAAGTTGGCATTCCCTGCAGCAACTCCGGAGCATCCCCTGGAGCTTCCTGCTCTGGCTTCTACCTGCACTTGGCACCCCCATGTGCCAGTTAGAGTCACACCTCCCATTTAACCAGAAGCACATTTTCCAGCTTGTTCTTCCACCAGGCTGGGCTCCAAATGCCTCTTGTGGTTGTTTCCCGAAATCAAATCCAACCTCAAAGCATGAAGATTTGCCATTATTAAAGACGAGCAAAAGCATATGCCCCAGGCTCTGGAGAGAATTTCTAATGAGGATTCCAAAGATCACAGCCGGCTCACGAGCTCTTGGAATCCAACGGGCCCTTAGCAGTCATGGAGTCCTCTAATTACGCTCCCCGAACATCCCAGCTGTATCCGCCACCAAGCCTGTGCCGCACTGCTCCCACGACAGTCATCTGTGTGATGTAGAGATGGTGTTTAAAGTCGGCGAATAAAGGGAAAAACCAAGCATGGTCAAAATTATCCTTACAAATCCCTTAGGAGGGAGACCAATATACCATCTCTCGGTGAGTCCAACACAGCTGGGTTTTCCTTCAGCGTCGGAACAAATCGCTTTTCTTTGGGTTAAGCACCAGATGAGGTTGTTGACTTGATTTGAGGGGCCACGTTACATAAAGGATGCCTGTCTTTGAACACTAGAATCACCCTCAGGGTGATACTCACAGAAAGAGAGGCACAGAGAGCCTAAAAGCCACTGGGGAAACTGCAAGATCCATCTCCCATCCTGTGCTTCTCCTTGAGTGAAATGGGGGTCAGAATCCTCCGCTTCATTCTTCATTCACACCTTGTTGTTGTTAGTGTTGCTGTTATGATTATTATGCTGTGTGCATATACATTACTATGCTGTGTTCGCATATACGTTATGCTGTGTTCAAATGCATGGAGTACAATCTCCCTGGAAGATTCATCTCTGGCACCGCAATATGTTTACATCCCGTTGGGCACAGTGGCTCATGCCAGTAATCCCAACACTTTGGGAGGCCGAGGCGGGTGGATCACTTGAGGTCAGGAGTTCAAGACCAGCCTGGCCAATATGGTGAAACCCATCTCTACTAAAAATGTAAAGATTAGCTGGGCATGGTGGTGTGCACCTGTAATCCCAGCTACTGGGGAGGGTGAGGCAGGAGAATTGCTTGAACCCAGGAGGTGGAGGTTGCAGTGAGCTGAAATCACACCACTGCACTCCAGCCTGGGTGACAGACCGAGACTCTGTCTCAAAGCAAACAAACAAGCAAATAAAAAACAAAAACAAACAACAACAAAACGAATATATATATTTACATCCTTCAGGGCTGCTCGTGCATTCTAAATGCCACTTCTTCCAGGAGGCATTCCCTGATTGCGTGGGCTGAAAGTGGTGTCCCCCAACTATGAACTCCCACAGGACGTTATCTGTACCCATCTGATGATGACTGATGCCACCCTGTGCCTCATATCACAGTAACTATGTGTGTATCTTATCTCCCCAAGTATGTCGGGTCCTTGTCTGCTTCACCTCCAGGGTCCTGACAATATTTGGTCCAATGTCTCCCATCTATGCCTTGTCAATAAACATTGATTCAAAGACTAGATATATGAATGAAGGAATGAAGGAATGAATGAATGAATGATGAAAATGGCTCATCTTGGGACACAAAAACACCTCTACCTTCTGATACAGAAGCTCTGTACTGCTGGATTCGGCACAGGCTAGAGCAAGGACTTCCATGTTGACCTGACCCCGTAGATTATATTCCTTTGAGAAATGTCTTTCCATGCCTTCTCCAGTCCCTTCCTCTCCTCTGCTAAGCTGCCTTCCCTGACCAGATTCTTCGCATTCTTTTTTTTTTTTGAGTTCTTGTTGCCCAGGCTGGGGTGCAATGGCGTGATCTTGGCTCACTGCAACCTCTGCCTCCCAGGTTCAAACCATTCTCCTGCCTCAGCCTCCTGAGTAGCTGGCACTACAGGCACCTACCACCATGCCCGGCTAATTTTTGTATTTTTAATAGAGATGGAGTTTCACCATGTTGACCAGGCTGGTCTTGAACTCCTGACCTCAGGTGATCCACCTGCCTCGACCTCCCAAAGTGCTGGTATTACAGGTGTGAGCCACCACACCCGGTTGGATTCTTCACATTCTGGTGCATCCAGTGGCACACATTTGTACAGCAACAAGAGCAGAAGCCTCCGCACCCTCCACCACCACCCCCTATCACCCGCCAGCCCTGCTAGGTGGGAAGGGAAAGCCTTAATATTCCCATTTTATGCACCAGGAAACCGAGGCTCAGAGGCCTGTGCCTGGCCCACCATCACACAGCTAATGAACAGCAGGGTCTGGATTTTTTTTTCCCCCTTTTTCTATTTAATCACATGCTATCTCTAGATAGAGATGCCATATTCTGTTTATAATGACCATCCAGTTAGTGTGGAGGCTCTACCCCTCCCAGGACAAAGAGAGGCCTGTGGACAGTGTCCTAGTGACTCTTATCCCATGGGAGCGTGTAGTGTGGAAATAATTTAGGAACTCCCTGCTGAAGGGCCAAAGTCCAAAACATGCCTATGATGTGGGCGTCCGCAACTCTGAATGCCCCCTTATATATGACAGATCACCTGCCCCCTTTGCCCAGATCTCTCAGGGTGCTGGGATTTCTATGTTTTCTTCCAAGACCCTGGTACCCAGCTCCAAACTGCCTATCTTTAATTGGCTGGGTCCCCTTCCTTACTTCTCACCCATTTCCTTGTGGCCAAGGACCATGTCCACTCCTCCAGAGGATGGCACAGCATGGTAAATGAGGCTTTGGAGCTAGCAGATCTGGGTTCCAATCCTAGCTCAGCCTCTTTAATACTTGTGTGACTGCTGGCAGTCGCTTAACTGCTCTGAGCTCAGTTTCCTCCTCTGTAAAACCAGGATAATACGTCAAAGGTTTTTTTTGACATGAAGCTAATGACCTATGAGTATCAGGATTCTTCACTCAGGCCTCATTTAGCTGGAATTCAGACCGATCTGAAGCTCATGCTATACAGTGGTCAAAAGCAAGTCAGACCACCTGGGTTCAACTCCCAGATCTTGCACTTATTCACCTGCCGTGTGACTCTGGGAAATTTACTTAACATCTCTGAGCTTCAGATTCCTCACCAGTAAAATAGGGATAAAAACAGTGCCTAACTCATGGGACTGCTTTGCACTGAAAAGCCATCACTCACATTAACAGCTTAGCACAGTGTCTGGAACTTGACCAGTGCTCAGTAAATGTTTGCCATGAGTTATTAGCCATTAGTAATGCATTGGTGAATTGGTGGACAGGTCTACAAGGAGCAAATTTGCATAAGGTTTCAACTATAGGAATGAGAAG
The DNA here is from genome assembly GCF_008728515.1 of Papio anubis. NCBI lineage: Eukaryota > Metazoa > Chordata > Mammalia > Primates > Cercopithecidae > Papio > Papio anubis. Next base: position 36,778,329 of record NC_044976.1, read on the forward strand.
GTAAACAAGACCTTTGTCTTGGACCTTGGTCTTTGGGGCTGTCTGGCATCTGATCCCTGTTGAGGGACTGAGCAGCAGGCAGAATGAAGGTGAAGGAGCCATTTTCACATACCGAGTTACAAAATGTGACACAGGATGGTATAAGGCAGTGGCATTTCCAGGAAATATAAAGCGTCTATTTATTGAGCAGCTATTATGTTCCCGGGCCCACGCTTGGTGCTGAGGGCTGAGTGGTGAGCCGGAGATACAGCCCTGCCCTCGTGCAGCACGCAGTCTGGTGCTGCTTGTGGGTCTGCACACCAGGGCACTTCCCTCAGGGTGAATTCTAGCAATCTTGCGGGGGCCCAGCAGCCTCTGCCAGTTCCAGGCTGCAGATATTCCTGGAGGAGTTTGGAGAAGCAGAACATCAGAGAACAATTACCCGCCTCACAAAAGACACCCCAGAGGGCTTCCAGAAGTAAGAGGGTGAGATCGCGAAAGGGCAGGTGGGAACGTGAGGGTGCATTCAGGGCTGTGATGGTGGAAGGGTGACATTATGACCTGGTGAAACCTGGGGCAGTTAAGGATCGGAATGTGGGGCACCTGATACAAGGCACAGCACTCTGTCGAGGAGGGCTGCTTTCTGCCCCTCGCAGGGCCTGCCCACAGACACAGATGCACTCAGTACCGTCCACATTCATTCTGCATGCATGTGTTCAAAACACACAGCTGGCACACACGGAGCATTCCAGGGGTACACACAGGGACACATCTCACAGTGTACACAGAAGACACACATCTCAGGCCTCAAACACAAACCAGAGGAGCCTCTCCCCCCGACGTCTCCACACACCTCTGCCTTCTCGCTTCCCCTCCCTCTAGCACCCTGTGGACTTTGGGGGCTGGATAGATGTGGGCCCCAGTCCCAGCCCTGCCACCTAGTAGCTGTGTGACTTGGTAGAGTTAAACTCTTTGAGCCTCAATTTCCCTTTTCTATAAAAGAGGAATAGCAAGAGTCCCTGCCTCGGAAGTCTGCTGAGAGGATGAAGTGAGCTCAGGCATGTTAAACCCTTAAAACCGTACCTAGTACATATCAGGACTTAATAAATATGAGTATTGTGTGTGCCCCCTACACCCGCAAGCATGTGCACACCTACACCCTGTGAACAACGTGTTCCTCTGTGGGACCCATGCCTGGAACTGGTCATAAAACACACGTGAGCATCACAGATTCCAGCCTGGAGACCATCTCACCAGGCCAATACACCCCCCAAAACACACAACCCCAGAGACCCCAAGCCTGGCCTCCTTTTCCTGGGCAGCCCTGTGGAAAGGTCCCACAAAGGCAGCTTTTCCAGGAATGCCCTTGGAGCCTGAGCCATCCTGAGGCTGGCATGCAGCCGGGAGCAGCTCTGCGAGTGGAGGCTGGACTGGGCAGCCTCAGACCCCGAGGTGCTTCCCTATCCTTCCATTCATCCCAACAGGACCCTCCAGCCCCATGGTCCAGCGGAGACTCAGGATCCAGCCCACAGCTGCCTCCCCTCCTTCCCGCCTCGCGCCTCCACAGCCTTTGTTATCTCAACTACTTTGAGAGAGTTCTCTTTTCTCCCCCTCGACTCCTCTGATGCTAATCTCTCTCCATAAATCATACCCCCTAATCTTTTCATCACCTTTCTCTGATTAAAGCAGCCTCGGGGGTTGGGAGCCCCAGTCCTCAGTGACTAAAACACTTTGATGTCCAAAGACAGTTCCAGAGGCTGCAGCGCTGGCTGGCGCGGTCAGGCCTCACCCACCGCGGGGCAGGCCAGGCTCAGGCGTCTACACGGACACGTCCCGGAGTTGTCCTGGGCTGCCAGCACAGCCCGGCACCTCGAGGGTTTCACAGATCTCTTCATGAATATTTCTCACTACACACTGGATGTCATTATTCTATTGAGAATCAATTAGCCCAAATGTTGTTATGACAGCTACAGAAAAATGATATTTTTAGCTTCGCTTTATGCTGCTCTGTCTCTTCGCAGAATTATTGAAAACCTTAAAACTAATCTAGAGGCGTCGCGGGCCTTTGTGGTAAGCCGGGGGGCAATTGATCTGGGAATGTGAAATTGTGGGAAATGCAGGGCTTTTCTCAATGAAGTGGGATCGCCTCAGAAATAACATCCAGGATGGGAGGCAAAGCTTGACCTTGGGCAAGGTACTTAACCTCTCTGAAGCTCATTGTCTGCATCTGTCAAATGGTAGTAACAGCCATGTCTACCCTTAGTGTTCTTTATAAGGACGAAATGCAGCGATGCAGGAAATGCACTCTGCAAGGCATTCAGCAGCACCATGGGAGGCACCCAGCAGGTAAGTGACACTGGTGATGGTAGCTAAGCTGGGAGACCCTGGAGCAAGGCTTCCTAGGCTCAAGTCCCGGCTCTGACACTTCACAGGTAGGTGTCCTCACACACATCACTTCACCTCTCTGTGCCTCAGTTTTATCATCCATAAAATGGGATTCATCATACCTTTTTCCTTTTTTTTATTTTTGAGACGGAGTCTCGCTCTGCCGCCCAGGCTGGAGTGCAGTGGCATGATCTCAGCCCACTGCAACCTCTGCCTCCTGGGTTCAAGCCATTCTCCTGCCTCAGCTCCGGAGTAGCTGGGATTACAGGTGCGTACCACCACACCCGCCTAACTTTTGTATTTTAGTAGAGACAGGGTTTCACCATGTCGGCCAGGATGGTCTCGAACTCCTGACCTCGTGATTCACCTGCCTCAGCCTCCCAAAATGCTGGGACTGCAGGCATAAGTCACCGTGCCCGGCCCATCATATCTATTTTATAATGTCGTTGTGAGAATTAAATGAGCTAATACCAGTAAAGCACTAAAAAACCTGGCCTGGCTCCAAAAAAATGTCAGCTCATTTTAACGTAGGATGGCTGTCACTGTCATCTGCTCCCCACCTTTGTTCATCCTGACCCCTTAGCCTAAAATCTTTCCCTTCCCATCTTTGCAAGTTGAAATCCTCCCAACAATAAAATCTAGCTCAAATGTCACCTCTGCTGCTACGCCTGACAGACTGGGGCTGGGATTCTGGCTTCAATAATCATCACTGGGAGACCCCACACAAGGCATTTAACCTCTTTGCCTTAGTTTCCTCATCAATAGAAAAGGGAGAATAGCTTCCTCCCTTCAAATCAGGGGCTGGCCGCAGCCACCTCTACAGCCCCGTCCAGTTCTGAAGCTGGGTCAGCAAGTCCTCATTCACTTTAAACATTTGCACACTTCTTTCCCCATCAGGAGAGGTTTTACAGACTTACAATAAACAAGGAAGCTGTTTTATAGCAAAAAGAAAAAAAAATTCCTCTTTGGCTGGGAAGCCCTGAAACAGAGTTGAGGGAGAGGCAGTTCCAGCACAGTCTCCTGAAGCAACACGCGCTGCCAAGACAGGAGCTGGTGTCAGAACAAAGGCTGAACCCTTCCCAACACCTTTGCTTCCAGCCAAGTCACACCCCACTCTCCCGTCCAGAGGGTTTTGTCCAGCTGGAGTTTAACAGCACCTGATGGCTGACATCTTTCGGCAGGGAAAGGGCCAGCGGAGCAGGCTGGTAGAGCACCCCAGGGTCCCAGTGTGTCCTGTACCCTGTGCTGGCCACCCCTGGCTCTCTGCCTGAATAAATTTTTGCAGTGCTGTAAGACTCAGAGTGAGGCAACCCTTATTATACAACCTCCCCAGTCCCTTCATTTGGGATTACTTTCCCTCTCTCACCCCTAGTCCCCCACTGCACTCTTTCTGGCTGCTGCTGTAGGCTTTGTATAGTCGCCACCTCTGACCCCAGTCGTGTGCAGGCCTGTCTCCCCTGCTGGACGGTGACCAAATGGAGAACTAAGACCTAGGTCCCACACACTGAGTGTTTCCCACTCTGCCCTCCTGCTCTTGTCACCGCATTGTCTGCTGGGTAAAGCTGTCCTCCCTAGAGACTACCCTGTTCAGTGCCAACTCTTTGACTTCTGGAAGAGGCCCCTGCCCAGCATTGTGTCCAGTGTCACCTTGTACAGCCATGTAGGCTGTGGTGCACTGCACAATCAATGGTGCCATTCATATAGCCCAGAATGATTCTGCACGGATGTAAAAGCGTGGGAAAACCATCATGGTTGTCTGTGAAGATGTGACATCCCCAGAGTTGGGCACCACAGCGCCCCTGCCTGTGCTCAGGACCTTTTGAAGACTTTCACTGACTCTGGTTATACTGATTTTTGAAGGCCCTACCATGCATAAAAACATGCGTATGAAAACACATCCATATACCTCAATTAATAATTTCTTGCTATAAAAATATGTTGAAAAGATTTTTCTAATTTGACTTCTGTAATAACTTGGTTATGAGCAACTGATTTATGTTCAGCTATGATTTCTCAGCAACCATCGTGCATTCTTCAGGATCCTTGAGAAAAGAGAAAATCAAATCTGCAAACTTGTTTCAAATGTAAAGCAATTTTTATGAATTTAGCCATTTACAAAGTTGAACTAGTGTTTTAGAGACATTTAATTAAACACCTTTTTAAAGAAATCTTGTAGTTTTCTTTTTCATATTTTGGAATCAATAATTTCTTCCAGAATTCAAATATTTTCATGGGCCTCAAGCATGAATACACTTCCTTCCCAATTTCTCCTCAAATGGCAAAGCCAGTCTATAACTTTTAAAAACACCTTACTGAAGGGTTAGCGACCAGCAAGTGGTCACATGTCCCTATTTATTCTGGCAATCTGAGTGTAATTGTTACTAGCTCCCCTTTCACTCTCTAGGGTGTGCCGATTTGGACCATCAACTGTATGGTCACCTTGAAAATAAAGGAAGGAAGTGCCATAGAAAAAAGGATGGCCCAGACCTAGACCTGCCCCAGAGTCCCTTTCAAACAGGCTCTAAGCCTTTCCCTGGCCAGCCCCCAAGGGGTCCAGGGACGCTCATCCTCTACTCCACCCCACCACCTCTAGGAATGTCCTAGGGATCTCCACACCATAGAGTCCAGAACAAACTGCCCCTAGTACCTGAAATAGAAAAGTCTTTTTCTTATGCCCAGTGAAGGCCTGCTTACCAAAGTCCTCATTTCCTGCTGCAGGAATGACATCTTTCTTACAAGGCTGACAATGGACATTTTCATTTCCTTTTGTGCAAACCCTACTCCCATCTATAAGGGTGTGCTCTGGCCCTATGACCCCAACAATAGAATTGCAAAACAGTTCCACATTGATAACTGTCCCAGAGTCTTAATCTATATATCTTTAAATCTTAAATCTTTTATGGAACAAAGCAGAATATCAGTTAATCAACCAATCAATTTCTCTTTTTAGCACCAATCAGATTATATCATGATTAAATCCATGAGTCCCCCTCCCTCTTGGAGAGGGATGTGGCTGCCTCATTCCTCTCTGTATCCCCAGCGCCAAGCCCAGTCAGGCACACAGCAATGCTTGCTAAAGAATGAGAAGGTAAATAAATTTGACAGCAATTTTCTGTTGGACTGTGAGCTCCTTGAGAGCATGGATTGTGCTCGTCCATTTCTGTCTCCACCACCATATGCAATAGCTCATGAGAGATGCTCACTGGAGAGCAGAGGCTCATGGAACATTTAACTGGATGGATGGGTAGATATAGATAGATAGATAGATAGATAGATAGATAGATAGATAGATAGATAGATGATGGGATAGTTGCATAGATGGATGGTTGGATGCATGCTTAGAAGGATGAATTATTAGCCTCGGGACTGGGTGGGGTTCAAGAAGAAAACAGAGCTGCTTTGACCCCCCAAGAGTTTCTCAGGTCTCAGCTCCAATTCCCATTCATGGCTGCCTTATGATTCCAATCCTTGAATTCCAAGAGAATTTTGTGTGTTCTTACAATAAACTTTCTTCTATTTGAGGCAGTTTGATTTGAGCGGATCTGTTCTTTCTAACCAAAAGACCATGACTCAGATAGGAGCCCTCCCAGGTGGAGCTGGGGTAGGGCGGAATTAATACTTACCTCTTGACTGTACCACAAGTGGGTCATAGGAAGCATGGCGTATTCATTCTTTCTCAAGGTCTTCCCCAAGACAAGGCTGCAAAGCTAGGCCGGTTAGTGACGGTGGCTTAGCTCGGTTTAATGAGCCTGATGTGGGAGTGCAGGTCTGTGCCAAGTGTTGGGTGGACGTCTATGAACAACTTGGTCCTTGGTCCTTGCCCTTGGAGCAGTCCACCAGCTCCTAGCATCACTTCCAACAGTTGCTGCAACATCTCAGGTAAGTCACTCCCTATTCTGGGCCTCAATTCTCCATGTGTAAAATGTGACGTTGGAAGGAAATCACTGAGCTTCTCCTGCTTTAACATTTTAAGGTTATGTGATTTGCCCAAGGTCACCAATATAACCCTGCTCTAAAAGATTCCTACTCTTCGGTAGGATAACAGGTTTTAGCTCACCAATTCGGATGCAAAGCCCCACCCCTTTTACCAGCTTTCACACAAGCACAGAGAATACAGTTTGATTCTGTCATGTTTCTGAAGATATGTCGGTTCACCCACTCCTCTACCTCACACTCCTCCTGACACCCAGGATTTCTTCCGCATTTCTCCAGACTTAAATCCAGCCTACCTTTTAGGCCAGTCCTCTCCTCCAGGGAACCTTCCCTGCTCCCTCTTTTGGAAATGACGTCTCCTTCCTGGCACCCTCCGCAGGGTGAAGTACCTGCCTTATGTCACAACAGGTTCCATCTCCCTGGTGTGATTTCCTTTGCAGGATGGTGAGTTCCCAGGAGGCAGACAGAGCTGGGTCTGCTCACCCCTCTCTCCCTAAAAGAGGCTTGCTCAGGGCTCTGCACACAGTAGACACCACTGAATGTTTAATGGTATGGACAGCTAGGCAGTGATTTTTATGATATTGTAGAAGGATACTTTATGACCTAGTAAATATTCAGATTATTGTTAGATTTTTTCTTAAATGCCAATTACAGAACAGCAGGTATTCTATAACATAACATTTAGCTAAAATGTATTTGAAGGCGTGTGGGGAGATGTGCGTGTGCTCAAGACATTCATTAGTGGTGGTAGGATCTGGGGTGACTCTAATTTTCTTCTTTCAGCATATCTGTGTTTCTAAACATTCTAGAATGAGCATGTATTCACTTTCAGAATGGGAAAAAAGAGAGACGCAATTTAACAATAAATAAGTCAATGTTTGTTTAATGAGTGAAAGTGCCAGGCTCTAACATGTTATGGGAGATTCTAATTTGGAGCTGGATTTTGGAACAGAAGTCATCCCCTGCCAGGACGCATCCCCCCGCCCCACACCCCCACCACCACCACCCAGCCATTGCCAGTGGAACTCCAGCATGCTCCTGGCTGTGGAATTGCTCCTACAGAGTTTGCAATGATCATTCATGGTCCAGCGTGAGTCATGGTACCCAGCTTTGCTGACAGCGATGACCACAACCTCTCCATGTCTACAGCACCCTATAGTTGACATACTATAAAGCGTTTTACATACACCTCCTCATTTGCTTCTTATAATTCTGCAACGGAAGTGTTAATGCCTCCTAGTACCTACGTGGAAACTGGGGCCTAGAGAGAATGACTGATGAGGTGGAGGTTAAAGTCATAAGCTAGCAAGGGATAGAGCTGGGATTTGGACCCCTGCCTTTCACTCAAGCCGGGTCCTCTTCCTCCAGTTCATGCAAATCTCCTGATGTACAAATCAGAAAGGGTGTCTAGGGTGGCAAGGTACCCATATTTCTGTGTGCACCAGGGTGGTTCAGTCCCCAGGAAGGCAGGTTGAAGGGACAGCCATTTTCCGCCTGGAATCTGCAATGCTGAGGAGCTCTCCAAGCAAGGCCCCCACAGGAGCAATCCCTCCCTCCCAGCTTGAGGGAGACTGTCTGCTGCCGCCTGTGTAAACCATTGCCTTGGGCACCGCAGTGGCATACAGGGCAACAGCAGGTGTGGTCAAGCAGTGCTGGTGCTGGCAGAAAGCTGGGCAGCATTTCTGCTAGGCGATGTGGCCTGTGTCTGGAACTCACGGGGGAATTCACCTCTCTTGGAGTGGAATCTGGGGCTGAGCTTGGGCTACATTGCAGCAGGGAGAGGCACAGCGGGGGAGGCCCAAATGCCAGGGCCCCTCTCTTTCTATTTCTTGGGGTAGGGGAAACCTCTGTCCTCAGAAATCACACAAATCCTCAGAAATTTACCATCTGCTATCACCATCTCACCACAAGACCAATTCTTTCACTCTACAGATCTCGTGTAGATCCATTGAGAAGCTTCTAAAAATTAATTACATTTTTTATGAAATAAAATTATAAGAAAAATAAAATGCAAAATACTAGGGAAGATATTAAATATTGAATTTGTATATAACTTCCAAATTAAATCATTTCAAATGTTTTAATGAGAAACTTGAGTTTGCTTCTGGAAACATTTTTTTTAAATATCAGGTTTTATGCTGGAAATGATTACACACAATTGATCAACTGACTCCACAGAAATAAGCAAAACTTTTAACGAGGAGCTTTTCAAATTCCTGACAGACACCATCAATGAGAAAGTTTGCTCTCACGTGTGATAAAATATTTATAATCAGTTTTAGGTGGGTATTTAATGCAATGATTGAAATTAGATTTACAGAATTGAATGGGTCGTTTCTTTATTGAAAAAAGTAACGTTGGAATTTCTTTTGCTAAAGCCAGTGGGTGTAGGAACCAATCAAACTTTCCCCCATCAAGCATTTCAAAATAACCATGCAGCTCCGGTCTGCAGACCAGAAATGCACTGTTGGAGGAGTCAGCCTGCAGTGGTCCTGGATGCCTCTAAATGGGCAAAGCAGGAAGGGCAGAAATATCTAACGGCATGTGAAATCAGATCCAGGGTCACTGGATCTCACCGCCCCCCCACCCCCCCGCGGCCCCCAACCTCCTTGACCCCAGCCTGGGCTGAGGACACCGTGGACACCTGGAGCACACCGTGGACACCTGGAGCACAAACTACAGACACTCTAAGGGGCCCTTGATGACCTGAACAGCGGTGTGCTCTGCAATCCCCCCTGCTGTAAGCGTCCAAGGGGGAGGGAACTTCCTTGACCACACCCAGCCCATTTCAGCAGAGCAGGGAGTGCCAGAGGCCACACATCCTGCCGGACACTCTCAGGAAACTCAGGGTGCCCTCCTTAAATCCCTCCAAGGAGCCCCAGCCCAGGCTGCTCCCTGCCAGAGACAACCAGCCCAAGAACTCCAGATGCCCCAGGGGTCACTTGGCTGTTCGGAGGGTGAGTAAGGATGGGGGCATCAGTATTTCCTGGTCCATCAGGTGGGAGAGTCTGGTTTGGAGGTGCCACCTGCTAAGAGAAGCTGAAGGTCTGGAATTTACCAGAAGGAATTTTTAGCCAGTTTTAGAACAGTGTTGGAGAGCTGTGTTTGGGAGAAGGGGGCCCAGTGGCAAAAGAGGCAGTGCCCAGAGTTAATGCCATTGGGATGGTCAGCCAGCAAAAGCCACATGGATAATGGGGGCTTGGCCCAGATAGGACTTGAGGCCCGTTCCCTTCTATTCTCCTAGATCTCCAAGAACCCTCTGAAAGCACCTGAAAAGTACATGGGAACAAGGGTTCGCTCCAAACCACCATGTAGGCATCAACCATAGGAATGCGAGGCCTGAGCTGAGACCGGCATCCTTATTGTTGAGCGAGAGGAGGAGGGAGAGACCAGGGGAAAAATGGGGGCGGGAGGGTTAGAGAGGACCCAGCCAGGATGGAGAGAGTGAGACTGGGAGATTGAGAGAAACGGAAGTAAAGACAGAGACCGGGAGAGAGAGGCAGAGAGCTGGACCTGGGAGAGATACAGATGGAGAGAGGCGGAGATGGAAGGAGCGAGGAGCCGAAGGGACCAGAGAGACAGCGTGGACGGGAGGAAGACAGACGCGAAGAACTTAAAGGGGAGCGCGCCCAGGATGAGAGCGAGCCAGAGCGCGGGGGGCGGCGGCGGCGAGAGCGGGCGGGGGACACGGGGACAGGGAGACGCGATCCGGAGAGCGGCGGGAAGTATTCGCCTCCGTTCCTCAAACACAGGATGCGAGCGCCCTTTGGAGAAGTCGCGCTCGGCGGAAACGCTAACTCCCCGACCAAGTGCAAATGTAAAGAGGCCCTGAGAGCACTTTGTGCAAATATCAGGCCGGGAAGTGCTGCGCCCGAGGAGCTGCCGGGCACCTCGGCGCCCCCATGCCCTCGGCTGCGCGCTAATTCACTTTGCCGTCACCTCTCGGGCGGGGTCGGGCGGGCGCGGGCAGCCGGAGTGCGCAGAGGGCGCAGAGCGCCTCGCAGGGCCAGGGGCCGCGGCCCTGCCTAATGGAGCAAAAGACAGATCAGCAGAAGCAAGGCAGGTGGGGCGGGAGCGGGAGCGCGGACATCGGGCACGAAGTCAGAGAAGAAGCCGCAGAGACTCGCAGGAGAGAGCGCTGGGCTGCTAGGGACCTGGCCTCGAGTTTGGGGTTTCCAGGTTATCAGCAATGGAGACTCTCAGCAAGACCTCTGCAGCCTCCGTTTACTCCTCCATAAAATAGGAAAATAAAGCCTTTTCTGTTCACCTCCAGGGGCTTTTGTGAGGCTGGAATGTGAAGGGATTTGGAAAGCAATAAGGTTCATATATGCCAACTCCTGATAACAACAGCTAACCCTTTCACAACTGTGTAGGTGAAAAAGGGCTCTACAGACATTTGTTCGCGTGATCTTTACAAATACCATCACTTATGCCCATTTTACAGATTATAAAACTGAGGCATAGGGAGGTGAAGTCACTCATTCAATGTCAGACAGCTGGTAGCTGGCTGGTGAACCCCGACGACCTGGCTTCAGAGTCTATGCCACTCTACAGTATTGGGGCAGATTTTATTAAGGCCCACATTTTACATATGAGCAAACGGAGGTTCAAAACGTTGGGGACTTGCTCTATGTCCTGTAGACAGTAAGTAGCAAAATCAGGACTTGGGGCTTCAGGCACAGAGGAGTCCATGGAAAGAACATGGACTGTGGGGTTAAGTAACTTAGGTTCAGTGTCTTGTTCGGCCGCTGTGTAACATCGAAGTGTTGATTTAGCATCTATAATGGGGGATATTGACCATGTCCCTCAGATTACTGTAAAGACTAAATGAGGAACTTGACACATAGTTGGCACTCAGTAAGTTCATTTGGTCAATGTCTATCCAAACTGTGCTGGGTCCTGAGGATGCGGTGATGACAAAGATAAAGAACATCCCTGCCCTAGGGGAACTTGCCTTGTCATAGGGGAGACAGAGGACAAATAAACAAATCATTACAGATTGTGCCTAGGAAGGCTAGGAAGGAAATGAAGAGCATGCTAGAATAAATTCATATAGGGAAACGAATGCACACAGGAGATCTGGGAAGGCCTCTCTGAGGAGGTGATATTGAAGCTGAAAGAAGAGATGAAGCCAACCACGAGGAGAACTGGAAATCACGTCCAGGATAGAGGACAGCCGGTGCAAAGGTGCTGGGGCAGAGAAGAGCTTGGCAGACTCCAGGAACTGGTAGCAGAAGCACAGTGAATGGAAAACACCAGGGCAGAAAAGGGGTTCAGAGGCCAGAGATTTTATCCTAAGCTCAATGGGAAATCACAGAAGATTTTTAGGTAGGGGTGACATGATCCAATTAAAAATCACCCGGCTGCCACGTGGAGACTGGAGAGGAGCAAGAGTGAAGGCAGAAATTGTTATGTGAGGGTCTATCTAGAATGGAACCAAGAGATGTCAGGGGAGAAGAAAAGCTATGGATGGATGCAAAAATATTTTATTACCATGTAAATGCTGACTGCTGCTCATATTTCCATCTTTGATTGGTGCTATCTGATCTGAGGCTCAGTTTCCAGGTCTAGTGGAATGAATGGGTTTCCCACGTCCCACTGGGAACACAGGGCAGTGGCTCTCAGTTACTTCCTTAGCTGGGTTGAGGATCAGGCTGGCCCACTGCTCGTCAAAGGCCATAGATCAAATGGCAGGTCTTGGGACTGTGGGCACTGACCCCAGGACCCAGAGACCAGAATCTTTGGAGGACTAGCTCTCTCTCCTCCATCCTCCTCCTGTCTGCTGGGTTAGGCCTGTGAAGGTGGAAGAAATCAATCAGCCATGGTCACTGGCTTCAAGGTGAAGTATTCTGGGGGGCTGGTCACTTTGGAGGAGATCTCAGGAGAGAAAGTGGGGATTTTCCTGTTGTGTTTCTTTAAGCATTTGTTGTTGAAATGGAAGTTACAATCCAAGCTAATTTGAATAACAGAATCATAGGAAAAACACCCTCTAACCACAAAAATGAATATTCAACATTCCCACCTTATCTTCTCTGCTTTGTAGGGCTGTTTCTCAGCTGCATATTAAATGGCTCCTTCATGTGAAGCTGGCAGAGCGGTGGTTTTGCAAGACAGAATGCTGCTGGGCTAAGGTGCTAAATTCAGAACATAAGTCATTCTGGGCCCCCAGAATTTCAAGGATCTTACAGAGACAAGCCTAGCGCCAAAGGGAAGGTGGGAGGACTGGGGAAAATTTGAATCAAGACCATGGAGTGTATTGAGTGAGAACTGAGTGTTCCTGACCAGCTCTCACAAGCCCAGAAGTTGCCAGGCCTGTCCTAGCCCTGGTGGGGCTCATAGGGAAACCCTTCAAGAGAGGAGCATCTGCTGTGTGGATATCTCCAATGGTAGCCCTGATAAATGAGTATTGTGTGCCCGGAGGTGCCACTGCAGAAATCCCACAAGTTGTGTTGATATTGAAAACTGAGACTTCCCTGGATTCAGCTGGCTCCTGAGAAGCACTCAAGCTACTGATATTCTCTGCCATCCACCTTTTCCAGCCAGGCAGGGCTTCTATGTACTCAGTGGCCTGCACCAGATGTACCGTTCCGTGTGTAGTCCCCTGAACACAACACTAACTTTCCTGTCTCCTTGCCTTGCTGTGCTGTACTTTCTTCCAGGAATGCCTTTCCTCCCAGTTGGACTCCTAGCAGATATCTGCTCCATGTTGCCTCTGCTTGTGTTTCCTGGCACCCACCCACACCAGGTTCCCACAGGACTTACACGTTGTGCTGTGCTGGAATGACCTGTTTTTGTGTCCTCCACCAAACTAGATTGTAGATTCCCCAAAGGGGTCTCTGCATATGCAGCTCTTGGGCAGAATCTGGCACCCAGCCAAGGCCAACCCAGGCGTATTTATGCACAAACGAGACAGTGGCTTTGGGATGAGACTTGTGGGTGACCGAAAAATAGAGAAATAGTAAATATGTTGGGTGATGGAATCAGGATCTCATAAGGTCTGACTTGCTGGATTAGTGGACTTGATTCAACAAGAGGACTTTAACAGAAATAAATGTTGTGTCCTGAACTTATATTACAAACCGATGGCCCTATAGGAGCAGAAGAGGAGACCCAGGGAGAGCTGCCAGAGCAGCCTCTTACACAAAAGAGAAGCTTGGTGTGATTAGCAGTGACAGGCGTGTAATGGGCTGCCATAAAAAACAAACTCATCCCAGGCAGAATTAATAAAAGCATTCTGCCTAGAATAAAGGGGGTTAAGGGAGGGAATATCCTGAAAAATTACAAAGGGACTAAAATAATCTGAGGGATACCTCAAGGAAATAAAATGAAGACATGAAGAGCTGGCTTCAGATCTCCAACGGGTTGGCCAAGAGAGGTGAGGGCAGATAGGTCCTGGGGAGCTTCAAGAGGCAAAATAGTGGCTCATCCTCAGCACTTTGGGAGGCCAAGGCAGGAGGATCACTTGAGGCCTGGAGTTCAAGACCACCCTGGACAGCATAGCAAGACCCCACCTCTACAAAAATAAATAAATAAATTAGCCGGGTGTGGTGGTACACACCTCTAGTCCCAGCTACTCCGGAGGCTGAAGGGGGAGGATTGCTGTAGCCCAGGAGTTTGAGGCTGCAGTGAGCTATGATCATGCCACTGCACTCAGATTGGGCAACAGAGCAAGATCCTGACTCTAAAAAGCCTGTCCAAATATAGACAATATCACCTCAGGTAGAATTAAGCTCCCCATCCCTGAAGGTGGCAAGCAGTGGCAGGACTGGCCACTTGACAGGGAGGCTGTAGAGCCTTGCTGCTACTTCTCCAGCCTCTTTTCTTACTGTTCTCCTCCCCACTCACTGTGCTGTAACCACACTGGTCTCCTAGCTGTTCTTTGGTACACTAAGCACATTTTCCCCCTCAGGGTCTTTGCACTTGCTGCCCCCATAGCTTGGAAAGCTCTTCCTCTAGAAATTAAAATGTCTTCTCAACTAGGCAATACCATTGAGGACAGACCCAGGCAAAGATTTCGTGATGAAGATGCCAAAGGCAAATGCAACAAAAGCAAAAATTGACAAATGGGGTCTGATTAAACTAAAGAGTTTCTGCATAGCAAAAGAAACTATCAACAGATAGACAACCTAAGAATGGGAGAAAAATTTTGCAAACTACACATCTGACAAAGGTCTAATATCCAGTATCTATCAGGAACTTAAACAAATTTACAAGAAAAAAAAAAACACCAAACAACCTGTTAAAGGTGGGCAAAGGACATGAACAGACACTATTCAAAAGAAGACATAACATATATGTGACCAAAAATCATATGAAAAAAACTCAACATCACTGATCATTAGAGAAATGCAAATCAAAACCATGAGATACCATCTCACACAGTCAGAATGACTATTTTTAAAAAATAAAAAAATAATGGATGTTGGCAAAGGAATGCTTACACACTGTTGGTGGGAATGTACATTAGTTCAACCATTGTGGGAGACAGTGTGGCGATTCCTCAATGACCCAAAGACAGAAATAACATTTAACCCAGCAATCCCATTAATGGGTTTATATCCAAAGGAATATAAATCATTCTGTTATAAAGACACATACATGTTTATGTTCATTGCAGCACTATTTACAATAGCAAAGACATGGAATCAATCTAAATGCCCATCAATGACAGACTGGATAAAGAAAATGTGGTACATATACACAATGGAATACTATGCAGCCGTAAAAAAAGAATGAGATCATGTCCTTTGCAGGAACATAACTGGAGCTAGAGGCCATTATCCGTAGCAAACTAACACAACACAAGAACAGAAAACCAAATACCACGTGTTCTCACTTACAAGTGGAAGCTAAATGCTGAGAACACATGACACATAGAGGGGAAGAAAAAACACTGGGGCCTATCAAAGGGTGGGGAGTGAGAGGAGGGAGAGGATCAGGAGAAATAACTAATGGTACTAGGCCTAATACCTGGGTGAGAAAATAATATGCACAATGAACCCCCATGACACACATTTACCTATGCAACAAACCTGCACATATACCCCTGAACTTAAAAGTTAAAAAATAGAATGTCTTCTTCCCTCACTTCAATCATATTGCTGCCCATTTGTCACCTCCAGAGAAACACATTCACTGACCACCCCTATCGAAACCTAATATCTGTTTACTGTCTGCCTCTCCCCCTATAATGTAAACTCCTTGAGAGCAGGGCCTTGGTCTTATTCATGGATGTGTCTCCAGTGCCTAGAAGGGCCTGTCACAAAGCAGGTGCTCATTAAATATTTGCCAAATGAATAAAATGAATGACCTCATTTATTCCCCACAATAACCCTTTCTCGTTTTAATTTCTACAAAAGAGTCTCATGAGGATGTAGTGAAGAAAGATTCACCACCAATGGCATGTTCAGTAGACAAGTCATGGAGGCAAGGAAGAGGTGGGAACTCACCCTGACAGTACCTGCCCTGACAGGCACCATCATGTACATTATTTCATTTAATCTCTACAGGAAAGCTGTGAGGCACAATTATTTGCCCCAAATTCCAATGCTCAAAGGGCTACATAACATTAGAATTCGTTGGTTGTAAGCAACAGGAGTAATGTTTACCAACGTAGGCAAAGAGGGAATTCTCAGTAGGAGGAATGACGTCATTTACAAGATTGAAGGAAAAAGTTCAAAAAAGATGGAGAGCAGAGCAGCTACAGAGACCCAGGGCCGTGGTGCCAGCAGTTCCCACTGGCATTTGACCTGGTGTCGCTCTGTTCAAGATTCAGATTCCTTCCCGAGGGAGAGTCTGATTGGCAGAGCTTGGATCATGTGACTCCCCTTAGCCAGGAGAGGTGAAGAGAACTTGATTGACAGGCCTACAAGCACGGGATAGGATGGAAGATGGGGCTGCCCAGGGGAAATGGAGATGCTATTAGCAGACAAATGAGGACAGGACAAAACAAGAGCAGGTCACTTCCAGGGCTCATAGATTATGGATCCAATGCCCTGCTTGTGCAGAAGCTCAGAAGGGCAAGCACTCGGCCTGTGGTCACACAGGGCAGGCACAGGTCCAACACATAGGCCTCCTGGCCCCAGACTTGGTGTGACTGTCAAGTCTCATCAGAAGTGGGTATCCAGATCCTGTTGCTTCAAACAAGCCCACAAGGAACAACTCCTGCTCTCGTCATGCTTGGAAGTCTTAGCAGCACTGTGGACTTTCTTCCAGTCTCTGAATCCAGGCTCTAAAATACACCCATTCAAAGTCTCTTCTAAACTTCTTTAACTGCCGCGCTGATGGCCACTGGATCTCAATGAGAACTAACATTGCCGACTTCAGGAAGTGACTGTCATAACTAATTTATTTTCATGTCTGTTATGAAGCCCTCCTGGGGTGGTATAATCCACAGATACAAGCCTGCTTCACCTCTACTAGAAGGGTTTTAAAAATGAAATTAGACAAGTTTTTGAGGCAAAAATCTCTCACAGTTAACTCCCTGGTTCGGCACAAATTCTCTTAGCATTCGTGACCAAAGGAAACTCCTCCAAACCATTTCCTGTCATCTCCTCTGAGCTGTCAACTTTGATTATTCCTTTCCTGGTACTGTGCCTTGTCTTATACTAAAGGAATAATAAATACCTCCTTTCCCTTTTCTAAATCTAGGACTACCCCAGCACTTTCTATTTCCTACTTTACACAAAACTTTTCAGAAGAAGCGCAAAGACAATGGCAGCAGTTGAAATAATAAATCACTAGGGAATGAGACCGAGGCTGTTTCTAGGCAGTGACCCAGGAACTGGCTTGTTTGTCCAACATGTGGTGAGCCTACTATACGCTAGGCCTTCCCTGTTCTTTCCTCACTGGACCATTGGCAGTCAGTGTCTTCAGCCATCGGCCAACCAGAACTGCTCTCTGTGGTCCCCCATGGAAGTCCGCTTTCAGCCCTCATTCCCATTCACTTCTTAGCAACGTTTCTTCACCTTGTTCTTCTGTGTCCTCCTCACCAGAGTGCAAGCTGCCTGAGGGGGGACTTTTGTTTTGATCACCACTGACATATCCGCCTCAGAATCCAGAACAGTGCCTGGCACATAGTGGGCACTCAGTAAATAGCTGTGGTATGAACAGACAGATGAAACAATGAACCGATAAATGAATGGATCCCTCTTTTCCTTGGAACTCCCTAAATCCCCACACACCAGTATCTCTGGATTCTAGCACAGTGCCTGACACATAGTGCTTTAAAAATGTGCAATGTGTTTGAATTAAATTCTCCTCCCTCTTCTCACTTTGCTCCTTCCCGTCCTTCCTCAGGAATTTCTTTGTCCCCCCTCCTCCCCTTGGCTCCTTATTAAGTGTCTATAGTCCTTGGGGTTTTGTCCTTGTTCCTCTGCTCTTCCCACTCTGCAGAGAATGCTCTGTGAGTGATCTCATCCACTCCCACACTTTCAGCTTCCATCCCCACATCGATGCATGAAGCTGAAAGTAGAAAAAAAAATACTAAACTAAAAACTGAAATTGTTGAGTTGGAAGTCCTTAGGCACCTCAAAGCTTGGCAGGTTGAAGGTGTGGCAGAATAATGGATTGAAAATTTAATTTGCATTTTGTTTTCCCTGATGTAAGAGAGTCAGAGAAATGATGTATATTTTATTCTCTGTAATTTTTCCTCATCGGTTCTAAGAAAGTATGCAGGACATCTTGCCTTGGGGATGGTGGTGTTGGCTAGACTGAGGGCGAAATTAGCCTGAAACCTGGCACTTGCCTTTGAAAACAAACTCAGCAAGATAATTCTGGGTCAGAGTTTCTCAACCTCAGCGCTGTTGGCATTTTGAGATGGATAATTTTTGTTGTGAGGCCATCCTGTGCATTGTAGGATGCCTAGCAGCATCCCTGGCCTCCATCTACTAGATGCTAAGAGTACCCTTCCCACAGTTTGTAACAACCAACAATCTCCCGGCAATGCCAAACATCCCCCAGGGATGGGGCCCAGTGGGGCATGGGGTTGGGGGGTGGGTAGGGGGGAGTTTGGAGTGTCGGTGGAGGTCAAAATTATCCCTGGCTGAGAAACACTGCGCTAGATAGATCATCCACAAAAGCAGAGAAGAGGGGCCCGATGGAAACTGCCAACCTTGGGAATTGGACAGCTTCCCCTACACTGGGAATGGGGGACACATGAGATTCCTGGAACCACTGTTGGTTCCTCCTTGTTATGTGCTAGGCCACAACCAAAACACAGGTTTCCTTTCCCAGGATCCTCCTGGCTTAGCACGGTCTCTATCCTTCCAAGATGGCAGCAGTGTGTAGAGGGAAGGCAGTCTTGGAGCTCTCAGAGGCATTTGGGGTGCTGCCTTCCTGGTCCCCCTCTGTCCTGAATGCTTGCTTGCAAGCTTCTACCTGCTTCCCTGGCTGGGTCCATGGGCCAGTGATTTCTAGCCTCCCTCTCCACCCCAGGGCTGCTCTTGGCTGCCCCCTTGCTATCAGGAGCCCCTACTGCAGCAAGACACAGATCAAATCTGTGGGAAGTTTGCTCCTTGTTAGGATAACGTTTGACAAACTGCTTAAAGCATCCCCCAAATCCCCTCAATGTCTTTAGTGCTCTGAGACTGAATCTTCCAGTAAAGATGACATCCTTTTTAGATCTCTGCTCCCTGCTTGTCAGAAAGTTGTACTCTGTGGGCCAGGTACCATGGTTCATGCCTGTAACCCTAACACCTTAGGAGGACAAGATAAGGGGATCACTTGATCTCAGAAGTTTGAGACCAGCCTGGGCAACATACTGGAGCCCCGTTTCTACAAAAATAAATAAATTAGCCAGGCGTAATGGTGCACTCCTGTAGTCCCAGCTACTCGGGAGACTGAGGTGGGAGGATGGCTTGAGCCCAGGAGGTCAAAGTTGCAGTGACCCGTGATTGCAACACTGCACTCCATCCTGAGTGACAGGGAGAGACCCTGTCTCAAAAAAAAAAGTTGCTTTCTACATAGCACCAAAGAATGAACACTGCCCAGTAAATGATGATTTCAACTCTATCTCCTCAAAATGGTCCTGCACTTTACAGAAACTCCTGCTTCGCTGAGTCCTTATAAGCGAGTGACATTGTCCAAATGCATTGGGCTTCCCATTGGTTCCTCCCCAACAGCCACTGGCAAGTGGCCAGGCCCCAGAGATCCAGATGTGTCCTCTCCATCTGGTAAGTCCTGCCAGACATATGAAGGATGATTTCTCTTTATCCTTTTCTGCCAGGAGTGTCTGGTAATCCCACTCCTTCTAAACAACCCTGAACATCCCTGCATTTCTGCCAAGCTCTCTAGGGCATTCCAAACTCAGGGCATGCTGTCTCCATCACTGTTGGTTTGTTTGGTGTCCTGTAATGCACACACATTCTCATCTTCCCAAATGTCTTATGTGCAACCATAGGTGGAATTACATATGGACTCTTGGACTTGGGAATAATGCCATGAATTAACATTCTCCCCTAAAATGAATTAATATTTTCCCCTAAAACATTTGTTTATAGAGAGATCTTTCTAAAATGCTCTCTCAAAAGGCCCTGTAACTCTCTTCCAGGGATTCCTTTTTTCGTAGCCCATTCATGAAGAGAAAACACCTTTCTCCTTGCTTGAGGTTTCCCTATCAATTTCTCTGTACAATTTCTCAAGTTCTGGGATCACCAAAGTCCAATGGGTTCTTCTGCCTCAGAGACTGCCAGCTGAGACGTGTCAGAGGTCATCCTCCTGCCTCCCAGCTTCTATGTCGTGGTAAGTACCAGCAAAAGGCCTATCTTGGTTGAGTGACAGCCTATCTCTCTCTGCCCATTGCTAACTGGGGTGCACAGAGAATGTATGCGGAGACTGGCAAGATGCTGCCACCTGTCTGTGACCCATGAAGGAAGGCTAACCCCGGACAGAGGGGAGACCTGGTCCCACTGCGTGGCCCAGTTTGTCCAGAAGTGCTGCGGTAATGCCTCACCATAGCAGGTCCGCAACCTCTCAACTACCCACCCTGGGAAGTTTCAAGCTCCCACAGCCTACTCCAGGCAGGGTCATTCTCTGCACCTGGGCCACCGACATTAGGCCCCACCAGAATTTGTAAAGGAACACGGGCCAGGTAGTGGACATAGAATGACTGAAACAATAGTGATTTCTATGTTCAAGATGCTTCTTCCTTCATTTGCCTAAACCTCTTTGTCTGAGGTTTCAGTGGCCTCAGAGAGAAGGCCCGGGATTACAGGATGGTAGCTTCCGTGGGAGGCCCTTGGATCACAGGCAGGTTTGAACCTATGATTTCTTGGGCCTGTCTTGCTCTGGCCTTGGGCAGAGAACCACCCCCATTACTCACACATTGTGCCCCAATCCCACCCACTGGGAGGCCCTGGGACCTGGCTGGGAACCAGGAGCCCCACCCACCCCTCCCACCGGTGGGTAGAACATGCAAGCTGTTGTGCCACTCTGAGCTCAGTCCTGGCCTGTGTTCAGGGCTCTGGGCCAGGCCCCCAGGGGTTCAGTAAGCTGCAGACTCCCCCAGGGCGCTGGGAGAGGAGCACTGTCCTGGGCCTCTGCCTGGTTACTCCTCTCACCTCCACGGCTTTGGCTTCACTTACATCACCTGAACCTTGTTCTGAAAAATCTTTTATGGTAGGGAGGAACTCAGGGGACCTCTCTGACCAGGGGCCAAATTCCAAATCAGAGCCTTCAGAAGATTCTGCTGGTCACATCCAACCTGCTTCCCTTCTGGCCTGTGGACAACGACTCCTGCGGATCAAACCCACAAGGGAGTGTATTTCTCAGCCTTGGACTGGCCTTTTTCAGGTTTACTCCTCTCTCCCTACACCTTCCACTCCCCCCAGCCCACCCCCAACACAGAGGTTCTAGCTGCCCAGGGCTGGCGCTACACAGATGGACTAATTGGGAATGGAAGCCATGGGTCTGAAAATCGTCAACTATCTATACTGATGAATGGGTTAGTGTCAACCTGGAGAAGAGTTTAAAGACTGCTCTTAATGTCTGTTTTTAATGTCCTAAACCAGCATACACTTTCATGGGGGGCAGCATCTGTGCCAGGTGCTGTATATAGCACATTCACAGACTCCATCTCTCTGCAGCCTGAATAAAGACATCCGGGGCAGACAGAGCAGGAGGCCAGGAGGGGCAGCAAGGAGGCCAGGAGCTAGAATCGGGACATGAGAAGACCTCAGTGGCTGGAGCAACTGGACAAAATGGAATGTCCTGGGGACCCAGGGCAAATCCTGGACTTCTGGCAACGCAGTGAACGGAGCTGATACAAAAGGGCCTCCCACCTCCCACAGCCACATAGAGATGCTAAGTAAAATACAACATGAAGATTACAAAGTTGAGATTAAAAGAAAGAACTGGGATCCCCAGGCATCTGGTAGAGACCCCAAAGCCAAAGCCATAAGCAGAAACCGAGAGTATGGTGGTCCCAGGTGTCTTGGACCTAGTGACTTGGGGGGCTGGGATTTTAATAATCCCAGGGGCTGCACTGTGGCCTTCTGCCTGCACAAGGTGAGAATATCAAGGATCAAGAAAAACTATTTCCATCAGTTCAAGGAAGCATCAGACAGATTCCTAGGCCCATGGATGGAAATAAATTTTAAGTCATCTGCAAGAAATCAGAATCCTAGGTGACTCTTCTGTATAGGTCTGAATTTATATTCCCTAGGTGGTGCAGGAGCCCCAGGCTGCCCCCCGCCCCCACATACACACCCAGAATGATCTGAAACATAAAAGACATTCCACAATCCATGAAACAATCTGAATATCCACGAACAGGAGAACTAATACATTATGGTATCTGCATACAACATTTAGAATGCATGATATATAGCTATATGTATCAACATGGATAAATTTCTTTAAAAACACAATTTTGAGTAAAAGGAAGCAAATTGAAAAGAAGTAAAAAGGATGATGCTTGTTCTTGTTTAGTTTTCTATATGAATTTTACAATTTCCTTGCCCAGTTCCCCATTCTCCTTCTTGCCTCCCAAAAAGAGCTATTGATATTTTTATAAGAATAACGTTAAGCTTAAAAATTAACTTAGGTCAGGTGCAGTGGATCATGCCTGTAATCCCAGCACTTAGGGAGGTAGAGGTGAGGATCACTTAAGCCCAGGAGTTTGAGACCAGCCTGGGCAACATAGCAAGACCCTGTTTTCCACAAGAAGAAAAAACAAAAACAAAAAAAGAAAAAAATTAACTTAGAAAAAAATTAACTTGGGGGAAAATGAAATAGTTATAGGGTAAAATTTTCCAATTCAAGAATATACCAGACACTCATTTGTTCAAGATTTTTTTAGTAGCCTTCCAAGGCAGTTAAAGGTAGGTTTTTTGTTAAGTTTTGCTTTGTTTTGTTTTTCATATGTATGCCTTGGACATTTCTTGTTAAATTTATTCCTAGGTGTTTTATCTTTTTGTTAATTTTGTATATAAGTTTGTTTCTTCCATTATATCCCATTATATTCATGTGTATATAAACAACTGATCATTTGTATGAATATAATGAAGGATATAATGGAAGAAACAAACTTATCTATAAAATTAAAGGACATAATGGAGGATATAAGTTCATTTCTTCCATTATATCCTCCATCACATTCATATAAACAACTGGTTGTTTACATATATATATGAAAAGTAGTGATTTCTTTATGTTCATCTTGTACCCTGCTACCTTTCCGAATTTTCCTGTTTGACAGTAGTTCCAAAGTTTTTCAGATATAGAGTTACATCATCTAAGAATTGTAACTTTATTTCCTCCTTTATAATTTTTATATTTCTAATTTCTTCCTTTTATTTAATTTCACTGGTTTCTTCCTCTAGCACAATATTAAATAATAGTTCTGAAAGTGGGAATTCTTCTCTTGTTCCTGACTTTAGCAGGAAATCTTCCAGCATTTCCCCATTATTTATGATGCTGATTTTTTAGTTGAGAAAGATTTTTTCATTGTAAGGAAATATCTATCTATTTCTATTTTATCGAGTTTTTTAAAAATAAAAAACCGATAGTTCTTTTTCATAGATCAATCATTTTAATATAACAAATCACTTAAATTGGTTTCTTAATGTTAAACCATCCTTGCATTCCTAGAATAAATTCCACTTAAGTATGATTTATTATACTTTTAAGTGCTATTAATTTTGTTGCTAATGCCTTATTTTGGATTTTAAAATTAATATTCGTAAGTGAAATGGCATTTCCTTTTGGGTTCAATCTTCCCTGGGATTTGTCTCCAATGTATTGCTTGATGCATAAAATAATTTGGATTTTTTCTCTTCAATGTTCTAGAGCTGAATACTTAATATTGGAATATTGGAATTATTTGTTCTTTAAAGCAGAACAAATTATTTGTAAAACCATTTGGCCTGGTGCCTTTTGGAAGATAGCTCTTTGACAACTTTCCCATGAATATCAGTACATTTAAAATGCTTTATGTCTTCTGGAATCAATTTGGTAAATTATATTTTCTTAGAAAATTTAATAGTCATTCCAGTTTTCAAATTTGTTTTGTAGAGTTGAACAGTTTTCATGATTAATTTTGTCTCTGTGTTAATTCTTCTTTATTATTTCTATTTTATGTATATTTGCTTTCTGAATTTTTTATTAGGAATATAAACTAATCTATTTTATTGTCTTTTAAAATATTTTTTGAATTTCATTTATTCTATCCTCATTCCATTTTCTGTGTTTTCTAATTCATTACACTATTCTTGGTACTTTATTCACTTTTTCCTCTTCTTTCTTTAGGCTCATTTTGTGATTCTTTTTTTAACTTTCCAGGTTGGATGCTTTGTTCTCATTCTTGTTTATTGAATTGAAGGCTAAATATTTAAAACTATGCATTTTTTCTCTGACATTTCTAGCTTTTTCCCACTACTTCTCCACCATACCCCCATGCAGCAGGGACTTTCTGTTATCTGATTTTGTTGTTATTTTCTACCTAATTGAATTATTATCTGAAAATAATCTCTGTACTATATTTTTTGAGGGAAGAATTTATTGAGGGCAAAACTGCTACAGTTTTAAGTGCCCATGGAAAATGTCTTTAAGTGCCCATGGAAAATCTCTCTATATAACTCTCTGTGATATGTATATATGTGTGTGAGTGTATATATGTGTGTGTGTGTGTACATATATGACACATACATCATACCTTGCTGACTATATTATTCAGATTATACTTTACTTATATTTACTTTTAATCCACTTAGTCTGTCAAACAGAAAAAAATAAAATTTTCTACTATTAGTATGTTTCTCTTTCTCCTTGCATTTCCCATAAGTTTTGTTGTTTTTCATGTAGATTCTACTTTATTTGGTACATAGATAGTTTATAACCATTATATCTTCATTAAAGTTAAGTACATGTAACATACATATAATATTAGTAATATATACATAAGCATATATGATTGGAATTTGAAAGTTCTCTTCTTTGTCTCATTTAATGACTTTTATTTTTTCACTGGCATTTCCAGCCTATTCCCACTACTTCTCCTTGACACCCTCAAGCAGCAGGGGCTTTTTGTTCTCTGATTCCCCCTTTGTTTCATGTGAAGGTGGCAGTCCCAGCACCTAGGCCTTACCATTTCTATTACCCTAGTTTCCTATGGCTGCCAAAACAAAACACTACAAACTGGGTGGCTGAAAACAACAGAAATCTGGTGGTCACAGTTCTGGAGCTTAGAAGTCTGAAGTCAAAGTATCAGCAAAGCCATGCTCTCTCTGATGACTCTAGAGGCAAATCCCTCCTTGTTCTTCCAGCTTTTGGTGTATGCCAGTGATCCTTGGCATTCCTTGGCTTCCAGATGCATCACTCTAGTCACATGGCTGCCTTCTCCTTGTGTTTCTCTTCACATCATCTTCCCTCAATGCATGCCTGTTTCCAATGTACTATGGGTTAGGACTTTACCATATCTTTTTTTTAGGGGACCCACAGCACCACCCCTGAGTCTGCTGGGGCAAGGTGACAGAATGGTTACCAGAATCTGGAGAGAGGATAGCTCTGTGAAAGGGCTTCCCTAGAAAGCAGTGGCTTCTCTAAAGGGATTCAGGTCAAGCAGGTGACCAAGTAGGGAAGGGAATAAATAACCCTACATAACTTTTCCCCCCTCTAGTTTCTCCCAACATGTCACACTGGGAAGCAGAAGACAGAAGGTAGTCCAATGAGGCAATTCACATGGGTCAGCTTCCCCAAGGCACAGGTCAGTCTGGAGCAGGATGGACGGTGGATATGAAGGGCAAACAGAAGTTCTCCAACATACTCACAATTTCCAAGTGCTCTGGGACAACTTTTTTCTGATGCATGTTCTTTATGTGTTAGTAAGTGATCTTTTGCTCTTTTTCTTAGAACATCTTGGTATTGATGACATGTCAGTTCCTTTTTATTACCCATTAGGGAATTAGTTCAGTTTCCTGAAAGAATCTTTCTCCCTGGGGAAGGAGGGTCAATAAACAGGTAGGTTCAAAGCAATGTTCCAGGGGTTATTTTCACAACACAAATATTCTTTCTTTTTTTTCTCTCTTTTTTTTTTTGAGACAGAGTCTTGCTCTGTCGCCCAGGCTGGAGTGCACTGGTGTGATATCGGCCCGCTGCAAGCTCCGCCTCCTGGGTTGACGCCATTCTCCTGCCTCAGCCTCCCATGTAGCTGGGACCACAGGCACCTGCCACCATGCCCGGCTAATTATTTTTGTATTTTTAGTAGAGACAGGGTTTCACCGTGTTAGCCAGGATGTTCGCGATCTCCTGACCTCGTGATCTGCCCACCTTGGCCTCCCAGAGTGCTGGGATTACAGGTGTGAGCCACTGCACCTGGCAAATATTCTTATTCTCTACTGACACAGAGACAGACTACTTCCTGCAAATATGGCTGTCTGTGTGAGTCTTCCTGTAGCTGCATCTCCTTTGCTTCTTTGAACATACTAGATCCAGAGAAACTACTATTTCCACCTCAGCTCACTCCCTTTCCTACACTCATGGTTATAAACAAGAGATCTGCACACTGCTTTTGTATCTTAGATTGTGACATTTGCCCTCATAGAATGAATTTTTTTCAACGACTTTTGAGATCTCCCAGCAACTTCTCTGCTCAGTTCTTTGTCTCCTCTTCGTTGACTGAAATGCTGCTTAATCTCAGCTGGATTTGGCAGCCCTTTCACATAAATTAGAGTCTGGTGATTAAAACTGCCCTCTAGTTTCAACAAAAAGTGAAATTTACAGACTTTTATTTTTCTCCTTGTTGCTTTTCAGTGCTTTCCTGGAGGAAAGGGAGACAATGTTGCTTTATACAGCCACATAAACGAAGTCTTTTCTAATTGTTAAATAATCATGATCAATTTGAATTGCTCTTAAAAGATTATTAGACCAAATCAAATATATCTGTGAGTCACACTCAGCCCATGGTATGGAAGCATAGGGCTTCTTCATTAAGGCATAGTGGTCAGTCATAAAGCTTTGGAGACGGCCAAGCCAGTAGAGTGGATTGAAAGGTGCACCGCCCCCAGAAAGGTATGTCCACCGGGCACCTGTGAATGCGACTTCATTTGGAAGAAGGGTCTTTGCAGATGTAGTTAAGGATCTAGGGATGAGATCATCTTGGATTATTCAAGTGGGCCCTAAATCCAGTGGCAAATGTCCTTCAAAGAAGGGGAGAATACAGGCACACATAGGAGAAAGCAACATGAAGACCGAACACACGTGGGAGTGACTTATCTATAGAATGAGAAATGATGTCAGTCACTGGAAGCCAGAAAAGGCAAGAAGCCAATACTCTCCTAGACTCTCCAGAAGGAACTAACCCTGCTGACACCTTGATCCCAGAGCTCTGGTTTCCAGAACTATGAAGGAATACACTTCTGTTGTTTGAAACCACCCAGTTCGTGGTCATTTGTTGCAGCAGTCGCAGGAAACTGACACACCCAGTTTCAATCCTGCCTTCGCCACGTTCAAGCTATGTGACCTTGAGCAAGTCTCGAGATGCAGAGGAAGGAGGCGGCTGGAAGAGCACGGCTGAATTCAGATCTCTGCAGGGTTATGATGGGACAGCAGGAGTGCCTGTGTCGTGTGTGGCCACAGAGCACAGGGCTAAAACCGGGGTGCAAGTTTGGGCTTCAGGGAAGGGAAAGACTTTCTAAAAGTCAGAACAATGCAGACATGGAAAGGTGCTCAGCTTTGAGTGACTGCAAAGACACTGTCACTGGAGATGAGCACAGAGAGATGAGACCCACCTGCAAGGTGAATATTAAGAGGACAAGTTCAATTAGCCGGGCATGGTGGTGGGTGCCTGTAACCCCAGTTACTTGGGAGGCTGAGGCGGAGAATCGCTTAAACCTGGGAGGCTGAGGTTGCAGTGACCTGAGATTGTGCCACTACACTCCAGCAGCCTGGGCGACAGAGCAAGACTGAAAAAAAAGAAAGAAAGACGACAAGCACAGGGTTGGAAAGACCTAGGTTATCATCTTGGCCCTGCTGCGTGACTTTTGACAAACAACTCAAAGTTTCTGGGCCTCAGATGTCTTATCTATAGTGTGGGTTTGGCAGCACCCAGAGTTATCATGAGGATTACATGAGAGCTACAAGGAGAAGAGCACTTCACTATGGGCCGGGTACTACGCTAAGTACCCTTTACATGCACTTACCCATTTAATGATGAACGCTCCATAAATGGTGCCTTTTAATTTGGTGATGGTGTTTTTTTGTGGCATTGTAGACTGTGCTTGACCAGGAGGTGGACTAAATGTAGGGAATCCGCAAACCCCACAGAAGTTGATATGTATGTATGCTTTTCTGCAGAGTGGATCCACAATGGTCTTCCAAGTCTCAAAGGGAGCAGTGACCCTGAAAACCACAAAATGTTGCTGCAGAGGGAATTGGATTCTGTGGCCCAAGAGATTCCTTCCAACCTAGAACTGAATGACATGGAGCAGCTGCTGCTGTAGCGCAATGTGTGTCCAGGACAAAATGAGTCTGGGTGTCTTGTTGCGGGCACAGGGATACCTCCCGCTACATGCTCCTCTCTGTTCCCTCCTGCCTGTGAGCTGCAGGTAAATTTCAGTGGGGGAAGCTGTAAGAGAAGAAAAAAGCAGTGCGCAATTTTGATGCATAAGGGGCAATTTCCACAGACAATTCTTGGTGCCCATAAACGCCCACCACCTCCGGCGGCTCCACCTGAAACCCAAGGAGCATCATTTTCCATTCTCGCCTCTGAGATAATAAGTTGGAGAGAAGCTTCATATTTCAAACCAAAACTATTTTCCAACTAGAGAAACAGTGGAAACTTTTCAGGCAAATTTCATATGCAGTAACACAATTTCCTCCTGTTCCACTTCTTTTTTCACCTAATACATGATAAATATTCAAGATCTCCTTGAGGGAGCATGAGCGGAGAGCAGGGAGGCGTAATCGTCATGGCTGCTCAGTGGTAGCAGGCAGCGGGGCAGACCAAGGTCCCTCTATCTCAGGGCCTGCCTGGATACCAGCCTGGGTTCCTGGCTCCCTAACCTGCCCCCAGAAGAGCCCTCACTCCTTCTGGCTGATGAGAATCAGCCCTGGTGCGGCTTGAGGGAATACTTGAAAATTTTATTATCTTTTTTTTTTGAGATGGAGTCTTGCTCTGTTGCCCAGGCTGGAGTGCAGTGGTGCGATCTTGGCTCACTGCAACCTCCACGTTCCAGGTTCAAGCAGTTCTCCTGCCTCAGCCTCCCGAGTAGCTGGGATTACAGGCACGCTACCATGCCTGGCGAATTTTTTGTATTTTCAGTAGAGACAGAGTTTCACCATGTTTGCCAGGCTGGTCTTGAACTCTTGACCTCATGATCTGCCCTTCTCGGCCTCCCAAAGTGCTGGGATTACAGGCATGAGCCACCACACCTGGCCGAAAATTAATTATTATCTTAATGGCTATGAACAATGTTCACTGGGAAAATGCCTTGAAGAGGTACTTGGGATAGACAATGAGACCTAACATAGAGATTATCAGTGATTTGGGGGGTCCCAGGTCAGGGGACAGGGATCAGGGAACACAAGAGAGACAACCCTCACCAATGGGATTGGTGGACTTTAGCCACATGGTAGAAGGTTGATGACAAACAAATGGTGGCCTGTGGTTGGGAGCACAGAGGGCATCCCTCTGTTAAGAGATAACAATAGATAGCTTTTCTACTGGGCCCTTGCCATGTGCCCAGCACTGAACTAGTGCTTTACGTGCACCACCACATTTAATCCTCATACCATTGCTATGAGGTTGGAACTATCATTATTCCGGTTTTACAAAGAAACCAGAGTTCAGGGAGCTTACATAAATTGCCTGAGATCACACTGCTAGCAAAGTAAGACACAAAATACCACTACACATCCTACAGAATGGTACAACTAAAAAGACTCGCCATATCAAGTGTTGGTAAGAACTAGAGCATCTGGAAGTCTCATAGATTGCTGATGAACATATGGCACAACCACTTTGGAAAACTGGCAGTTTCTAATAAATTTAAACACATACTTACCCTATCACCCAGAATTCCACTTCTAGGTATTTACCAAAGAGAAATGAGTATGTATGTCCACAAAAAGTGTGCAAGAATGCTCATAGCTGCTTTTCTCATAAGAACCCCAAACTAGAAAACTCCAAACAACTCCATCAACAGGCAAGTGGATCAATACACTGGGTGCATACACAGAAGGGAAAATTGCTTAGCAATAAAAAGGAGCAGACTAGTCATACTTGCAGCACGGATGCATCTCAAAATCAACATGCTGAACAAAAGAAGCCAGATGCAAAGTGAGTACCGTGTATTTCCAGTGGCAAGAAGCAGACTTATGGTTGCCCCAGGCTGAGGTGGGCAGGGATCGCTTGCAAAGGGCAATGAGGGTAGTGGAAATGTTCTGTCTTAATGGTGGTGGTAGTTACATAGGTGGAGACATCTGTCAAAACCCATCTAATCAACACTCAAAATGGGTAAATTTATAACATAAATTATACCTCGGTAAGGTTGTCTTTACAAAAATCTGAAGTACTTACACCACGGCCTGTATGATCCAACATCCCTCCTGCCTCCACCTCTCCCTCCACTCTCCCCTTTGGCCCTCTATTCTGGCCACACCAGCCTCCTTGCTGTTCGCTAAATTGTCCAGGCACAGCTCCTTCTCTAGGGTTTTGTCCGTGCTGTCCCCACCACCTGCAATGCTGTCCCCACAATTTTATGGGGTGTCCCCATAAAATAACACCCGCTGCATACTTCCCTGGTCCTTTACCCTGCTTTCTTCTCTATAGCACTTGTCACATCCTGGCATATTATACTTGTATTCGTTTACTGTCTGTCTCCCTCTCTAGAGTAAGCCCCATGAGAGCTGGAACTCTGTTTCGTCAGGCAGTACTACTTCGAGGTCTAGAACAATCTCTGGCATGTGGTAGACACTCAATCATTCCTCACTGAATGAATGAATTAAGCCCTTCCTATCCTGCTTCTTTCATTGCGTTTTCCCCACTGATCTTCCCTTAAAAAAAAAAAGAAAGAAAGAAAAGAAAAATCGTTTAATATCAAAAAGATCTCTTTCAGAGATATCCCCACTCTAACACAAAACGGTCTTTTCTTCTGAAAATAACAATAATAATAGAATATTTTACTTCTCAGCTTCTATCATTTGCATTTGGGGATTTCACCAATACTCAGTAATACTCCAAGAACACGGAGTGGATATTTGTCCTACATTTGTGTAACTGAAGGACATCCAAAACAAAGAACCATTTTTTCCAAGGTGACTTCTGTCTTTAACACTAGAGACTGGTAGGAACTTAAATCTGCTAGCAACTTAAAAAAAAAAAAAAGCAGAATGTCTCTACAGTACTTTTGTTCTGCCTCACTGATCACCCTTCTACATGTATATTTATTTATTTACATAATCAGGATTATACAGCATGAAGACATACTGTTCTATAACCAGTTTTTCTCATTTAGCAATATAGACTAGGTATTTTCCCATGTCATTAAAAATTCTTGGAAAATATAATTATTAACAGCTAAGGAATGTTATATCCTCTAGATATACCATAGTTTATTTAAGCACTCTCTCACTGTGGAATATTTTGGTTGCTTCCCTTTAAAAAAAATTTCAATTATAAATAATGAATGTCATTGCATATACATTTTTGCCTGAATTTCTGAGTATTTCCTAGAGATGGAATCCTAGCTGCAAAGGATATGGGTGGTTTTTCTTTTAAGGTTTTTAATAAGAAGTCCCAACTTGTATTTTAAGTTTTTAATACATAGTTCCACTTCTGTTTTCCAGAATAGAGACACCCATTTAAATGACTAACAACAGAATACGAGAGCACTGTAAGGTTTGACCCTTTCAAGCACTGGGCATTACCATTTCTTAAATCTTGTCTTAATTTGTGTTTCTTGATTGTTAGCAAAGTGTCTTTTCACATGTTTATTTGTATTTCATCTTCTGTGAATTATGTTATTCTCCCGTTTTGTAATTGAAGTGTTAGTATTTATCTTAGTGAATTATCAGAGCTCTCAGTGAATAATAAGGATATTAACAAAGAATCTTTGTCTTTGTTTGCTTGCCTTTAATTGTGTTTATGTTGTTTCTCGAATATATACATTTTTAACTCTCTTTGTTGTTGATGTTGCTTTGTTTAGGAAGTCCTTTCTCATCACAGAATGGGGTTAGAACCCTGCTGAGTGTGAGGCATAGGTCTGTTATATAAATTCTCTCCTGCTGGCCTCCAACCATGCCATGAGGTAGACATTATCATCCTCACTTTGCTATTTTTTACTATGTAAAAATTTCAAACATACACAGAAGAAAATAAATATATTGATTCTGGGATTTGCTTCAAGATAACGGGGGTGGGCATGAGGGTAGGGAGAGGACCAGTAAGAATGGTCATGAGCTGGTGATGATTGTAGTTATTGATGAGTTCATGGGGGTTCTTCCAACTTTTGCAAAATGATGTGACCTGGTTGACACTTCAGGAGGCCAAAATGGGAGCTATTTTCTGGCCCCTTCCCTATGACAGCCACTGCCCTGGGATCCCTGAATCATCCCACTGAACCCCACCACTACCCTAAGGGGAAAGAATCATTGGTCCCATTCTACAGATGAGGACACTGAGATTCAAGGGGATGAATTACTCAAGGTTGCATGATGGATAAGTGCAGAAGCAGGATCTGAACCCAGATCATCTTGACCCAAGTTCTATGTTCCTTCCACTGGGCCAGACTATTTCTTTGGAGGCAGAAAATTTAATGAAAGAAAAGATAGACCTTGTTCATAGAGCTTGGCTCAACCACACTCCCAGGAGAGGACTGTGATTAGAAGTTAATCTGATTTTTAAAAAATAAGAAATATAATTCTTCTTGTTTGGCTGAATTTATGGACCAAGATTCAGGCCTGCTACTCATTCATTTTGTCCATCATCATCTCAGCAATCATTCTGAGCACCAACAGTGCTTGAATTGGCTTAAAATTCAAAACAAAAGGAGAAACAAAGAAGAGTTCAACACCACTGATGCAATCAGAGTGCCCCCACCCAAAATGGCCCTCTGGACTTTGCATCACAGACATTTGGCCAAGACCTTTCTTGCAAACATAGCGCTGAATTCACGTCCCAGTGTGCTACTCAACTATTGCTACAATAATGCTGCATAAGAAACAATCCCAGAATCTCCATGGCCTACAACAGCAAGCACACATTGCTCCCCCATGGTCTGCAGGTTGGTTCTCTAGACCCCTGCCCCCATCCCCCAGGGATGCTCAAATACACAAGAAATTTACCTGTATATTAAAGCCTCATAGGCATACCCAGATTTTGAAGAAACCAAAAGTATAACGTGAATTTGTAACCTTATTAATGGTACAGCTGAGGCAGGGATGGGGCTGGGGACACAGTTCCCATTCCCCTGGCCGTAACTCTTTCTGTCTCATTCACTCAGAAACTGTGTTGGAATTTGAGAAAGTGAGAGTGTTATTATGATAGAGAGGTCCTTGAATCTACTCTGATTTATCTTTTTTTTTTTTTTTTAAATAAATCACTCATAGCACCGGTGCTTTATCATTCACCACAAATCACTCATGGTACAATGTCACAGTCCTACCCCCAAGAACGGTGGAATTACATGGCAGCAGGTAAGAAGGGTAAGCCATTTAGTTATTGGAACAGCATATGTTAGTTAAGCATCTACTGTGAACTAGGCACTGGGGAGAACCTGCCCTCATGAGGCCATATTCCAGTGGGGTCAGCATCAGGAAACAGGCAATAAATGAAATTTTTTTTTTTTTTTTTTGAGATGGAGTTTTGCTCTTCTCACCCAGACTGGAGTGCAATGGTGCAATCTTGGCTCACTGCAACATCCTTCTCCTGGGTTCAAGCAATTCTCCTGCCTCAACCTCCATAGTAGCTGGGATTACAGGCGCCTGCCACCACGACCAGCTGATTTTTGTATTTTTGGTAGAGATAGGGTTTCACCATGTTGGCCAGGCTGGTCTTGAACTCCTGACCTCAGGCGATCCACCTGCCTCAGCCTTGAATGTATTTGTAAAAGGTCATTGATGATAAATACTCAAGTGATGGATGCCCTAAATACCCTGACTTGATCATTACACATTCTATGCATGTAACAAAATGTTATATAGACCCCATAGATATGTACAAATATACTGGTATAAAAAAATTTTAATAAAAAATTAAAAGGTCATTGGAGTGGATGATAAGTGCAATAACTGCCAGGGAAATCAAGAGAGGTCGTTGGACAGAGTAGGAGGAGGCATAAAGGACTGAGTGTTGAATGG
Organism: Papio anubis; assembly: GCF_008728515.1. Classification (NCBI taxonomy): domain Eukaryota; kingdom Metazoa; phylum Chordata; class Mammalia; order Primates; family Cercopithecidae; genus Papio; species Papio anubis. The sequence continues at coordinate 36,812,418 of NC_044976.1, forward strand.
CAAGGAGTCAGCCATGCACAACTGAAGCAAGTGCATTCCAGGCAAAGGAACAGCAGGGACAAAGCCTGAAACAGGAGCAGAAACGGAAAGGAGTCTGGCATGGCTGCGGCAGAATGAAGGAGGGGACGGGGGCAGACCAGTGGGAGAGGCAGAAAGGAACAGCTCACAGAGGCCCTGGGGGCCTGCAGCAGGGGTCGCGATTTTCCTCTGACATTGGAAGACCCTGGAATGTTTCCACACAGGCGTGGCATGATCGGATGGGATCTCTCTGACTGCCCCAGTGACCACCCGACAGAGCTGGCTCATCTGGCTGACTGCACAAGGTCTCTCCTCATTTTCCATGGCCCTTTGCCTGAACCGCACTTCTGGAGAAAAAGAGGAGGGCCCTCCAGAGAAAAGGGGGAGCCCCTGTGGCCCAGGAAAACCAGCAGCTGTGCTTCCTTCCATGTGCAATGGAAGCTGCAGTATTTTTCCTTCCAAGCAGCACTTGTAACTTCCCAGAAACCTTCAGCACATGCAATGGGCTAAACCCACATGGATGACTCTGCCGGCAACAGCGCCGTGCGGCACTAGGGCTTGCAGTAAGGGAGAAGTAGGAGATACAAGGGACCTTCAGCAGCTTGCCTGTGCCGGCTGCCCTTCAGCCAATGCTCGGCCCCAAGTGGAGTCCCCCAGGTCCTGTGGCCTACAAGGTGAAATTCCCTCCAGCATCACCACACTTTACAGCTCCTGAAGAGCTGTACTTGCCAAGTAGGGCAAGACTGCTTGTCCCCACTCACAAGTGAGGAAACCAAGGCACAGGGCAATGAAGTTTGAGCTCAGAGTCACAGAGGCTTAAAGAACAAGGCCTGGAATTGAACCCGACACTTCTTGCCACAAACCCAGTGCTTTGGCCTTTCTTAGTTCCTCTGCCACAGTCAGAGGCAACCCCAGGAGAGTCTACCATGGGCGAGGCATTGCTCTGAGAGCTTTACACATATGAATAGATTTCATCCTCACAAAAATCCTGTGGGGTCGATACTACTGTTATCCTCCTGTTACAGATGAAAAAACAGAGACAGAGACATTCAATACCTTGCTCAAGGTCACACAGGGCTAGAAAGTGGCACAGCCAAGGTGTGAACCAGTCTTTATCACTATGGTATGCTGCACTTTATACTCATCTGTGGAAGGAAGGGAGAGGAGGGGAAGAGAGGGAGACAAAAGTGTATGACCATAGCGTGCTACTTGTATATTTGTGTATACAGCTGTCTGTGGGTGTGTACGTGTGGGTGCACCGTGTGTATGTACACACTTGGGTGTCTGTGTAGGTCTGTCTTCACATGAGGGTTTTACTGAGTGCTTATCACCTGCTTTTTATTTTTTATGTATCTATGCACACATAAGCATCAAGTGTGGTTTTGCTTTTTGTTTTTGCTTTATTTATTTTTTGAGACGGAATCTCCTACTGTTGCCCAGGCTGGAGTGCAGTGGCGTGATCTTGGCTCACTGCAACCTCCGAGGCCCAGGTTCAAGTGATTCTCCTGCTTCAGCCTCCCGAGTAGCTGAGATTACAGGCGCCCGCCACCACGCCCAGCTAGTTTTTTGTATTTTTAGTAGAGACAGGGTTTCACCATATTGGCCAGGCTGGTCTCGAACTCCTGACCTCATGATTCAACTGCCTCAGCCTCCCAAAGTGCTGTGATTACAGGTGTGAGTCACTGTGCCCGGCCAGGTGTGGTTTTAGGTGTATCTTCGCATAAGTGCAGGCACGCACACAGGCACTGGCATGAATATTTATGTATCCATGCATGTGGCTGCATCCAAGCATATGAGTGAGCTTGTTAGTATAACTCTGCCTCCCCACAAGTGCGTATTATGAGGGCAGGGATGCTTTTTCAGTGCATGTGTGTGTGAGTATGTGGGTGTGTGTGACCTTGAACATTCGCCTGTGCAGATGGATGTGATTTTGAGGGCAGTGCACCTGTTTATTTATGCACTGTTGTCTACGGCTGTGCTGGTGTACCTAGGAGTGCACATACTCTTGGGATCCATTCTGCTTGGCCCAACTCCAGCCAGTGCTCCACATGAAAGACAACGGGAGCCCTGAGATTAAAAGAACCTTTTTGCAGGGTTAGAGTTCTGCGCCATCATCACCAGAAACTCTGCAGAAAATAGGTTTTGAAAGTGGACAAAAAATTGATATGTTTGTGGTCTAAATCCTGCATTATTTTCCCCCTTGCTTTGGGGTGTTTGGAAGCTGCCTGCAGCACCTTAGAGAGATGCTATGTGTAACCCATTGCAACCTGCATGTGATTGGGTGCTGAAGGAGAGGTGAAGGTCATTTTCATGAGCTCCTCAGAGGATGTGGCTGCCAGCAGGCTCAGGAAGTATTGGCTGCCTCCAGTCCTCCCTCAGCGCTAGCCCTGCCCAGCCTGCACCTGCCTCTGCCAGCCAGCTTACAGGGGACAAGGATGCAAATAGGGAAAGTGGGGAGGAGCTGCAGAGTGGGGAGTCTGGGGAGAGGAAAAGGAGGGCTTGGCTAGGGATGTGAGGCTCTGTTTCAGTGGGCCTTTGGTTTATAACTCCACAGGTCCAGGGCTTGTTCAGCCTCAGCTTGCGCAGCTCCAGAGATGGGCTACTCACTACCTCTTGAAGTCATCGGTTCCCATTAGCTATTAGGAAGTGGGGTAATTCAGCATTTCATGGCCTGCTGTGTGCCCAGCAAGCCTGCCACCCTCCTGGAGCCCACTGTATTGCAGTGGACAAGCACAGCTACATTTGTTCCATCCCATTGTTCTGTCCCAAGGGCTCTCCTCAGCACCTGCACGGCAGAAGTGGACACATCCTTTCCCCTCTAACCAAACATTCCTCTTCCTTTTATAGCTCCTCAAATGCTGGGACATGGAGTTCTGTCTCTACTTCCCTCATACTATCCTTTCCCTGCCCTACTCACCACCTCCTCTCCAGCCCCCTGCTTCCCAAGGGAGGCCCCTGGAGGCTGAGGCATGCACTTGCCAGTCTTGGCAAGGCTATGCGGTCCAGGCAGTTCTCAGACCCCAGGGCCCAGATGCTGAGAAGAGAAGAAGGAAAGGAATCCCCAGGTACTTTCTTGGCAGAAGCCAAGGTCTCTTGGAGGCTGAGCCTCTCTTATCAGGAAGGCCCTGGACTATTGGTCAGAGACAAAGCATGAGGTTCTCTGACAATACCAGTAAGAAGGCCACATTTTACACCAATAAAAGGACTGTATCTCTGGCTAAAACAGTGATGGTGGGAGATTGAGATAAAAAACAGAAGAGTCATAGAGAGAGAGAGAGACAGAGACAGATACGGAAACAGAAAGACTAGCAGAAATAAGGACAAAGAAAAATGTGCACAGAACAGAAAGAGACAGACAGAAAGATACAGAGTCAAAGAGAGAGTCACAGCAACAGAATCTCGAAGAGACAAGGATGAGAGGCTCAGAGATGGGAGCAGATGGTCCTAGAGATAGGGAGAGATGCTCATCAATGGAGATATCAGCCATAGAAGCAGGAAGAGGAATCCGAGACCCAGAAATCCAGAGACACAGAGAGGGATGCCCACAGACCTCCCAGACTTCCTTTTTGCTCTCTTGACTAATTTTTTTAAAAAGCAAAAGAAATAAAATGGTTTGATTTGAAGTCACTTCCAATAAAGATCCATGTGCAATAAAGGATAAGCATGAAAGGGAAAAGGCAAATCTAAACTCTTGTGGAAGACGGAAAAAAAATAATTATACCGAAGACCTAGCTGTGGTTACTTTAGTGGCCTGCAATGAACTCCCTGATTTTCATGCCTCATGTACACCCATGACCTTGATTCTGGACTGGCCCTGTAATCCGCTTTTACCAATAGGATGTGGTGAATGTGACACTGTGCCAATTCTGAGCCTAGGCCTTAAGAAGTCCTGGCAGTTTCTGGGAGTGTGTGTGTGTGTGTGTGGGAGCATGCACACATGCGTGCACACGCATGCACCTGAGCACACACGCTCTGGGGAAAGCTAGCCACTGTCTAAGATGTTAGACTATACGGAGGCCATCTTGCTCACGTGAAGATGCCTAAGCTAATCACCTTGAGAGATCATGTGGCGAACAAGAAACTCAGCCAACAGTGAGAACCAAGGCCCCAGATATGCACCTTAAATCAAACTGTGCCACAGCCCTCAGCTGCATACACAGAGAGCAGAGGTCAACTCTCCCCACCAAGCCCTGCCCAAATTGCAGAATCATGAGTAATAACAGAATTGTTGTATTTTAAGTCATTACATTTTGGGGTAGTTTGTTATGTGGGAATAGATTGCTGAAATATCAGGTTACTACAGTAGCAGTAATTAAGTCTAGTGGATTCCATAATTTCCTTTGGCTGATGGATTACGTGGGAGACTCAGAGCATCTCTTTCCCCCGAAGAATAAAAGTCATACTCAGCTCCTTAATTGTAAAATCAGCAAAAGTCCATCAGTGGCAAACGGGAAAGAATATGGTAATTCACAGACTCACCTGCTGTGGAATAGCGATGCTGCTGTTGATAATGATCAGTGATTGACTAACGATGGGTAAAGAGAATCAGCGCTACATTTTTTATTAGCACTTAACACATGCCATAGTTTATCCCATTTTATAGAAGAGAAGACAGAGGCACAGAGAGGTGAAATGACCAACCAAAGTCTCACAGCCAGTCCTTGTCAGGGCCAGGATTTGAGCCCAGAACCCACATTAGGGTTGTTAGCATCCAAAGAAATCAAGCAGAACAAACAAATCCCTACCCAGGAGCTACAAATTTAGGGGCCACCTCTGCATCTCAAAGGCCCTGAGGCCTAAATGCTCACCAGACATTCTTGGGAAGTGGGCAGTAGGGAGGATGGGCCAGTGCTCTCGCCCTCTCTCAGGGTGGGCTGGCTCTAGGGTGGGGTGTGTTTTTATCCAGAGCCCCGGGCAGACGAGCACCCAGGGAGGGCTCCCCATCAGGCCCACCCCACCGTGGTCCCGAGCACTCGTCTAGCAGGGCAGCAGCCCATGCCTGCAGACTCTGTCTTGAGGCCTGGAGGAATCCTTGACTCTGAAATTGTTTCCAGGAATACTTTTGCTTCCATTATTATACTGCCTTTCCTGACACCCCCTCCCCCAGCACTTTTTTTTCACACTAAACTTTCTCTGAATTCACCTGATTTTTCCCATCTCCTTTACATTCTTTATAGCAATGGAGAAATAATCACCGCTTCTCCAGCAGGGTGATGGGAGTGTGCAATATTAACTGTAAATCAGGCAGAAATTGGTGGAAGGGGAAGGGTTTGATGAGGTGCAGAGACATTATATCATTTTAAAGCACTTTTCTGGTCTCCAGTAATCCCCATGTAAATGAAAAGGAGGCGACGTGCCTCTCTCTCCCAGGCTGCCTTGAGGAATGCAGAGAAAATACTCCTGGAAAGCGGACCCGGGGCAGAGGAAGGTTGGCTGGGGCTGACAGGGGAGGCAGAAATGCCCAGGACAGTGCCCCCAGCCCCTCCACACCAGGGCTGGTCTCACGCTGGGACTGGAATCATCCTGGCCATGTTGCGCCTTCGTGAAAGATGAGGACCCGAAGCTGTGGAGGGGGAGACGTTGGTGCTGCTCACCAACAGGGGGCAGGGCTGCATCAAACCATCTGCATCTTGTAGCCCCCTGGTCTCAACCGCAGTGGTACTGCCCCCAGGGGAGCGTCTGGAATGTGTGGGGCCTCCGGGGACTTTGTCCATTGTCAAATGTCTTGGAGGCACTGCAGAACTTGGTAGAAGCCTAACATCCTGTAACGCGCGGAACACTCGCACATAACAAAGAACGGCCCCTCCTAAAATGCCAGCAGCTTCCCCTCCGTGCCATGCTCACACAAAGAACATCATTTTCCTGAAGAATGACCATCTATGGAGACTTCTAACTGCAGGGCCCATCTCCAGGGAAGGTTCATTCTCTCCCTGACCTCCAAGGTTCCTTTAAACATAAGTCAGTTCATCTAGGCCTACCAGCTGCTGCTTCAGCTGAATTCAGCTACCTGCATTCATCCAATCTCAGGTGTTATTGATTGATTGTAAATGAAAGCACTGTTTTATAGACTACTAAAAAGGAAAAAATGCTGTGACTCCATGCTTTCTCATCGGCTGAATTTTTTTTTTTTTTTTTTTTTTACTTTATACTTACTGAAAGTGTTCTTTCCTACTTATTTAATCATTATATATCATGGAATGTTACAACTGCAGTAAGTTAGCTACAGTATTCCTAACCTTCCTATTCAGGGTCCAATCTTATGAATCACTTCTCAACTCAAAGTCACCAATGTCCATGTTTTTCCACACAGAATTGAGACAGGTTAGTTCCCGTGACCCCCTCCATGGGCCAGAACTGGAGTGGCTCACTTCATTCAGCCCGCCGCTGGCCACTCCTCGCACGAGGGAACCAGAGTGTGGAAACCAGAGCAAATGAACACTGGAACCAACTAGTTGCTTATCTCTGGCGGGAACAGGCTCTGTCCAGGCCCTGCAGCAGTGTCCAAGCGTGTTACAACCAATGTTTTTCCAGCTCTGCCATCCAGGGATGGCCAAGTACCAGCTAACTTAGTGGAGGGTCAGGGTGGCAGCCCCTGCCCTCTTGGTACCTGGGTTCTTGTCTGGCATCCAGGAAGAATCAGGTCACACAAACTGAAAGGTGATGGATGCGGATGACTTTATTGAGCAGTGGGCGGCTCTCAGCAGAAAGGGAGGCTGGAAAGGGGATGGGAAAGTGATCTTTCCCTGAAGCCACACCATCTGAAGTCATCAGCATCTATCCACAGCCTCCAATGCTCAGTTGCTTCTCTGCTCGCCGCTCAGCCGCTTGTATCCTCAACGCTCAGCTGCTTGTATTGCTCTCAGAGCTTTTATGGGCACAGGATAGGGGTGGGGCAGGCCAAATGGGCAACATGTGGGTGGAAAATCGCAGTCAGCTATTTTCACTTAGGGCCGAGGTTTTATGTTTAAGGATGGAGTTTAGCTGGGAGCCTAGCCCTTCTGTATAGAATCATCATTGGTGACATCAAGAGTGGAGATGATGCTGTGTTTCTTCAAAGAAGGCTCCACTCCTGTCTCTGGGATTTTCTTCTGAGCTGTTGATACCCATTTTACATTTGTGGTGCTGGCTGTTCGTTTATTTTTACTGATACATAATGGATGTACATATTTTCAGGGTACATGTGATAACTTGATACATTCATACAATGTGCACAAATCAAATCAGGGGTAACTGGGAAATCTATCACCTAAATATGTTTTCTTTATGCTAGGAACTTCCAATTATTCTCTTCTTGCTAGCTGTTTTTTTTTTGTTTTTTTTTTTGTTTTTTTTGATATAGGGTCTCACCTTGTTACCAAGGCTGGAGTTCAGTGGCAGGATCTCAGCTCACTGCAGCCTTGACCTCCTTGGGCTCAAGCGATCCTCCCACCTCAGCCCTCCAAGTATCTTGGACTACAGGCACGTACCACCATGCCCGACTAATTTGTTTCTATTGTTAGTAGAGACAGGTTTTCATCATGTTGGCCAGGCTGGTCTCCAACTCCTGATCTCAGATGACCCACCTGCCTCAGCCTCCCAAAGAGATGGGATTACAGGTGTGAGCCACCATGACTGGACACTAGCTTTTTCTTGATCTTCCCAGAATGCGTTAACAAAAAGTTTCAGGCAATAAACAAAACTTATTTCTTTTTCCAAATGGTCATGAAATATTTTGTTGACGGGCCATCAGGGGCCTGCCTGCTGGTGTCTGACCAGGTCTCCCAGTATCACTGCATTACCACATCAGTGAAGGGAAGGCGCAGCCCCTGGAGGCCACACCACTACCCCTGCCTGAGTAGCAGCAATTGTAAGATGATAAGATGGATCCTGATTATAGAGATGCTAAAATGGGAAGAAGTGTCTACCTCAGAATCTATAAAATATATTAGAAAATTAGTTGGTCTATATGGATACATGCCCAGAGTTCCAACAGAGACACCTAGCACTGAAACAAAGACTGCTTGAGAGGCCCGGGAAGGTTTTTCAGGCAAAGATGTACTATAGACAGACAAATAAATGGAAAGAGGTTTCCAGGCAGCAAGAATCTGTACAAAGCAGTATCAACATAGAGTTTTAGGAAGAGAGAGAAGTCCAGTGTGCCTGGATCATAAGGTACATTGGGAACAAATGTGGCAGGAACTGGGTTGTAATTTCCTATCCGTGTGACCTTGGATGGTTTATCACTCTCAGCCTTAGTTTCCTGAACATCAAACAGATAGGTCCTCAGCCTCAGAACTCCCAGGGCACCAAGCAGTACAATTTGAAAAACAGTTCTAAAGTCATGAGGATTAACAAGGGATTTCAAACATGAAGTGCACATGGTCAGATCTGTGTTTTAATAATAATTACAACAACAGGAACCACTGATGGAATACCTACTATTTGCTAAGCCCTTTGTAATGATTAATAGAAGCTACTGTGTATTATATGCCAGACATGGTGATAAACATTTGCCTTCAAGATCTCATTTGGTCCTCACAACATCTTTCCGATGCTGCTTTTTATTATCCCCATTTCATAGAGAATGAAAGTGACACTCAACTCAATGATCAGACTTGCCCTAAGTTCCACTGACATTGGAGGCAGAGCCAGGACCAGAACCTGGACTGCTGACATTGAGACCTGGTTGCCATGACTCCCTGAGTAACTGAAGCTCCTGGAAAGTTGCAGAGGTTCCCTTGCACAGCATATTCTACAGACTTCCCTGGGAGAAGCCTTGTTTCTCCAAGCACAAAGAACGGCTGGACTCAAAATTCCATGTGCATCCTAATTTCTGTGCATAATATTTTAAATGACAAATCAGGCTGCAATCAGAAAGCCCCGAACCAAAATTCAAGCCATATGCAAACAAGCTGTGGTCAACATCCACTCGGGAGGATCAGCTTGGGGAGCCAAGTCTCAGTGGGAGGGTCTCTAAACTGGGGGTCCCCCGGGAACTCAGCCTAAGGGACCAGAGGCAGGCGCCTGATTTCTCTGCCAACTGCCTGCAATTACAGCAATTCTCTCAGTGCTGCAGACTCCCAGGGAAGAGTCATCTGCCGTTTGCTTAAACTGATTAGGAATTACTTTGTGTCAGAGCCATCCCTGAATCTCAGCAGTATGCAGAGTTGCTGTCCAGGCTTCCAAATCAACACGGATCTTAAAGATTCCAGGATCATCCCAGCTGCCCTCAGTAGTCTGGGGATTTTGTTTCTGCTCTTTTCCCGTCTTGCCAGGTTTTGTGCCTAGCGTGCTACCTGAGTAACAGCAGTATCCACTCCCTTCAGGCCTCACCCGGGGGAAATTCTGAAAATACAATGCAGAAACTTCTCCCCAGTCCCATTCAGGAGTCATATGGTCCTTCCAGAGCTTGGGTTGGCCTGGACAGTGCTAGGAAGTGGCCACTCTGTGACCAAGGACTGGCCTCCCATGAGACGGGGACATCCTGTCCCCTGAGCTGCCCCTGGCCAGAAGAGTATAATGGTTTCTCTATTGTGCCCAGCTCCTGGACACCCACCAGGTGCTCCTCAGCATCCTTCTACTGGAAGTTTCTTGTCTTTATTGATGTATTTAGTTAGGTTTGGGGTTTTTTTGTTGTTTGTTTGTTTTGAGACAGAGTCTCGCTCTGTCACCCAGGCTGGAGTGCAGTGGTGTGATCTCGGCTCACTGCAACCTCTGTCTCCCAGGCTCAAGCAATTCTTATGCCTCAGCCTTCTGAGTAGCTGGCTAATTTTTGTACTTTTAGTAGGGACAAGGTTTCACGATATTGGCCAGGCTGGTCTTGAATGCCTGGTCTCAAGTTGATCTGCCCACATTGGCCTCCCAAAGTGCTGGGATTATAGGCATGAACCACCATGCCCGGCCATATTAGTCAGTTTTTTGTCTCTTAACAAATAACCTCAAAATCTTTGTGGCTTACCGCAACACACATTTATTTTCAAAGTTATAGGTCAACAGGTTGACCTAGGTTTGACTGATCCAGACGAGTTCATGTGGACCAGGCTGGCCCCAGGCATGGGGCTAGGCTCAGGTCTCCTCCACACATCCATTCTGGGGCCCAGGCTGCAGGCACTGTGGATTCCAGGAACATGTCCCGTCCATAGCAGATCACAGGGGCACAAGAAGGCTGAAGAGACACAGTGATGCATCCTAGAGTCTCAGCACAGACTGGCAGCGTCACTACTACCTATGTTGCACTGGCCAAAGCAAGTCACCTGACCCAGTTCATTTTCAGTATACACCAACAGAGAAGTCTACACCACCCACTGTGGTTGCAGGAACTGCAAAGTCACGTGATAAAGAGCATGGAAGTGTAATCCCAGTATAGGGAGGCAGGAAAGAATTGGAGTAATAAAACAATGTAATATGGGTTCTTACTGGGACACAATTACTAACATCTGACACCGTATCAGCAGGATAACCCGATAGACCTGAGATGAGGCAGTGAGGCTGGACCCTGTGGCAGTTACTGTGCAAACACATTGGGGGCTGCCTTGGGAAAGGGGCGTGGGGTTGCGGTGCCTTCCAGAGAGCACTTGTGTGAACCTACTGTGACCATGAGATGTCCCTGAAATCACTCACACAGCAGGAAACATGGAAACAAGAAAATCACTTGAATATCTAGATTTACAGGACCAGGACAGCAGGGCTGTGCCACCGGGATCTTGACTTGTCTTGAAGAACCAAGTCTTCTAAGAGGCAGGCTCAGGGCCCTCGTCAGCCAGAACCAGAACCGCATTGAGCTCAGAAAGGACTCCTGTGACTCGGGGTCCCAAGTTGCATGCCCACCCCACTGCAGTGATCTGCAGACTCCCCAGAGTCTTGGCTCAGAGACGTTCCACATCAGGGCTGGAAGGGTGCATGCAGGGCATCTAGTCAGGTCCCTTGGTGTGCAGACAGGGAAACTGAGGCCCAAGAACGAAAGACACCACAGAGAGTCGGTGGCAGGGCTCCCTGTCTCCTACATTCATGCTTCCTCCAATACCCCAGGGAACCTGATGGCCCCAGGACCTCTCATCCTCTCCTCCCTTACATTACCCATTCCCCCACTGACCTTGCTTCTGCCTTGACTTGGGCTCTTCAAGAATTCTGGTAGAAGCTGCAGGGCTGGCTGTTACATTTCTACTTGAGAGGAGCAGCATTTTCCCAGGGAGGATGAGTTGACAGCGGAACCAGGGGCAGGAGCTTGGCCAAGAAAGCCGGGGCCTTCACAAGGCCAGGCTGGGTGGATGGAGAAGCGGCTGGGTTTCAGCATCCAATTAGCACCCCCTGTTCTTAGAGCTGCTGGAGCCGGCTGCTGAGCAGCTGGAAGGGAGCAGGCCAGCCAGCTGGGCTGGTCAGTTGGTGAATGAGCACTAATTGGGTGTCAGGCACGCCAGGCCCCATGGCTCCCCTCCCCTCCCCTCCCCACCAAACTCTGGAAGACCACCACAGAGAGCCCAGGGGTGGAAAGCAGCTAATTGGCCTGGCCTGCCCAGCAAGCCCTTTCTCCACAGATGCCCTGTCACTCTGCTTTCTTTGTCTTTCATTTCAAGGGCTTGGGAAAAATTGCCTATGTCCTCTGAGAAGTTTGCTGTAAACCTCGGAATGGGAGGGGAGCTTGTTTTAAAAGAGGCTCTTAGCAGAGACATTTGGGCGCATTTCCCACAGTGGCCCCCGTGGTCCTGACTGTGGAGAACTGTGGGGACAAGCCTCCTACACACTCCCTCACACTCCTGCTTGTCCGTATTTTTAGACAAGAGCTTCCAAGTCACCCGAAAGCTAAGGAAATGCTCTCTGTTGCCTTTTGCCTGCCAATTTCACTGTTCACTTAGGGAGAAAAGAAAAACTATTGATACTACTTAATTTTTTCCCGCACTTAACTAGAAGAAATCACACTTACCCTAGAGGAAGCAGGCATGGATTTGAACATGAGCATGAAAACAAACATAGATGTCAGGACCCTCACTCTGAGTACCCCCAACACATAACACATTGAACTTAGAGAAGCAACGAAGGCTGGAATGTATTTAACAGCTGTGGATGGGATGATATTTTGAGATACAAGTCTATACAACCTGTATTTTTTCTCCCCTACATTTTCCCTGCTCACCCCACCATCCCCAAGGAGGAAGTCAGCATTCTGCTCATTGCCTCAGGGGAAAGACGCAGCAGGGCAAAAACCAGAAATAGCCTGCAAATCTCTCTGGCTTTTGTGTTCCAAAAGCCTGAGCCCTTGGGGGAAGGGGATTTCTCAGGCTTTGACAAGTGTCTTGGCCAGAAGCAGGGGGAGAGCTGAGCTTCACTCTCTGACCCCTCCTCAGAGGACCAGATAGAAATTTCGCCAGCTTGGGGAGGGAGGAGAGAGAGACAGAAGGGGGCAGAGCAGACTTGTTCTCATCAGCACCTCTGGAAGGGTTACCCAGGCAGATGGAACTGTGAACAGTCCAACATGGCCCTGAGGCAGTAGAAAGCCACCAGGCCATATAGGAAGCCAAGAAGAGGGTGCTATGGGAACCCATGGCCAGGGCAAGAGGTTATTCCCCCACTCTCCCTCTCTCTGCCTAGGAGCCTCGAATTGCAATTCTTGCCTGTGTGCCTGCATGCATGGGTTCTCTAAGGAAGGTTAAGGTCCCCCCCGCCGCCACCCCACCACCAAACTCTATGAAATGAGGATTCAGAGTAAAATATTCAATTTAGTATTAGAACAAACTTTTAAGGCAATATGCCTTACACACATGGATGTGTAGACACATCATCTTTGGCCTTGAGACATTTTTTATATCACCTTCACAGATAGGCCTTCCTTGACACCCTATCTAAAATAATCCTCTCCCTCCATTCAGTCTCTATCCTCTTAGCCTGCCTTTCGTCATAGCATTGATAATTATCTGACATTACACTGTATATCTAAGTGCTTATTTAGTCATTGTCCATCCTCATGAGGGTAGGGATGCTGTCTGTTTTGTTCACTGTTTTACCTATACCTAGAAGAAGGCCTGGCCCACAGCAGTCTCAATATTTAGGTGTTGAATGAATGAATGCATTGTCTGCTCAATGGTGACACCTACTGGCAAATGGGATATTGCAGCTCAGCTCTATTAAACATTGTCACTGCTTCACCTAAGGGAGGAGGGAGGACTTTTCTAAACATTGTAAGTGATAGGGTTTGGAAACTCCAGGCAAAGGGAAAATTTTTCTGGACCTAAGATACACACTAAAGAGGCCCCCTGGGGATTATGGTAGAAGAGAGGTAAGAGTAGAGCATAGGTCTAGTGAAGAAAAAGGAAATATAAAATTAGGATTGGGCCTTTGACTCTCAGACCATAGCCACCAAGTCTCACATTTTGTAGGGTGGTCACCCTACTGCTGTTTAATTCTCTTATTCTTCCTCTTTTATTCCAATTTACTTGCCTCAATTGTTTTTTTAATTTGAACACCAGGTGGGGAGAGAGAAGGTGAGGAGAGAGAATGGTTGCAAGAGAAGTATAAGGCCCACTGCAGATGAGCTTAAGATCAGGCTAAGGAGATAGGACAGGATGAGTGTGTCTTGACCTCTAGCATCTACAGAGCAATTTGAGGCTTGCAAAGTCCTTTCCCATATATTTCCTTATTAGATCTCCCTATGACCCATCCTCGCAGGTAGGGTAGTAATTCACAATCCCCATTTTATAGATGAGGAAACTGGAGCTCAATGAAGAAAATAATTTGTCCAAAGTCCTCCATAAAGAATCCTGGCAGTATCAGGATCCATATCCAAATCTTTTCTTGCTTTACACATCCTAGTATTTAATATAGAGGTCTCAGCCATGGAAGAACAAAAACTGTCACTGGAGAAACAAAGTATACAAGTAGGAAACAAACAGGAGACCAGAGCACCAGAATCCACAGGACTCTGGAAGGCCAGAGGCAGAGGATCTAACTCCACTCTCTGTGAAAGTTTTCACTACAGTTACCTTCCCACAAAAGATGTCACTTTACTACTGGAATTTAGATAAAGTGGGAACTTTGACATTCTCTATTTGGGTCAGAAAGTCAGATCCTCCCCATCACACCCTATTCTTTGTAAGAGGAAACCACTGACTGCACCCCTGGGAATGTTTGCCCCAATTCACTATCAAACTGCTTGCAATTATCAAACTGTGCTCCCTTGAGTTGACCTTTAGCTGGGGAACAGCTATATTTAGAGAAAACCAGCCCTTTGTAATTACCCCCACTCAGATTACTTAAAGGTCAGCTGCAGATGTGACAGTTTGATCCGTGGGAAGGGCTGTTTCCAGGATCCCTGGATAATTATTCAAACCAGACAATAATTAGCAAACATTTTCTGCAAATGAATCTATCCCTGTTGTTCAGCCCCAGAAGGGAGCCCAGAAGTCTCATCAGGCCAAAGTTGCCCCTTGCTATGGTTTGAATATGTCCCTCAAAAGTTTATGTGTTGGAAACTTAATTGCCATTGTTATAGCATTAAAAGATAGAGCCTTCAAGAGTTGATTAGGCCACGAGGGCTCCTCCACTCTCAGGAGGGGATTAGTGCCATTGTCTGGTTGTCTCCAGATTTGGTTTCTGATGAAAAGGATGAGTTCAGCCTGATTTTTCTCTTGAGCTCACTTGCTTTCACCCTCTCACCTTCTGCCATGAGATGAGCCTTGCCAGATGCCAGCACCATGATCTTTGACTTCCCAACCTCCAGGACCGTGAGCCAAATAAAATCTTCTTTATAAATTACCCAGTCTGTGGCATTCTGTTACAGCAGCAAAAAACAGACTAAGATACGCCCTCTAGATATAATAACAGAAATTCTTTCGTGTATATCCCTTTACAGTTTACTAAGAACTTCATATCCCATCTTACTTCCCACATCAGTGTTGTGAGTGAGACACACATTCCTACTTTACATTCAATGTTCATACATTATACACTCTAATGTTCATACATTATAATGTTCTCATTCCAGATAAGAACACTGAGGTTCTGAGAAGTTAAGTAGACTTGTCCAGAGTCACACTGTGGAACCAAGACTTAAACCTAGGTCTTCTGACTCCAAATGCCTTACTCTTTCCTAGGAAAATCACTCATTCTGCAAACATTTATTGAGTGCATACTATGTCCCTGACCTTGTAGTGGAGCTGCGGAAAGGAAAGAAAGACCGCAACATTGTTCCAGGTGTTCAAAAACTCAGGATTAGTAGAGGAGCGAAGAGGGGCAGGAGAGACATAAACCAATGAAACATTAGAGGCAGCAGCACCTCTAGTGAGTGTTCATGAACTCCCCTGCTAGAATCTTGGGCATCAGAAGTTAAGAGTCAATTTATTTGAAGAGATTAAGGAGGTTTGTGGTGCAAATTAGCCAGAAACAATGGAGGAATTGGGAAGGGAAAAAATTATGAAAATGAAGTCAGCCAATAGCCTCGATTAGCACATTTAAAGAACCTAAGGAATGAAATGGTACATGTCACCTGATCCCAGTGTGACGAGGAATTGGGGCTATGAATGACATCTCCTCAAGAATAATTTTCTGAGGCCAGGCACGGTGGCTCATACTTGTAATCCCAGCACTTTGGGAGGCCAAAGCGGGCAGATTACCTGGGGTGGGGAGTTTGAGACCAGCCTGACCAACGTGGAGAAACCCCATCTCTACTAAAAATACAAAATTAGCCGGGCGTGATGGCGCATGCCTGTAATCCCCGCTACTCGGGGGGCTAAGGCAGGAGAATCGCTGGAACCTGGGAGGCAGAGGTTGCAGTGAGCCAAGATCAAGCCATTGCACTATAGCCTGGGCAACAAGAGCGAAACTCCGTCTCAAAAAAAAAAAAAAAAAAAATGTTCTTGGTTTTAAAGGATCCCCTCGAGACCCAGGGCCAGTTTGGGCAGGGGTGGTCTTTAAACCCCACTTTCCCTTCATCCAGAAACTCCATTTATATCTGATTTACATTTTCAGCTTCCATTAAATAAAGGAGTCTATAATTTTTAAAAATACAAGAACTACTGGTTTACTCATAGGTACGGTGGTTTAAGATATTTATAAAGTGACATGAATATTGATTGACTTCACAATTTCTTATTTAAAGTGCAAAAAAGGAAAGTAGTCAGTGATAGTATCTTTAAAAGAAATTCATCTCAACTAGGCAATCATCAGATTCTAACAAGATAAAATAATGATTAAAATAATAATTGTAATAATAATTAGCATGTATTTAGAAATGACTATATGTTAGGGACTCTTCAAAGTACTTTAGAGGAATTAATTCATTTCATTGTCCCCACAACGCTGTGAGGCAGGTACAGAGCACTCACAAGAGGTGATTCACACGGGGTCATACACTAAGGTTAAGCAACACCAACTGCACAAAGGAGGGCTGGATCTGCAGAGAAACTGTAGACAATAATGAAAGAAAAGGAGTTCTGGTAGACCCCATGCATCAGTTGGCAGAGTGATAATGCCACCAAATCAGTAGGAACTGGGATGACTCTAACATTCAATTGTGACCCCCCGGTTGTTTGAGCTTGAGAACGGTGGGCAGATAGGAGCAGATCAAGTGGCTGTGAAATCCCCTTCGAAGTCAGAGGTCCTGTAGTTTTCATTTAGAGATGGAGGGTCTTTTGAACAATCCAGGCTCTGAGCACACAGGACATACAAGGAGGGTTGGGATTGCAACGGCTTCATCATAATCACCAATTGAACCTCCACTGGGAAGAAATGAATAGTTCATGCAAATGAGAGTTTGAGATTTGCTCATGCTGGGCTTGAGAGAGAAAGAGAAGGAGAAAATGGCAAAGTTTTAATAAACTCTTAGGATAAATTCCACCCTTAAAGATACTGTATAACTCTTTAGGGAAGATATTTATCCAACATTTCAGAAGCACTCATTTGTCTACAAACAGTATTTATGTTTCCATTTATTATATCAGTCTCCATTATTCTATTCATTAGTGCAAATCCCTGCAGACCTGCCCTGGCTCCATGCCTTCAGTCAGCTTGTCTTTACTCAGCTGCCTCCTGGTGTCAGACACTACGCTGGGCTCTAGGGGATACAGTGGTAAAAGAAAGGCATGGAACACTCATTCTAGATTGGCACTGACCAACACCAAAACTACTAGCCAATGTGGCTATTTAAATTCAGATTTTATAATTAAAAGTAAATAAAATTGGCCAGGTGCAGTGGCTCACACCTGTAATCCCAGCACTTTGGGAGGCCGAGGCAGGTGGATCACCTGAGGTCAAGAGTTCGAGACCACCCTGACCAACATGGAGAAACCCCGTCTCTACTAAAAAACAAAATTAGCCAGGCGTGGTGGTGCATGCCTGTAATCCCAGCTACTCAGGAGGCTGAGGCAGGAGAACCGCTTGAACCCAGGAGGTGGAGGTTGTGGTGAGCCAAAATCGCACCATTGCACTCCAGCCTGGGCAATGAGAGTGAAACTCCATCTCAAAAAAAAAAAAGGAAATAAAATTAAAACTTCAGTTCCTGGGCCGGGCATAATGGCTCATGCCTGTAATCCCAGCACTTTGGGAGGCCAAGGCAGTCAGATCACTTGAGCTCAAGAGTTGGAGACCAGCCAGGACTACATGGCGAAATCCTGTCTCTACCAAAACTACAAAAAATTAGCTGATGTGGTGGCACATGCCTGTAATCCCAGCTACTTGGGGGACTGAGGCGGGAGAATCACTTGAGCCTGGGAGGTCAAGGTTGCAGTGAGCTGAGATTGTGCCACTGCACTACAGCCTGGGTGACAAAGTAAGACCTTGTCTCAAAAAGAAAAAATTCAGTTCCACTCTCACACAAGCCTCATTTCAACATTTCAAGTACTCAACATGTGGACAGCAGTGTATCCTGCAAAAGACAGTGCAGATATAGAACATTTCTCTAATGTTCTTGCCCAGAGTTTCTAATGTTAATAATAATTAACATAATTAATAATATAATGTTAATTAACATAAATAATAACTTAATAATAATTAACATATAATAGAAGGTTCTCCTAGAAGTTGCTGCTAGATGAAACAATGCTTGCATTGGGTGGAGGTAAGCCTGCTTTAATTACTAGCTATTCTGTACAGTAATGGTTGCCTATCTTTTGAAATATTTGATAATTCCAGATTTTTAGCCAATTCATACTGTCTCAGCTCAGGTTAGTCTGAATATGTGCAGTAGAATAGTTCTTAGATTCATTTGGATACCATGAGCTTGGTTGAAAAAGAGGTTTTTTGGGGGGTACATAATGTATGGACACAACCAGGTGACACATGCAGTATATCTGCCTACTTGAGCCCATATTGCAGTGCAGGTATGTATGAACTCACATATACTCACACACACACACACACCCCCACACACACACATGCATGCACTCCTGAAAATATCTGCTCACTTAGTTGCACACATATAGACAATTACACAAACAGGCACATACATTCATTAACACACTCAGACACATATGCCTTTACACAGATGTGATGAGATATGCAACCACATCCAGCTCTTACAGACACACACACACACACACACACACACAGGTTTACACCAATGCATCAATGCATTCGGCATTGCTGCTGGGTTGTCACACGTGATTGAGTTGGCTACAGTTAAGTTCTGTGGCTTTTTGCTATCCTGGTATAATACAGAAACAGATGGGCCAATTTTTCTTGCATTTTCCAGAATTCAAGATAAATGCTTGGGCGCTCCATGGTAACCTGTCCTTGGGATCCATCCATTCATTCTCTGTCCAGCAAACACTGATTGAGGGCCTAGAAATCGACAGAATCATGGAGGAGGTTTGGTAACTAAACCACAAAAACTCCATGATGAGTATCAGACTCAGAAAGGAAAGAGTGTCATCCTACAAAACAGAGAAGCCAGCAGTCCCTTGCCTGGGATCAAAATTACAAGCAGTGACCCCATCACCACGCCCCTCTAGGTGTCCCTACCAAGGATATGGGGCTGTAGTTGAATCTGGGAGAGAAGGGGATTACATGTCTAGGTTAGGCCAGATGATGTGGATTAGAGAAGTTCAGAGGTAGAAAAGTCCACCAGCCTCTCCTAACTTCCTCCCTTATCTCGCCTGCATCTCTATCTCTCCTGCTCAACTCTTGCCATCGGCAGATCATACTCAAGTCTTCGCATTTTAAAAAATACCTCACTTGATTCTATAACTCCCTTCCTAACTCACAGCTACTGTCTATATCCTCTTAGTCACAGCAAAACTCTTTCAAAGAATTGTCTACACTTACTGCCTTTACTTCCTCAACCCAATGGATTCTTGAATCCACCACAGTATGACTTCTAACCCCTCCTGAACTCCATGAAACCACTCTCCCAGAGTCACTGGTGGTCCCCGCCCTGCCAAGTCTGATAGTCACCTTTCTTCCCTTATCTTCGCAGACCACTGTGCTATGCTTCAGATAGGTCAGTCCCTTCTGATTCTCAAATTCTGCTATGTGCCAAGCACCACGGGGGATATTATGATATGTGAGCCTCAGGTGCTGCTGTCAGGAAACTCACGGTTTCACTCATTTCACTGGTGAGACCCTGTTATGTCATCCGGCAAGAAGGGGTCCAGCAAGCTCTCCACATTGCAGCTGAACCCCAAAGTTTACCCTTGCCTGCCTGGGGCATCGAGTCAAGGGCAGTAGAAGAAATAGCTGATAGATCTGGGGAGGGTAGTTAGGATGACCTAGAGTCTGATAGGTCCTTGTTCTGGATTGAATTATGTCAAAAAGTTAGGTTGAAGTCCTAGGATACCAGTACTTTAGAACGTGACCTCTATTTGCAAAGAAGATGGTTGCAGGTGTAATTCGTTAAGATGAAATCGTACTGGAGCAGAATGGGCCCTTAATCCACTATGACTGTGCCCATATAAGATTGAAGACACAGGAGAGGATGCACGTGATGATGCAGACAAAGATTGAAGTTATGCAGCTGCAAGCCAAGGATTGCTGGCAACACTGGCAGTTAAGAGAAAGGCGTAGAACAGATCCTTTCCTAGAGCCTTGGGCGAGCTTGGCCCTTCCAGTGCCTGGGTTTTGTACTTCTAGCCTCCCAAACCATGCGACAACGAATGGCTGTTGTTTGAAACCACCCAGTTTGTGGCGCTTTGTTACGGTAGCCCCAGGAAACTGAGACAGTCCTGCTGTCCATTTTTTGGAAACTGAGCTAATTCCAGTGAGGATCCACCCGGGGCAATCTTCACTGGGATTTGCCTGAGGCCCTCAGCCCCTGAGCCACTGTTTTGAGGCAGCAGAACACAGAGATGCATGAGCGGCAGAATCGGTGAGACCCAGATTCAAGGCCTGGCTCCAGAGTAACTCTGAGCACCCGAGCTACTTAACCCTCTGAAATCCAGTCTCCTCACCTACACAGCAGGATTCTCATGTGAAATTAGCAGATCGCTACGTGTCATCTCATCTGCCTTTGACTAGAAAATAAGGTCACATTAACTTCTAATGACCAAGTTATGGTGGCTCCGAGCGTTACCAGCTCTACTTACGGAAACGAGTCTCCCCAAAAAGTCCCCCATTTTTTTCTAGGAGTTGCCAAAAGGAACTTCACACATTTCCACAAAACCAGACAGCTTCTCTCACCGTCTAGCACTGGCCCGTTCTTCCTCTCCCACCTCAGTTCCTTCTTGTCTGTGTCCCTACCTCCCCCGACCATGAAGCCAGCTGGGGAAGTACAGAGCCCAGGAAAGGCAGCCAGCAGCTGCCTCCAGCCATCAGCTCCCTCAGGGTCAGCCTCAGAAGCCTCACCCTCAGTCACCCTTCCTTGGGCAGCCTGCATCAAGTGACTGAGCCAGGTGGGGACACCAAGGCCTGACCACTTCCACCAGATATGGACACTAATGAATGAGTCGCTCCAAAGTTCCCCATGAAGTGGGCCGAGGCTTTGCTGGGCTTGCCCCGTGGTTCAGCCTCTTCCTCCAACCAGTTCCACTTATGCGCCCTGCCCTCCGGAGGTGTGGATCCGTAGCAATACCTTATACCCCAAACTCCCCAGCCTCTGCTTCTGGAGAATGCACCCTGCGTCGACCCTCACAAGGTGGCCTTTGTCTATTTCAACAAGGCAGTTCTGGATGTTTGCAAAGCCACCAACATTCAGGTTCCAGGCGGAGGTGGGGAGAGATCCTCCTCCAAAGCAGCTGTGCTCTGCCCTGAGTCTCGCAAAGTCTCCCTGGATACCTGTCCATTTCTGTCCAGGATTTTTTTTTTTTTTCTAGATTCTTAGTGGGTGTCCCATGAAAAAGAGTTTGTTGCCTTGTCCCCCTGACCATAACACCCAAACCCGGGCCATGTAGCGGGGCAGATGGGAAGTAATGCAAATCATCCCCTCCAGCCTCCTCCCCTAGAACAGCCCTTGCTTCCTTTGCTCTAAAACAAAAGCTGCCATGCAAATCAATGGTTATGAAGCAGACCCAGAGTGGGAGGGAGGTGGGTGGAGAGGAACTGGGGGAGGAACAGGAGTAGGCCCTATTCCACATGTAAAACACCTAGCCCGGTGCCTGGTCCACAGCGAGTGTCCAATAAATGGTAGCTATTATCGTCATTATTATTATTATGAACCATGAAGCTATCATCAGTAGTTGGTCTGCTGGCAGCGGGAGGTAGTGCGGGCTGGGCTGCTCCCTGCTCCAGATCACTAACCCGGGCTAAGTGGTGGTAATTATGACTTTGAGGAATACTGGTAACAGTGCCAAGTTCCAGAACAGCTACAGTCGTGAGCAGAGAGGCCTCTGGCTCAGCTCCGGGCTTCAGGCTAAGCAAGAATTAGCGCAGTTGGCCATGATGCAAGGTGAGAATAGTACAGGGACATCACAGGAAGATTGTCCCTCCTGGCACTTATGAGCAGACAGCCCCTTGTGGACACACAGTGGGGAAGGAGCTCAGTGTTCACATGCAGAAGGACCACAGGGTTCCAAGTCTGTCACGGCGGCCCCAGCCCCCAGCAGCCTGGGCCCCACAGAAGCCCTTCTGTGGCTCATTAAAGACTTCTGCATGGGCCTCGCTCCATAGGAAACCACAGATCTCTCTGCAGTCTGATCAGACCCTGGTCTGGGGCTGCATTCTACCAGCAATTACTTTGCCAGGAAAGCACCACTGCCTGACAAGGATTCTTGGGAGTAGCTCAGGGCTGCCTGTATAGTGTTACGAGAAGCTCAGTTGCACGTGAGACTTGGCGCCTAAGGAATTGGTGCCTTCTTTTTTAGAAAAACTGATCCCCCTACAGGCCAGCAAATTTGCCCTTGTCTTATCCTTAATAGCCAATGGAAAAGTTGGCAGGTCCAGTGAAGTCTCAGCCTATCAAGAGTTCTTGTCGTTCCTGCAATTCCCTATGCCTCCTTTCATCCCTGCAGCTGAAAGTCACAGGTGCCACAGGACAGGACAAAGAAGAGCAGGGGTCCATGCCATCCGGCACCTGGCCTCTATCCCACCATCTATTCATCACTCACCAGCTCCCTCCAACTGGGCAGTGAAGGTGTGGCTCTTTCCCTAGATTCCTCCTAGTTAGGGGGCCTGGACAGCTGCATGCTTTTCCTCAGAGTGTGAAGTGAGGGTCCATCTCCTTGTGATAAAACAATGGGGACTTTTGTGCCAGCCTCCAAATCCACTCCTTGAGGATCCAAGCACACTGAACCCTAGTGCACTTCTGGCCTCCAGGCTTTTGGCACGCACTGCCCCTTCTTTCTGGAAGGCCCTTCTTCCCAGTCTACCTGTGAACTCCCAGCCATTGGTTAAAGCCCATCTCAAGTGTCAATCCCTCTTTGTCACTTTTCCTGACTTCTCTCTCCCATCCCATCCCACTCCCGCTGCCTGCTGACTTAATCATCACTCTCTCCTTGGGGATTTAATCACCTCTGCCCTTGAGCTTCCTCTTAACTTTGCAATGCACTCTCTCTCTCCACTCTGACCTGCTCCACGGTGGGGACCGTGACCGTTTCATCTCTGTACCCCCGCTAGCTGGCAATTGGAAGGCATTGCTCAGTATTCATTGCAATGATGGTAAATAAACAAAGATAGAAGGAAAGCAGAGATGAAGGTGGGGAAGAAAGGACTCAGAAAAAAAACTGGAAAAAAGAGAAAGAGGGAGGAGAGAAGGAGGAAAGAAGGGAAGGAAAGAGGAAGGAAGAGATGGGAAGAGAGCTAGAGAGGGAGAAACGGGGAGAGGAGTGGACATCATGAACCAGCTTTTTTGCATCTTCCATGGGAATCTATTTGTGCCAGGTGTTGCTCCTGAAAACCTAAGAATCCTCGCCTGGGGAGACACCCAGGAGGCAATACAGGTCACAAGTGGGAGCACCGTACCATAAAGGATGCACCTAGAGAAGGCGCTGGGGTATCAAGGGGCCCCTAAGCCAACCCTGAGGTACCCATGTGCCAGGCTCCAGCAAAATCCCTGTGCTCTACTTGACATCCAGTCTTCCCTCCTTCAGCACTGACCCTGTCCCTTGACAAGCACTCCTCTGGCCTTCAAAAGCAACCTGCCTTTCTTTAATCCTCTAACTTGCATTAAAACCCCATGGAACATTCTCTTAGTTCTGGCTCCCTCCCTTATTCACCAGTCATGCCAATCTTAGGATATAAAAAATTGTAAATGTGGCTGCAATGTAAATGATCTCAAACTGATTGTTAAGTCGCTGTTTCCTATACTGTCTACATGCACTAAAGTCAGACTCATGACTTATTTTCAGACAATGGAAATAAGAAAGTGTGACCTAAGCCTGGACCCTCATTATAAAATGTGGGCTAGATGGAAAAATCAAGTGCTTTTTCTATTTACTCATAAGTTTCTAGAGCCATGTTTCTCCAATGTGCCAGGTCAGCAGAGCTACAGGAATTATGGCATGTATGCAGGCCTTGTCCCTTGGTTCAGTTCTGATCCTCTAGTTGGATGCTGGGAGCAGCCCCACATCACAGACCCCACATACTTTGAAAATCTGCAGGCTTTTTCACAGTCAGCATCTTGAGTCTGAGTATACACCCAGCAGGACCTCCCAGAGATGAATCCTGTTCCCCTGTCCTGCACATAGGCCACCAGGGGCATAGCAAATGCCTATGGAATCAAGAAATGAATGAAGAAATAAATGGAGGAGTGAATGAATGAATGTGTGTGAACAAATCAGTAAACGAATGTGTTGCTGAATAAATAATAAGTGAATCAGGGACTGGGGAAGACCCATTGAGCACCAAAACACTGCAGTTGTCCAGGGGGCATGATTGCAAGACCAGGCTTTGGAAAGCTGCACTCACTGTCTTTGTAAGTCCTTCCTTTTTCCATTACAAGTAGGATCTGCCCTTTGGAAAGATATTTAAAGCTTAGAATACGGGAGACAAGCACGTTGTCCCTTTCACTTGAATGCAAACCAGTCAAAATTTTATGATCATTTTCTTTGTTGATTTTGGAGATGGAGTCTCTCTCTGTCGCCCAGGCTGGAGTGCAGTGGCGTAATCTTGGCGCACTGCAACCTCCACCTCTCGAGTTCAAGCGATTCTCCTACCTCAGTCTCCCAAGTTGTTGGGACTACCGGCATGCACCAGCACGTCCAGCTAATTTTTGTATTTTTAGTAGAGACAGGGTTTCACCATATTGGCCAGGCTGATCTTGAACTCCTGACCTCAAGTGATCCACCACCTCAGCCTCCCAAAGTACTGAGATTACAGGCATGAGCCACTGTGTCTGGCCAGATCATTTTCTATTTTAAACCTTCGAGAACAACTTCAAATTTGAAGGCCAGGACTGTTTGCAGCCAAGGTATCCAATGAAGACTTGGGGCCCTGAGGAGATAGTGAGCTCCCCATTACCATGGTCTATAAGCAGGCATTGGGTATGTTGAAGATGACCCACTGCTCTGATAGGCATGGTCCCTTTGGTTTTTTTTTTTTTTTTTTTTGAGATGGAGTCTTGCTCTGTTGCCCAGGCTGGAGCGCAGTGGCGCCATCTCGGCTCACTGCAACCTCCGCCTCCCAGGTTCAAGTGATTCAAGTGATTCTCCTGCCTCAGCCTCCTGAGTAGCTGGGATTACAGGCACCAGCCACCATGCTGGGCTAATTTTTGTAGAGACAGAGTTTCTCTATGTTGGCCAGGCTTGTGTTGAACTCCTGATCTCAGGTGATCCACCTGCCCCGGCCTCCCAAAGTGCAGGGATTACAGGCTTGAGCCACCACATCGGCCATCGTCCCTTTCAAGTCTGAGTTTCTAAGTGCTCCACGTAAGAGGAAAATCATTACCCAGGTCCTTCCCTCTAGCTTTTCCTTTTGGGTGATGCTCAGTACCTGGCTTTGTTTTATTTTGTTGTTGCTTTGTCTTTTTTTCTTTTGTTTTGTTTTGTTTTATTTTTTGTTTTGTTTTGTTTCTTTGTTTTAGGAAAAAAGGCATTCAATGCCTATACGCCATTCGTCTGTAAAATGACAGGCTGGATCCCTAAATCCATGAATTCCATAGCACTCCCTCATAGTCCTTATCATAGTTGCAGTTTTACATTTACATGTGAGAATGCTTGATTAAAGTCTGGTTGGTCTACTTCTATACTGTGTGACCTTGGGCAAGTTACTTAACTTCTCTGTGCCTTAATTTTCTCAGCTGTAAAAAGGATAATTGTATCTACCTTATGGGATTGTTGTGAGTGTTAATTGAAATAATTCAACAAATGCACTTTGAACAGTGAGTGGCACATAGGAGGTAACAAAGGCTTTCATTATTTTAATAGTTTATTTTTTAGGAAAAACTATAGAGTCACAATAATTTTTCCTCGGAATTTGGTAAATATTTTCCACTATGTTTGAGCACAATTTGAAGATAAATCGGACAATAGTCCAATCCTCTTTTGTTGGTTTTTCTGACTCTTCCTTGTAGGGTAATCTTCCAAGTTCTAAGCTTCCTTTAATGTTTTCTCGCAACCCTTGGCGAATATTTTTAGTTGAAGATCTATAGTTTTTTCAACTCAAGGACAGGACATTTTCTTTCAGGATTTCTTTTATTATAATTTCACCTCTATAAAGGCCACTCCTTCTGGGACTTCCTTTATATGGAGGTAGACTCTCTGGATCTGGCCCTCATGCTATTTTGCTTATATCTCCCTGGTATCTCTAAAATTCTTTTCTTTTCCCTCAGCATTGCTGTTGCACCTCCTCATACCTTCTTCTGAGTTTTGGGAGAATTTCTCAAGTAAGTTTACTAATTATTCAGGTTGGTTTTTGAAGTATCCATTCTGCTATGTATGGCCTCTATGGGGTGCTTTAATTTGAAAATCATGCCTTTCCTTTCTAAGATCTCTTAATTGTTTTCAGATTGATTTTTTAAAATACTTTAAGCTCTAGGGTACATGTGCACAACGTGCAGGTTTGATACACAGGTATACATGTGCCAAGTTGGTTTGCTGCACCTATCAACTCATCATTTACATTAGGTATTTCTCCTAATGCTATCCCTCCCCCAACCCACCCCCCACCAACAGGCCCTGGTATGTGATGTTCCCCACCCTGTGTCCAAGTGATCTCATTGTTAAATTCCCACCTATGAGTGAGAACATGCAGTGTTTGGTTTTCTGTCCTTGTGATAGTTTGCTGAGAATGATGGTTTCCAGCTTCATCCATGTCCCTGCAAAGGACATGAACTCATCCTTTTTTATGGCTGCATAGTATTCCATGGTATCTATGTGCCACATTTTCTTAATCCAGTCTATCATTGATGGACATTTGGGTTGGTTCCAAGTCTTTGCTATTGTGAATAGTGCCACAATAAACATATGCATGCATGTGTCTTTATAGCAGCATGATTTATAATCCTGTGGGTATATACCCAGTAATGGGATTGCTGGGTCAAATGGAAATTCCAGTTCTAGATCCTTTAGGTATTGCTACACTGTCTTCCACAATGATTGAACCAATTTACACCTCCACCAACAGTGTAAAAGTGTTCCTATTTCTTCACATCCTCTCCAGCATCTATTGTTTCCTGACTTTTTAATGATTGCCATTCTAACTGGCACGAGATGGTATCTCATTGTGGTTTTGCTTTGCATTTCTCTGATGACCAATGATGATGAGCATTTTTTCATGCCTGTTGGCTGCATAAATGTCTTCTTTTGAGAAGTGTCTGTTCATACCCTTTGCCCACTTTTTGATGGGGTTGTTTTTTTCTTGTAAATTTGTTTAAGTTCTTTGTAGATTCTGGATATTAGCCCTTTGTCAGATGGGTAGATTGCAAAAATTTTCTCCCATTCTGTAGCTTGCCTGTTCACTCTGATGGTAGTTTCTTTTGCCTTGCAGAAGCTCTTTAGTTTCATTAGATCCCATTTGTCTATTTTGGCTTTTGTTGCCATTGCTTTTGGTGTTTTAGTCATGAAGTCCTTGCCCATGCCTATGTCCTGAATGGTTTTGTAGGTTTTCTTCTAGGGATTTTATGGTTTTAGTTCTAACATTTAAGTCTTTAATCCATCTTGAATTAATTTTTGTATAAGGTGTAAGGAAGGGATCCAGTTTCAGCTTTCTACATATGGCTAGCCAGTTTTCCCAGCACCATTTATTAAATAGGGAATCCTTTCCCCTTTTCTTGTTTTTGAAAGGTTTGTCAAATATCAGATTGTAGATGTGTGGCATTATTTCTGAGGCCTCTGTTCTGTTTCATTGGTCTATATATCTGTTTTGGTACCAGTACCATGCTGTTTTGGTTACTATAGTTTGAAATCAGGTAGCGTGATGCCTCCAGCTTTCTTCTTTTTACTTAGGATTGTCTTGGCAATGCGGGCTCTTTTTTGGTTCCATATGAACTTTAAAGTAGTTTTTTTCCAATTCTGGGAAGAAAGTCATTGGTAGCTTGATGGGGATGGCACTGAACCTATAAATTACCTTGGGCAGTATGGCCATTTTCACGGTATTGATTCTTCTTATCCATGAGCATGGAATGTTCTTCCATTTGTTTGTGTCCTCTTTTATTTTGTTGAGCAGTGGTTTGTAGTTCTCCTTGAAGAAGCCCTTCACATCCTTTGTAAGTTGGATTCCTAGGTACTTTATTCTCTTTGAAGCAATTGTGAATAGGAGTTCACTCATGATTTGGCTCTCTGTCTGTTATTGGTGTATAGGAATGCTTGTGATCTTTGCACATTGATTTTGTATCTTGAGACTTTGCTGAAGTTGCCCATCAGCTTAAGGAGATTTGGGGCTTAGATGATGGGGTTTTCTAAATATACAATCACGTCATCTGCAAACAGGACAATTTGACTTCCTCATTTCCTAATTGAATACCCTTTTTCCTAATTGAATACCTTGCATGATTGACCTGGCCAGAACTTCCAATACTATGATGAATAGGAGTGGTGAGAGAGGGCATCCTTGTCTTGTGCCAGTCTTCAAAGGGAATGTTTCCAGTTTTTGCCCATTCAGTATGATATTGGCTGTGGGTTTGTCACAAATAGCTCTTATTATTTTGAGATATGTTCCATCAATACCTAGTTTATTGAGAGTTTTTAGCATGAAGGGCTGTTGAATTTTGTCTGCATCTATTGAGATAATCATGTGGTTTTTGTCGTTGGTTCTGTTTATGTGATGGATTATGTTTATTGATTTGTGTATGTTGAACCAGCCTTGCATCCCAGGGATGAAGCCGACTTGATCGTGGTGGATAAGCTTTTTGATGTGCTGCTGGATTCGGTTTGCCAGTAATTTATTGATGTTCATCAATATTCATCAATGTTCATCAGGGATATTCGTCTAAAATTATCTTTTTTTGTTGTGTCTCTGCCAGGCTTTGGTATCAGGATGATGCTCGCCTCATAAAATGAGTTAGGGAAGATTCCCTCTTTTTCTGTTGATTGGAATAGTTTCAGAAGGAATGGTACCAGCTACTCTTTGTACCTCTGGTAGAATTCGGCTGTGAATCCGTCTGGTCCTGGACTTCTTTTGGTTGGTAGGCTATTAATTCTTGCCTCAATTTCAGAGCCTGTTATTGGTCTATTCAGAGATTCAACTTCTGCCTGATTTAGTCTTGGGACAGTGTATGTGTCCAGGAATTCATCTATTTCTTCTAGATTTTCTAGTTTATTTGCATACAGTATTATTTGTTTATAGTATTCTCTGATGGTAGTTTGTATATCTCTGGGAGTGGTAGTGATATCCCCTTTATCATTTTTTATTGCATCTATTTGATTCTTCTCTCTTTTCTTCTTTATTAGTCTTGCTAGCAGCCTATCAATTTTGTTGATCTTTTCAAAAAACTAACTCCTGGATTCATCGATTTTTTAAAGGATTTTTGTGTCTCTATCTCTTTCAGTTCTGCCCTGATCTTAGTTATTTCTGGCCTTCTGCTAGCTTTTGAATGTGTTTGCTCTCGCTTCTCTAGTTCTTTTAATTGTGATGTCAGAGTGTCGCTTTTAGATCTTTCCTTCTTTCTCTTGTGGGCATTTAGTGCTATACATTTCCCTCTACACACTGCTTTATATGTGTCCCAGAGATTCTGGTACGTTGTGTCTTTGTTCTCATTGGTTTCAAAGAACATCTTTATTTCTGCCTTCATTTTGTTATTTACCCAGTAGTCATTCAGGAACAGGTTGTTCAGTTTCCATGTAGTTGTGCGGTTTTGAGTGAGTTACTTAATCTTGAGTTCTAATTTGATTGCACTGTGGTCTGAGAGACAGTTTGTTGTGATTTCTGTTCTTTTACATTTGCTGAGGAGTGCTTTACTTCCAATTATGTGGTCAATTTTAGAATAAGTGTGATGTGGTGCTGAGAAGAATGTATACTCTGCTAATTTGAGGTGGAGAGTTCTGTAGATATCTATTAGGTCTTCTTGGCGCAGAGCTGAGTTCAGGTCCTGGATATCCTTGTTAACCTTCTGTCTCTTTGATCTGTCTAATATTGACAGTGGGGTGTTAAATTCTCCTATTATTATTGTGTGGGAGTCTAAGTCTCTTTGTAGGTGTCTAAGGAGTAGGTTTATGAATCTGGGTGCGCTTGTATTGTGTGCATATATATTTAGGATAGTTAGTTCTTTTTGTTGAATTGATCCTTTTACCATTATGTAGTGGCCTTCTTTGTCTCTTTTGATCTTTGTTGGCTTGAAGTCTGTTTTATCAGAGACTAGGATTGCAACTCCTGCTTTTTTTTTTTCATTTGCTTGGTAGATCCTTACTCCATCCCTTTATTTTGAGCTGTGGCGTGCGGGGTAGGTCTCCTGAATACAACCACACTGATGGGTCTTGACTCTATCAATTTAGCCAGTCTGTCTTTTAATTGGGGCACTGAGTCCAGTTGATTAAAGGTTAATATTGTTATGTGTAGATTTGATCCTGTCAATTCTTGATGATTTCGCTGGTTATTTTGCCCATTAATTGATGCAGTTTCTTCATAGCATCAATGGTCTTTACAATTTGGCATGTTTTTGCAGTGGCTGGTACTGGTTGTTTCTTTCCATGTTTAGTGCTTCCTTCAGGAGCTCTTGTAAGGCAGGCCTGGAGGTGACAAAATCTCTCAGCATTTTCTTGTCTGTAAAGGATTTTATTTCTCCTTCACTTATGAAGCTTAGTTTGGCTGAATATGAAATTCTGGGTTGAAAATTCTGTTCTTTAAAAATGTTGAATATTGGCCCCCACTCTCTTCTGTCTTGTAGGGTTTCTGCCAAGAGATCCGCTGTTAGTCTGATGGGCTTCCCTTTGTGGGTAACTCAATCTTTCTCTCTGGCTGCCCATAACACTTTTTTCTTCATTTCAACCTTGGTGAATCCGACAGTTATGCGTCTTGGGTTTGCTCTTCTCAAGGAATATCTTTGTGGTGTTCTCTGTATTTCCTGAATTTGAATGTTGGCCTGCCCTGCTAGGTTGGGGAAGGTCACCTGGATAATACCCTGAAGAGTGTTTTCCAACTTGGTCCCATTCTCCCCATCACTTTCAGGTACACCAGTCAAATGTAGATTTGGTCTTTTCACATAGTCCCATATTTCTTGGAGGCTTTGTTTGTTTCTTTTTACTCTCTTTTCTCTAAACTTCTCTTTTCACTTTATTTCATTAATTTGATCTTCAATCACTGATACCCTTTCTTCCACTTGATCAAATCAGCTATTGAAGCTTGTGCATGCATCACAAAGTTCTCGTGCCATGTTTTTCAGCTCCATCAGGTCATTTAAGGTCTTCTCTACACTGTTTATTCTAGTCAGCCATTCACCTAATCTTTTTTTTTCAAGGTTTTTAGCTTCCTTGTGATGGGTTCAAACATCCCCCTTTAGCTTGGAGAAGTTTGTTATTACCAACCTTCTGAAGCCTACTTCTGTCAACTTGTCAAAGCCATTCTCCGTCCAGCTTTGTTCCATTGCTGGCGAGGAACTGCGATTCTTTGGAGGACAAGAGGTGCTCTGGTTTTTAGAATTTTCAGTTTTTCTGCTCTGGTTTCTTCCCATCTTTGTGGTTTTATCTACCTTTGGTCTTTGATGTTGGTGACCTAGAGATGGGGTTTTGGTGGAGATTACCTTTTTGTTGATGTCAATGCTATTCCTTTCTGTTTGTTAGTTTTCCTTCTGTCAGGACCCCCAGCTGCAGGTCTGTTGGAGTTTGCTGGAGTTCCACTCCAGACCCTGTTTGCCTGGGTATCCACCAGTGGAGGCTGCAGAACAGCAAATATTGCAGAACAGCAAATATTGCTGCCTGATCCTTCCTCTGGAAGCTTTGTCCCAGAGGGGCAGCTGCCTATATTAGGTGTCTGTCAGCCCCCGCTGGGAGGTGTCTTCCAGTTAGGCTGCACAGAGGTCAGAGACCCACTTGAGGAGGCAGTCTGTCCATTTTCAGAACTCAAACGCCATGCTGAGAGAACCACTGCTCTCTTCAGAGCTGTCAGACAGGGAAGTTTAAGTCTGCAGAAGTTGTCTGCTGCCTTTTGTTCAGCTATGCCCTGTCCACAGAGGTGGAGTCTAGAGGCAGTAGGCCTTGTTGAACTGCGGTGGGCTCCGCCCAGTTCGAGCTTCCTGGCCACTTTGTTTACCTACTCAAGCCTCAGCAGTGGTGGACATCCCTCCCCCAGCCAGGCTGCCACCTCGCAGATTGATCTCAGACTGCTGCGCTAGCAGTGAGCAAGGCTCTGTGGGCATGTGACCCACCAAGTCAGGTACGGGAGAGAATCACCTTGTCTGCCAGTTGCTAAGACCTTGGGAATAGTGCAGTATTTGGGTGGGGAGTGTCCCGTTTTCCCAGGTAGTCTATCACAGCTTCCCTTGGCTAGGAAAGGGAAATACCCCAATCCCTTGTGCTTCCCAGGTGAAACGACACCCCACCCTGCTTTAACTTGCCCTCTGTGGGCTGCACCCACTGTCCAACCAGTCCCAGTGAGATGAACCAGGTACCTCAGTTGGAAATGCAGAAATCACCCGTCTTCTGTGTTGATCACACTGGGAGCTACAGACTGGAGCTATTCGGCCATCTTGGCCACGGCTCCCCAGATTAATCTTTTTAAATCAACCTTAAAGCACCTCAAATCTCACTAAAAATACAATTAAGAGGGCTTTTTAAAGTTCTTTCTTATTTCCTGAAGAAATGGATATAGTTTGTGCTATATGTTTTACATTGGTTCCTCAGTCCTTCTCTTTAAATTGCTAAGTCTTTTCACAGTGCCAGCAGCTTTTCACCATTTGTTCACACTTGTAGATGAAGTTTAGAGATGGTTCACTCTGGATAATCTGTTGGCGATTACTAAGTCACTGTATCTTCCTCTACTACTGACTGAGGGCAGCCAGCCCTCAGTCATAAACCCAGTTAGGGCTTATGAATTAGAATTAGTTTCAGCTACAAGTGACAGCAAATCTAAACGGTGCTTTAAATAAGATAAAACTTTATTTCTCTTTCAGGCAAAAGAAACCCAGAGGTTATCGATCTCAGGTTGATAGGGTGTTTCACAGTGTCAGGGGCTCTGACTCATTCAATCTTATTGCTCCACCTTCCTCAGCACATGGTCTTGGACTGCATGGTTCAAAGTGGATGCTCTAGCTCCAGCCATCAAGTCTATATTCTAGTCAGCAGTAGGAAGATGGGGAAAGATCACACATCCTCCCTTTAAGAACCACTTTCTGGAAATGACCCTCACCATTCTATTTATATTCTAGTGATTAGAACTCAATCCTATGACCACACCTAGCTGCCAGGGAGGCTAGACAATATTCTCTGTATTCTGGGTAGCCACTTGATCAGCTAAAAGTTCTATTGCTATGAAACAAGAGGAGAGTGGATGTTAGGGGACAACTTGAAATTTCTGACATAGAACTTTTCCTTTATCTATTTCCATCTGTTTCACTCTGATCCAAGAAGAATTAGGGGCCTGGGGGCAGAGTGGGAATTGCTTCACTCAATGGATAGCAGAGAGAGCACTCAGTGCTTGCCTCCGTTTGTACTCGTGCTCTCCTCTTCCTTTGTTTATTGCCAAAATCCGCAGAGATTTCAGATGGGTGGGTAAGATATCTTTGTGGTTTTCAGCACTTACATAGAATTTCCCTGTTCCTTGGTTTTATCACTTCAGCAGGAATGATGAGAAGAAATCAAACTGGAGAATTTAGTTGGTATCTTGGTTCAAGAGCCTAAGCACAAATTTGACCCTAAGAGTACTCTGTTTAAAATCCTGCCCTCAATAGCACATGAAAAGATGTCAATATCATTAGTCATTAGGGAAATGCAGATTAAAAGACAACAAGATAACACTGCAAACCCACCAGAATGGCTAAAATTAAAAGGATGTGGAGCTCCTGGAATTCTCATACATGGCTGGTAGGAGCTCAAAAATCTTACTACTTCAGGAAAAAAGAGATTGGTAGAACTTAAACATATGCTTATCATATGGCCCAGCAATTCCTCTTGTAGATATTTGCCCAAGGGAAATGAAAATATGTCCACACAAAGATATGTACATGAATATTCATAACAGCTTCATTTGTAAAACTAGAAACTAGAAAACAATCCAAATGCACTCAAATGTGCATCAATAGGCAAATAGAGAAGCAAATTGTGGAAATCCATACAATGAACTACTACTCAGCAATAAAAAGGAATGAAGTACTGACACACGCGAGAACATGGACCAAAAACGTTATGCTAACTTCTAAATTAAGCTAAATCAATTCTGTATAGTGATGAATCAGACCAGTGATGGCTGTCTAGGTCAGGGATGGGAGGGAGTAGAGAGAAAACATAAAAAGACATGAGGGAAATCTAGGGGAGTGACAAGGGTGTTCCATATCTTAATTGTGGCAGTATTTGTGCAAATGAATACATTTGTTAGAATTCATCAAACTGTATACTTAAAACTGATAGGCTGGGTGTGGTGGCTTATGCCTGTAATCCTAGCACTTTGGGAGGCTGAGATGGGTGGATCACGAGGTCAGGAGATCGAGACCATCCTGGCTAACATGGTAAAAACCCGTCTCTCCTAAAAATACAAAAAAATTAGCTGGGCATGGTGGTGGGCGCCTGTGGTCCCAGCTACTTGGGAGGCTGAGGCCGGAGAATGGTGTGAACCCAGGAGGCGGAGCTTGCAGTGAGCCAAGATCGTGCTACTGCACTCCAGCCTGGGCAATAGAGCAAGACTTCGTCAAGAAAAAATAAAAAAAAAAACCCTGATACTTGGGTGCATTTTACTGTGTGTAACATACCTCAGTAAAGGTGATTTAAAAAACAAAATTAAAAACAACTCCTGCCCTGCTTTCTATGTCCAAAAGGATAGAACTGAAATTCTCTTTAAAAAAAAAAAAAGATCACAAAGGCTTTCATGATCTGGCCCCTGCCTCCTTCTTCTCTAGCCTTCAGATCCATGTGGTCATAGTGACCTATCTACTCAAAACTCCAACCACCTATGCCTTTGGTGAGGAGAGTATTATGAGGAAGAAA
The DNA here is from genome assembly GCF_008728515.1 of Papio anubis. NCBI lineage: Eukaryota > Metazoa > Chordata > Mammalia > Primates > Cercopithecidae > Papio > Papio anubis. The sequence continues at coordinate 36,847,271 of NC_044976.1, forward strand.
TCCATTATTGCTTAATAAATGCAGTTTTCTTGGCAGATACCATCTTTCAGGTGCTGGAATGTAGAGAAATAATACAAGTAAACCTTCCTGGCAAGGGGGTTGGGGCTTTTTGAAAAGGTTCTCTCTAAGTGGCCCCAGCGTTAACAGCCTAGGCATCGGTCCATCGATCCCCAGCAGAGCCTCCCTGCTGTAGCAATATGCTCCTAAATAAGTATTTTTGCCAGGACAGCCCTGTTATTTTCCTGCTTGAGAAAAAATTTTAAATTTTAAAGAGGAAATAAAAAAAAACCCTCAGATACTTTCAGTCATTCGTTCCATACCACCCATAATATGTCACTCTGTCTTGAAATCGTCCCCTGTATGGCTTGGCTTTAATGGGTTCAGCATTTAGTGAGCTAGGCATGGATTATGTGCGAAATGCATTAACCTCTCACATGATTGTAAAAATTACCTTAATAAAATAGAGCTAAATCCTACTTAATAGCAATAAAACAGAAGCCACTATGTTCCAGGGATGCTAATGACCTGTGAGTCATTCCTTTTCATTTTAGAAGGTTGAACATTTGGAAATTTGTCCTTTTTTATGAAACTTTTAAGCTTGGATAACTGCTGGAAAATCACACAAGTTTAAAGAAGTTTCCTGCTCACAGATACTGGAGAGCCAAGAAACTTCATCATATTTTTAAAGCTTTGTCATCCTGAGATGTGCTTTTGAGGTCATAGATGCAAATGGCAAAAGGAAAGCACTGATTATAACTAATATTTGCCTAGTGCTTTACTGCTTACAAAGCTTTTTTTTTTTTAACCTATATCTACTGATTCAGCTCATGTAACAGACTTGTGAAGTAGGTACTATTATCTCCATATTACAGACAAAAAAATCACGACTCAGAGAGGTAAAGGAATTTGTCCAAATCTTCACAGCTAATAGAATGAAGAACTAGTATATGGATCCAGGTCCTCTGAATTCAAGTCCCACACTATCCTTAAGTGCTGTTTTCATATTCATCTTGAGTGATAATCATCTGCTTATAAAAAGGAAGGAAATGGTAATGAGCGCTCAATAACCTGAAAAACTGCCATGCTTTGGCCTCTTCCCTTTCCCAGTATTGGGGCCCAGAAAATTACACCTTAAACTGTGGTGCTTTGGCATGCCGAGTACTTTGAACTAAAGGAGATTGGAAGGCCTCAGAAGCAAGTTCTCCCTGACCTTCTCCTCCTTTCCACTCTCTTACCCCTCTTACCTCTCTTCTCCCATGAAGCAAATAATAGAAACCGGAATTCTTCTTCCCCAGGTGGTTTCAAGAAAGTAGAACCCCTCTGCCCCAAAGCAAGCCATAAAACCTAGACATATTATGTTAACCTTCTCCTGGCTTTCTGTGTAGGAGCCAGCCATAAAGAAATTATCTGACCCACCTTGTCTGAGGGTAGGTCATAAGACCCTCATTCCAGAGGGGTCCTACCCTGTACCTGAGCGGGAGGAATGTTACAGAGAAAGGCCAAGAAGAGTCTGAATAGACAGGCCTTCCTTGGTCCCCCTGCCCTCAGTCTACTACCATTAGGTCATGCCCTTTTGTCCAATTGTCTATTTGTCCATGTCTACATGGCTGTGCATTCTTCATCTAATCTAAGCATTAAAATGGACAGTTTTGCCTGAGTCTTTGGCTCTTCATTTTTTTTTTTTTTTTTTTTTTTTTTTTTTTTTTGAGACGGAGTCTCGCTCTGTTGCCCAGGCTGGACTGCAGTGGCCGGATCTCAGCTCACTGCAAGCCCCGCCTCCCGGGTTCACGCCATTCTCCTGCCTCAGCCTCCCGAGTAGCTGGGAGTACAGGCGCCCGCCACCTCGCCCGGCTAATTTTTTGTTTTGTTTTGTATTTTAGTAGAGACGGGGTTTCACCGTGTTAGCCAGGATGGTCTCGATCTCCTGACCTCGTGATCCGCCAGTCTCGGCCTCCCAAAGTGCTGGGATTACAGGCGTGAGCCACCGCGCCCGGCCTGGCTCTTCATTTTTGAAGGATCCTGTGTCACCTAAAACTTTGATTAATTCAATCTGTGATGTTTTTCTCCTGCTAACCTGTCCTGTGTTATAAAGGCGTATTGGTCATGACCCTTATGATGGGTAAAGAAAGATATCACACCTTTGTATTATCCCATTCTCACACTGCTATAAATAACTACCTAAGACTGGGTGATTTACAAAGAAAAGAGGTTTAATTGACTCACAGTTCCACAGTCTGTACAGGAAGCATGGCTGGGGAGGCCTCAGGAAACTTACAATCATGGTGTAAGGGCAAAAGAAGCAAGCACATCTTTACATGGTGGCAACAGAGAAACAGAGAGTAAAGGGGGAAGTGCTACACACTTTCAAACAACTAGATTTCATGAAAACTCATTCACCATCATGAGAGCAGCAAAGGCGAAGTCTGCCCCCATGATTCAATCACTTCCCACCAGGCTCCCCTCCTCCAATGCTGAAGATCACAATTCAACATGAGATTTGGGTGGGGGGACACAGAGCCAAACCACATCATCCTTTTTTTGCCCTTATCACACCTTTTTTCCCCTATGTCAGCAAAGTCAGGTTTACCATGGAAGCATTTGCTATCCCTTATCAGAACCATAGTTTTCTGCCAGTCTTTGTAATAACTATGATAATCATAACAATTATTATTGCAATAACAGTAATAACAGCAACAGTAATCATACTAACTGCTGTCTTCATTGAGCACTGCAATTGCTGTTATTATTAAGCACCACGGGAGTTGTTATTAAGTGTCCTATGTTTTATGCTACTTAATACTCACCACAATGAAATAGATATTATTATTATTATTTCCCATTTTTCAGATGAAGAAACTAAGGATAAGAGGAATTAAGAAACTTGGCCAGTCAGTTAGACCTAAAACCATAAAAATCCTAGAAGAAAATCTAGGCAATACCATTCAGGACATAGGCATGGGCAAGGACTTCATGTCTAAAACACCAAAAGCAATGGCAACAAAAGCCAAAATAGACAAATGGGATCTAATGAAACTAAAGAGCTTCTGCACATCAAAAGAAACTACCATCAGAATGAACAGGTAACCTACAGAATGGGAGAAAACTTTTGCAATCTACTCATCTGACAAAGGGCTAATATCCAGAATCTACAAAGAACTTAAACAAATTTAAAAGAAAAAAATCAAACAACCCCATCAAAAAGTGGGCAAAGGGTATGAACAGACACTTCTCAAAAGAAGACATTTATGCAGCCAACAGACACATGAAAAAATGCTCATCATCACTGGCCATCAGAGAAATGCAAATCAAAACCACAATGAGATACCATCTCACACCAGTTAGAATGACGATCATTAAAAAGTCAGGAAACAACAGGTGCTGGAGAGGATGTAGAGAAATAGGAACGCTTTTACATTGTGGGTGGGACTGTAAACTAGTTCAACCATTGTGGAAGACAGTGTGGCTATTCGTCAAGGATCTAGAACTAGAAATACCATTTGACCCAGCCATCCCATTACTGGATATATACCCAAAGGATTATAAATCATGCTGCTATAAAGACAGATGCATACGTATGTTTATTGTGGCACTATTCACAATAGCAAAGACTTGGAACCAACCCAAATGCCCATCAATGATAGACTGGATTAAGAAAATGTGGCACATATACACCATGGAATACTATGCAGCCATAAAAAAGGATGAGTTCATGTCCTTTGTAGGGACATGGATAAAGCTGGAAACCATCATTCTCAGCAAACTATCACAAGGACAGAAAACCAAGCACCTCGTGTTCTCACTCATAGGTGGAAATTGAACAATGAGAACACTTGGACACAGGAAGAGGAACATCACACACTGGGGCCTGTCATGGGGTGGGGAGAGCGGGGAGGGATAGCATTAGGAGATATACCTAATGTAAATTACGAGTTAATGGGTGCAGCACACCAACATGGCACATGTGTACATATGTAACAAACCTGCACGTTGTGCACATGTGCCCTAGAACTTAAAGAATAATAATTTAAAAAAAGAAGAAAAGAAAAGATTTTAAAATGGAAAAAAAAAAGAAAGAAACTTGACCAATCATGGAGTATGGTAGATAAACTATTAAATTGGCCCCAATTTCCCACCTCTCCCTGTATTCATGCCCTTTGCAAGATGATTTTGAAGACATTCCCATAAAGACATGGAGAGATTTCCACACCTGTAAATCCAGTCTCTGATTTGCTTTGGTCAATAGGATGCAGCAAAAGTGATGATGTGCCAATTCTGAGCTTATGCACCTCTACTATCACTCAGAACCCTGCCACTGCCGTGAGAACAAATTCAGGCTTGCCTAATAGACAATAAAAGACTACATGGGACAAAGCTGACCTGTCTCAGCTTCAGTCATTCTAGACCACTCAGACTCTAGCTGACCTACTAGGTGACCACAGACACATGGGCAAACCCAGGCAAGATCAGCTATGTCTGTCCCAGATTGACAGAACTCTCCAGCCAACCCACAGACTAATGAGAAATCATAAATTGCTGTTTTAAGTCACTATGTTTTGAGGTAGTGTGATGGTTAATTTAATGTATCAACTAGACTGGCTAAGGGATGCCCAGATATCTGCTTAAACACTATTTATGGGTGTGTCTGTGAGGGTGTTTTCAGAAGAGATTAGCCTTTGAATCAGTACTCTGAGCAAAGATCACCCTCATCAAGATGTGTGAACATCATTCAATCTGTTTATGGCTCAAATAGAACAAAAAAGGCAAAGAATGGATATCTATCTTCTCCTGCCTTCAGACATGAGAGCTCCTGGTTCTTGGGCCTTCAGCCTTCAAGGCTTACACCAGAGGCTCCCTGGTTCTCAGGATGTTAGACCAGGACTGAATTATACTACTGGTCTTCCTGATGCTCCAGCTTGCTGATGGCATATTGTGAGACCTCCGCCTCCATAATCATGTGAGGCAATTCCTATAATAAATCTCCTCATATGTCTATCTATCTATCTTTCTTACTGGTTCTGTTTCTCTGGAGAACCCTGACTTAAGCTGGTGGCTTGTTACACAGCAGTAGCTAACTGTTACAAGGTGAAACTGAAAAGAGAGTTCCCTTTTCCGCCTCACAGGATGTTCGACAAGGTTGTGACTTGCTCCTTCAGTTGTCCCAGCGCTCAAACCCCTAGGGGAAGCATGCAGACAGACAGGTGCAGAGGCTGTGGGGAGTGCTTTTGGATCCAGCCCCACAGCAGTGTCTAGGGGTGGGTGTCTGTGACTCCCAAAGCCCAAGTGGGTGTGTGTTACAGTGTGCTCTTTCAGCTTTGCTGTCTGCAGATGGCTTGTGTTAATTAGCTCAACAGACCCTCTGCCTTACCACAAGAGCAGAGGGCCGGTGTGACAGCTTTCTGTACCCCAAGTTCTTGCCCAGTGTACCAGAAAAACTGGATCATATGTGGGCTCAAAGCATGCGTGCAAGGTTTTATTGAGTGGTAGAGGTGGCTCTTAGCGAGATAGATGGGGAGTTGGAAGCCGGAGATGGAGTGTGAAGGTGGTCTTCCCCTGGAGTCAGGCCACCCAGCAGCTGGACTCTTCTACTGCCCCTGGCCCTGCCCCGGCTGAACTCCCCTTGGTATCCAGATGTCCTTCCTCTTCTTTCCTTCCTCTACCACGTCGTTCCGCTGTCGCTGGTCTGCCAGTCAATTGATGTCTGTGCCTGCTCAACATTCTCTGCTTGTGTCTGTGCCTGCTAAGGTCTCGGGTTTATATGGGCACAGGATGGGGTGCATGGCAGGCCAGGGTAGTCTTGGAAAATGCAACATTTGGATGCAAAAACAGGAGTGCCTGTTCTCACTTAGGTCCACGGGCACAGGCCTGAGGGACCTCGCCAGGGACCCCACCCTTCTCTACCCAGCACTTTTCTGCCTGCCTCCCATATCAAAACCAGGATTTAAACCCAGGTCTTATGGGTTCCATAGCTTGAACTCTTCCTTGTACTCTGCATGGATAAGCCACATCCTTCTAAACAATCACAGCCAGGAGGGTTGGGAGAAATGTCAATGTCAGCCCAGGAGAATAGGATAGGATATCTCCTTCACTGATAGAATTTGGGCCATTGTCTGTTTAGGTGTAAAAATTGAAAGACTCAGATGACCTGGGTTCTGAATCCAGCTCTGCCACTAGATCTGTAAAACCTTGACCAAGCCACTCATATATCTAGGCATCTGTGATCTTTTCCACAGAGGAAGGGGTCAAGATGTATTTGCTCAAACTAATGTTTGCTAATAGCTGCAGCGTTAAGCAATGTGCTACATGCCAAGGATACAAACCTTACAAAATTCTCATCCTCAAGAAGCTCACAGTCTAACGGAGACATAAACATTGCAAACAAAAAAATTGGAAACAGATAGGTATTGTGATAGGCAAAATAATGGTTCCCCAAAGATGCCCACATCTTAATCCTGTATCCAGGAATTTGGGGATATGTTACCTTCCATGGCTAAAAGCACTTTGCAGGTGTGATTTAGTTACAGATCTTGGGATTGGAAGACAACCCTGGATTATCTGGGTTATTGTAATCATAATGTAATCACAAGGATTCTTATAAGAGGGAGATTTGAAGATGCAACACTGCTAGCTTTGAAGATGAAGGAAGGGGCCACAAACCAAGGAAGACAGGCAACTTCTACAAGCTGGAAAGGCGAAGAAATGGGTTCTTCCAAAGAGCCTCCAAAAGGAATGTGGTTCTGCCAACACTTTGATTTTAGACAAATAAGACCTATTTTGGACTTCTGACATCTAGAACAGGAAGAGAATAACTCTGTGCTGTTTTAAGACACTCAATTTGTAGTGATCTGCTGCAGCAGCCATAGGAAGTGCATATTCCATTCCTGGTTCAGTACCTGGCACTGAAGATGTTGTCTGGCACACAAGAGGTGACTGACTCCAAATGATTCCCTGGTGACATTGCCAATGTCAGGTCCTGGTGTGTTCTCGAGAAGGTCTCTTGGAATGCTCAGTCTTTGGGTCCATGGTTTCTTACAGACAGAACTGGGGGGAAATAAGATGGGATGTCTCTGGCTGACCACCAATTCCCACCACCTCCTGGCTTCTGCTGCTCCTATCAAGCCACAAGACTGTGCCAGGCTGAGGTAGAGGAGCATGGAGAGAACCAAGGCACAGTCTCTTCCCTCTGGAAGGGGAGCTATACAAGAGCATGGACTATCTGAGTAAGGCCCGTAGCCTTGGGCACTGGGTGGAAATGACTCTACCTTCTCCCTTCCAGGCCAGGAGCTTTCAAACATTTGACCAAGACCACCTCTCATAGGTATGAAATACATTTCATACCACTACCCAGTACACACATCTGTGTGTGTAGATGTATGTATGCATAGCTAAGCAGAAGTTTCACCTAACAGCACTTGATACATTCTGGTTATTTAGTATTCTAATATGCTTTCTTTGTTGTAAAAATACTGGCCACAACAGAGTAGAGTGATTTCCCAACCCACTGATGGGGTGCAATCTGCAGTTTGAAATTACTCTTTTAAACTATCACATCTAGGGAACTTTGAAAGCCCTGTCAGTTGCCAGGCCCTGCCTCTAGAGATTCTGATGTCACTGGTCTGGGGAGTGGGCTCAGGTGTCAGTATTTCAACAGAGCTCCTCAGGTGCTCAAAAGTGAGTCAAATATGCCGTCAGGGTTGAGAAGCACAGTCTAGACCCATACTCACTGTCAAATGAATTTGCTGACAGCAGAACTAGGGCCAGGACATTCACTTACACAGGATATTCCACTGGAACACACTCATAATCACACATACACACACACACACACACACACACTTTCCTACGGGATCAATTCCAGACTCCTTGTCAGAGCATCCAAGGCCTTTGATGAACAGACCCCAACCAACCTTTGCACACATGTCCCCTCTACCATACCGCGGTTCCCCTAGTCCCAACACTTCAGTCATACACAATTGTCATCCATCAGGCCAGATCTGTTCACAGCACTGGGCTTCATACTTGTGGCTTCTCTGCTGGGAAAGCCCCTCCCGCATCACCCTTCTGGTCCCGACTCAGTTCACAGCCTCTCTTGGGAGCCTTTCTACTTCCTCCATTCTCTGTGTCCATCACTGGAATGGAACCCTCACCACCGTGCTCAGGAATTACCGATCTACCCATCTGCCTCCTTCACTTGTGCAATAACTATACAGTTTTTATTTTCTGTATTTTTTTTTTTTTTTTGAGACAGAGTTTTGCTCTTGTTGTCCAGGCTGGAGTGCAATGGCGCGATCTTGGCTCACTGCAACCTCTGCCTCCTAGGTTCAAGTGATTCTCCTGCCTCAGCCTCCCAAGTAGCTGGGATTACAGGTGCCTGCCACCACGCCTGGCTAATGTTGTATTTTTAGTAGAGTTGGGGTTTCACCATGTTGTCAGGCTGGTCTCGAACTCCTGACATCAGGTGATCTGCCCGCCTCAACCTCCCAAAGTGCTGGGATTACAGGAGTGAGCCACCATGCCTGGCCTATTTTCTGTATCCTTAATGCTCTGGCATCTGGGGCCTTGTTAATTGTGGAGAGACCATCCCTTTCAGGGCTAGCAAATTCCTAGAGACAGCAAACTACTCCCTTCCAAGGGAGTCTTTCATGACAAAACAACCAATCCAAAGCCCACATCCTCCAGGCACCTTCTTCACTGGGCTCTCTCAGGCTCTCATACTCCAGGTCATAATCACCCAGGGCCAGGTACCTGACAACTCCAAACAGCCCCTATCTCCCAGAGCCCACTGAAATTATTCAAACTAGCCAATCCTAAGGCCACTTACCCTGCTGTGCCTGTTCCTTCCCATGGAAACCACCACCAAGGCTCCCACCCCCCACCTCACTCCTTCAGCCTCCTGACAAACCCTGGTGCTCCCTGATGTGGCCCTGTGTGGCGTGGTGTGCCCCTTCCTCTTCGGACCTGTGAGTAACAAACTATCTTTTTAATGGCAATCGTTTCTGGATCTGTTGTTCTCCCTATACATGAATAATAATAAAACCTACACTTTTAAAATAGTCTATCTGTGAGTCCTAAGGCAGGGACATCCTTCTAACACTATCTGTTGCTGAGCACTTGCTGAGTGACAGGCACTGTGCTAAGTCTTTACTGGTATTATTTTATTATCCTCACAGCAACCTGGTGAGGTAGGTACTGACCACTCCCAATTTACAGATGAGAAAATAAAGCCAGCAATGGACAGCGCTAGGATTCTAACACAGATCTGTCTGGCTCTCAGGTCAACTCCAGATTACCCTCTTGGGGCGGGGGGTGTCAAACTCAAAGGCCACAACCTCAACGACAGGGCCCCCGCAAACAGGACTGCAAGGGACAGGTGTGCAGGTTTCATGAAGGCCCCTGGCCAATGGAGCAAGGAGACCAAAAGAATCAGCCTCCCAGGCCGGCCAAGCTGGGCACCTCAGGGCTGCTTCCTTCCGGAAGAGACTCCTTTTTCTAGTCCTCACTCAGGGGCCATCTAGATTAGCCCTATATCAGAACCGCAGTCCCACGATGTTTGCTAATCTAATTTCCCCATTGCGGTGTGTGGAGAGGACACATTCTGAAGGCATCTCAGTTTAAACATCAGAGGCTGTCATGGATGTGTCAAACCAAGGCCCCAAAGCTTCAGGCACTGAGATAAATCCTGCCCCTCCTCTTTAATTAATTCTCTCATCCTTTTTATGTTTAACATAGACTGGGCCTGTTCCTCAAATTCGTTTATTTGGTTCTGCAAGAGAAGATTCCCAGAGACGTGTATTTTAAACAAGTCTTAACTTTTGTCAGTGTAACATGTGATTAGCACTTTCCACTTGAGCTCTGTTAAAATGCCCAGTGGCCCATGTCCCTCAGAACTGGTGTTAGGAACCATCAGCGGCCTCCTGCTGAGCTCTGGGACACAGCAGAGACTTCTTGCTCCGACTGTCCTGATGAGCTGGTCACTTACTGTCCTAACAAGGAACAGGGTTTTCATCGCCCAGAGCTCTTGCTTTTCAAAAGTAGTCTCTTAGCTGTTCCATAAGAATATCACTTTTACAAAAGACATGCCCACAGTATTACAACCATGGACAACCTCAGCGAAACTCTGGGTTATTAGCTGCAGACCTAAAGGTGGCACCAAAATGAGTATCTACGCTCATCCAAATTAATGACTCTCCTCAACCTTTGACCACAGAAGCCCATGAAGTCACTAAGCAGTGCCATCTGCACTCCAGATACTCACAGTATAATGCATTCCCCCCCTCGGAGCTACAGACCCCCACAGCCTGGTCTTGCAGCTCCAAGGCCAGTGGCCCCATGCAGAAGTCCCACCTGACCCTGCCACCAGCCCACAGCCTCTGGCCACCCTTCTATACCATCTGGCTTCAGAGGGCTGAGGGGCAGTTCACTGCCAGCCAGTCCAGCCAGGATTTGTTGGACACAAAAAGAATGGAAATGTGTTTTAGAAATGAGCACCATATAAATAGTCAATAAATACAAGATCATGTCATGATCATTACTCTTGTTACACACATCCCTACCCTTGTTCTTGTAACTAGTTCTCGCTCTGGGATCAGCTACAGCTTGGTTTCAATCTCTGCTTACTGATTATGTGACCTTAGCTATGTTGTCTGACCTCCCTATGCCTCCGTTTCCTAATTTGTAAATTGGAGATGAAAACAGTTCTTACCTTGTAGGATTATGAACAGTTTATAAAGAAAAGTGCTTCTGAACGCAGTGCCTGACAGAGCAGTGCATTCACAGGCCACCTTCACACTTCCCAGCCTTTGCACTTGCTGTTCCTTCTGCCCCAAAGTCCCTTCCCTCCTCTTGGCCTGGAAAAGTCCTACTTTCTTTCCAGGGTCATCCTGGATGCTACCTCTTTTAGGAAATATTCCCCATCCCCTCCAAGCTGTGACTCCCCACAGCCTGCTCTGTGCTCCACACAATCATGCTCCCTCCTCTAGGATAGCGTTGGCCACACAGAACACTATGCTTTTTCCACAGTTCCCACACCCCAGCCATGAAGTCCTTGAGGGCAGGATTATGCTATCTGTTATTGAACCTCCAGACTACAGTTCCATGCCCAGTGTTAAGTAGATGCTCAATAAAGGTTGGCTGACTTAAGTAATGAGTTAGTTATGCTCATAATGAGGGAAAAGCCACAGAAACACAGAACAGTGTGATGGCCATCTAAGGCATAGTGGGGTTAAGCATCCCTTTGAGCAGTGTGAGTGGTGAGCCCTATAGCTGTGATTCTCTCTCCTGCTTATGTAACTGGTTTGGGAGGAGACCCAGGAATCTATTGGTTTGGTTTGGTTTTAAGCTTGCCAGGTGATCCTAAGGTGTGGCCAACTTTGAGAACTGCTACTCTACCATCCTTCCCTAACATCATGTCCTGTGAATTCAAGGCAGGAGCAATGCCTCCGCTTCCTGTAGCTCCCAGGGCCCAGCCACATCACCCGAAGGGTGCTGCTACCTGCAGAAGCTGGTCCTTGGGCTCTGACTTGACAGCTGAGCATCATGTGAAAGGCAGGGCAAGGTAAGCAAAGGGAGCTAGTTAGACATATGGGGTGAGAACAGGTGAACGGCTGTGAGCTGAGGAACAGGTCCCCCATCAAGCTGAACCCCTTATCCTTCAGCACTAAAGTCAGCCTTCACTTCCTCCTGAGAAGCCTTTGCCCAGGCACCTCCATGCCCTGAAGGCTGTCTCCTCAGCTGCCCAGCAGCCCCTGCCTGCCTCTTCCCAAGTCTGCCTCCCTTGCAAGCACCCTGCCTGCCTCTCCCCAAGCCTGCTCCTCCTGCAAGCACCCTGCCTGCATCACTCATTCCATTTCCCTTATGCCAGGCACAGTGCTGGGACACACGGATCATCCACTTGTTGGTGAATGCCAAAGTAAAGTGAAAAGTCTGAATCATACAGAATATTTTTAAAGAAAAGCACTCTACATCCATGTCCCTACAAAGGACACAAACTCATCCTTTTTTATGGCTGCATAGTATTCCATGGTGTATATGTGCCACATTTTCTTAATCCAATCTGTCACTGATGGACATTTGGGTTGATTCCAAGTCTTTGCTATTGTGAATAGTGCTGCAATAAACATACGTGTGCATGTGTCTTTATAGCAGCATAATTTATAATCCTTTGGGTATATACCCAGTAATGGGATGGCTGGGTCATATGGTACATCTAGTTCTAGATCCTTGAGGAATCGCCATACTGTTTTCCATAATGGTTGAACTAGTTTACAATCCCACCAACAGTGTAAAAGTGTTCCTATTTCTCCACATCCTCTCCAGCACCTGTTGTTTCCTGACTTTTTAATGATCACCATTCTAACTGGTGTGAGATGGTATCTCATTGTGGTTTTGATTTGCATTTCTCTGATGGCCAGTGATGATGAGCATTTTTTCATGTGTCTGTTGGCTGTATGAATGTCTTCTTTTGAGAAATGTCTGTTCATATCCTTTGCCCACTTTTTGATGGGGTTGTTTGTTTTTTTCTTGTAAATTTGTTTGAGTTCTTTGTAGGTTCTGGATATTAGCCCTTTGTCAGATGAGTAGATTGCAAAAATTTTCTCCCATTCTGTAGGTTGCCTGTTCACTCTGATGGTAGTTTCTTTTGCTGTGCAGAAGCTCTTTAGTTTAATGAGATCCCATTTGTCAATTTTGGCTTTTGCTGCCGTTGCTTTTGGTGTTTTAGACGTGAAGTCTTTCTTAGCAAACTATCACAAGAACAGAAAACCAAACACCGCATGTTCTCACTCATAGGTGGGAACTGAACAATGAGATCACTTGGACTCGGGAAGGGGAACATCACACACCGGGGCCTATCATGGGGAGGGGGGAGGGGGGAGGGATTGCATTGGGAGTTATACCTGATGTAGATGACGAGTTGATGGGTGCAGCACACCAACAAGGCACAAGTATACATATGTAACAAACCTGCACGTTATGCACATGTACCCTACAACTTACAGTATAATAATAATAAATAAATTAAAAAAAAAAAAAAAAAAAGAAAAGCACTCTAACTGCCTTCAAATGTAAAAAGTTCGCCCAATAAGAGCTAACAGACTAGACCCAGGGAGCCCGCTTTGAGAAAGCGGCGTGTAATTAGCACACTGTCGATGTATAAACAGCAGCCTCAAAGTAGTTGTGAATAGTTTATTCGCTGGTGTGAAGTAACATTCCCTTGCAATATTATAACAATGGCCTACCTTAGTTTCCTTGCACTTCTCCACCTAATCTTATTTCTACTCATTAATAGTGAAAAGGAAGCCCGGTTTTACTGGCTGCAAATCATGCCAGACTCCACACCAGTGAGGTCTGAATTAATGAGCTTGAACTGTCTGCATTTCCATCCTAAAGCTGTCTCAGCTCCCTCCACGGGTTTTCCTTCAAGGGCCATCTCTCAGATAACAGATCCTCCTTTCTCTTGGCAAATGCTATGAGTGCGCCCCCCATTTTCAGATGGGAAAGTGGAGGCACAGAAGTGGACAAAGTTGTCTGAGTAGCACAGAATTCAAGCCCAGGAGATGTGCCCCAGTGCCTGCATTTGTACTCAGAGAAGCCCCAGTCCTAGAAAGTCAAACCGCGGTTACCAGGACCTGGGAGAGGAGGCCATGGGGAGTTACTGTTTCTCAGCTACAGAGTTTCAATATAGGATAAGAAACTTCTAGAGATGAGTGGTGGGGATGGTTGCAAAACAAGGTGACTATACTTAATGCTACTGAATTGTACACTTAAAAATGGTTAGAATGGGCCGGGCGCGGTGGCTCACGCCTATAATCCCAGCACTTTGGGAGGTCGAGGCAGGCAGATCACGAGGTCAGGAGATCGAGACCATCCTGGCTAACATGGTGAAACGCCGTCTCTACTAAAAATACAAAAAAATTAGCCGGGCATGGTGGCGGATGCCTGTAGTCCCAGCTACTTGGGCGGCTGAGGCAGGAGAATGGCGTGAACCCGGGAGGCGGAGCTTGCAGTGAGCCAAGATTGCACCACTGTACCCCAGCCTGGGCAATGGAGGGAGACTCTGTCTCAAAGAAAAAAAAAAGGTTTGAATGGCAATTTTATGTTCTATTTTACCCCAATTTAAGGGGAGTAACACTTGTTTTTTTCTCTTTTTTTTTTTTTTTTTGGTCTTTTTTTTTTCCTTTTTGTGGAAAATGGGGTCTGACTATATTGTCCAGGCAGGTCTCAAACTCCTGGGCTCAAGCTCTCCTCCCGCCTCTGCCTCCCTAAGAGCTGGGTTTACAGGCGTGAGCCATGGCGCCCGGCCTTTACCACAATTTTTAAAAATGGCTGGGGGCAGTGGCTCACACTTGTAATCCCAGCATTTTGGGAAGCCAAGGCAAGACGATTGTTTGAGCCCAGGAGTTCAAGACCAGCCTGGGCAATATGGTGAAACCTCGTCTCTACAAAAAATTAACAAAATAAGCCAGGTGTGGTAGCATGCACCTGTAGTCTGAGCCACTGCAGAGGCTCACTTGAGCCAGGGAGGTTGAGGCTGCAGTGAGCTGTGATCATGCCACTATACTCCAGATTAGGCAACAAAGTGAAATCCTGTCTCAAAAACAAAACAAACAAAAAGATTCAAACTTCAGCTCTGCTACTAACTGGTTTTTTTTTCTACTAGAACACTACTGTTTCTTTATCTATAAAATGAGGACAAGAACTGACTTCTCGGGTTTGTTGTGGGGGTTAAATGAGATGGTGCATGTCACACACTTAGCACAGCACCTACTATGCAGTAAGAACTCATGCAGACAGCACTATCACTGGCCTTGCTGCTGTTATTTACATTCTTTGTTCCTAACTCCTACATTTTACAGGTGAGGAAAGAAAGACCCAGAGATGTGTGAGGCAGGGCATCCTGCCCAGTGTCCCCTGGCCAGTTGATGAAGGGGCAGGTGCTGGCACTGGACCTCCTGCCTCCAACAGCCCCTCTCAGTGGCTAAGCTCCCATGCTGGGTTCTGCCATGCCCTCAGCAGATGCTGTGAGTCATCGGGAAGAGCCTTTGCCCGCACACACATGCACATGCCCACTTCTGTTCTCTTCCACTATGGAGCATGTGCTTTTAAGGTACACATGTAGGTGAGACCGTCAAGGTTTTCTTTTGCCTTGCTCCCCAGTTGACTCAAGAAGCTTTTCCACATGCGACACAAGTAACAGGAGATAATGTGAGCACAGGTGTCTGCCCCTTTAAATCCTGTCATCAGAACCACCCAGGGGAACAGAAGGTAGTCTCCAGCCAGTTGGCCTTTCTTTGTCGAATTCTTTTCTAATTCTTCAAGGGTAGTAAGTAGGGGTGGGAGGGGTGCTTCCTCTTTCCTACTTTCCCAAAACGTCCTCAGCAGCAGCTGCCAGGGGCCCTGTGACAGCACAAAGCGCAGATGGAGTGAAGGTCTCCCACAACTAACTGTCCCTGCCTGCCCTCTCCCACCAGTACTCTGTATCCCTACCTTGGTTCTCCCCTAGGGCATGACCATTTGATATCTGAGTCCTTCTGGAACCAAAATCCTTTGGATACAGTTTGAACAAAATATATAAAATAATATTACATCATAACCCAAAGTATAAAATACATATGTAGAAGCCCATACTAAGATAAATAAATCAGTGGCCAAAGAAATGGAGAAGAGACAAATCTCCCCTGCAGAAGAATTCCAAATTATTTATGTAGATACTTGGCCCTCAAGGAGGTGCAGCATAACTCCCCAACCCTTAGTGTAGGCTGTGTATAATGACTTCCTTCCAAAGGATGCAGTATGGAAAGGTGGAATAAAGACAAACTACACTAAAGCAACCTGACAAACACTGCCTCTGCCAAGTGATCAAGATCAACATCAGCAGTGATGTCATGTTGATAGTGTGTACCCTTGATAAATGAGATGAACATAGCACTTTACCTCTGTGGCCTTCCTCTCTAAAACCCATAACCCTAGTCTAACAGTGAAGAGAAAAAAAATCAGACAAATCCCAATTGAGAGATGGTCTACAAAATACCTGACTGGCACCCCTCAAAATTGTCAGGGTCTTTAAAAAAAGGAAAGCCTAAGAAACTGTTATGGACTGAACGTCTGTGTCCCCACAAAATGCATACATTGAAATCCTAACCCTTAATGTCGTGGTATTAGGAGGTGGGACCCCGAGAGGCCATTAGGTCATGAGGATGGAGCCCTCATGAATGAGATTAGTGACCTTATAAGAAGAGATATGAGAGCTTGCTCTCACCCTCTGCTCCTCTACCATGTGAGGAACAATGAGAAGATGGCCATCTGCAAGCCAAGAAGTGAGCCCTCCAGTGCATTGATCTTGGACTTTCCAGCCTCCAGAATTGCGAGACACAGATGTATGTTCTTCAAGTCACCCAGGTCATCTGAACTAAAATAGAAACTGTCACAGCCAAAAAAGTGTAAACTAGAGACATGAGTACTAAAAGCAATGTGGTATCTTGAATGGGGCCCTGGAACAGAGAAAGGACCTTCAAGGAAATCTAAAGTAGTCTGAATAAAGTATGGACTTTCATTCACAATAATGTATCCATACTGGTTGGTGCATTAATTGTGAAGACTGTACCATACTTATGTTAGATGTTAATAATAGGAGAAAGTGGGTGTATGGCCTGTACATAGAAGCCCCAGGTGGGTCAGGGGGCTCTAAGGGCCTGGGTATGCCTGGGGCATGGATACTCTTTCTGTGATATTGCACACTTTTCCTGTAAATATAAAATTATTCTAAAATAGAAGTTTATTTAAAAACAAAAACAAAAAACCTTCTTGGATAATACAGAACAGAACCATTTATGTTGCATTATCTCAGAATCACGAACAATGCCAATGGGTCCTTTTTTCGCCACTCTTCAAATTCTTGGGTTCCTCAGGGGCCCCCAGGGACTGAATGGGCAGGCAGCACCCACCTCCCTTCCCCTCTCAGCTCCCTTTTCATCTGCTTTATACCCTCAGCTTCTACTTTACTGATGAAACAGAGTTCCTCTACTCTAAAGAGCTGACAACTACTGGTCTAGCCCAACCTCATCATTCAAGGTACAGGAGGGGGCATACTCAGGGGATTCACCAAGTAAGGGACAGAGCTAGATCTGGAAGCTCATGTGGTAGACACCTGGGGCCGTTCTCCAGGTGTTGTCCCAGCTCTCACCTGTGAGTCTGGATCTCCTTGAGGCAGGAACAGTGCCTGGTTTGTCTGTGTCCATAGAACCCAGAAGAGCACTTGAGACAGGGAGGAGTCCCATGGGATGAATGAATGACAGTGTTCCCACCACATGACTGTTCCAAAATGACAGTGCTGTTCAAACCAGGAAAATTCTGCAGACATTTCAGATAAAGGCAAAGTAGAGATCTCGGTGGTCTGCATCCATATATTTAATTAAAATAGACTCTTCTATCTGTCAGTGAGCTTGTGTACTGCAACCTGGCTTTGGAGGGACATTCATGCATCCATTGGTTCACTTTAAAAGCTTTATGGAGGCCAGGTGCAGTGGCTCATGCCTGTAATCTCAGCACTTTGGGAGGCTGAGGTCGGGAGTTTGAGACCAGCCTGACCAACATAGTGAAACCCCATTTCTACTACAAACACAAAAACATTAGCCAGGTATGGTGGTGCATTCCTGTAATGCCAGCTACTCGGGAGGTTGAGGCAAGAGAATTGCTTGAACCCAGGAGGCAGAGACTGCAGTGAGCCGAGATCATGCCACTGTAATCCAGCCTGGGTGACAGAGTGGGACTCTATCTAAAAAAAAAAAAAAAAAAAAAAACCCAAAAAACAAAAAACTTCCTGGAGCACTTCCTACACATTATTAACAATAGCAACCACAATAATTCATACAATAAGCATTCATCAAGCACCCACTATGTGTCAGGCTGAGTTCCAGACATGAGAAATACAACCCTGAACAAGGCAGACACATTCCTGCCCTCAGATAGCTTACATTCCAGTGCCCTAGCAGGGATCCCTAACTGTTATAGATGCTTCCTGTGTGCCATGCATTGAGCTCAAAGGTTCTCATTTCACCCTGTGAGGTAGGGACTTTTGGTTCCCCGATTTTTCAGATGGGGAAATAGAGGCCTAATTCCTTGTCTGAAGTTACTCAGTAAGCAAGTAGCTGAGCTTTGAGCCCAGGCACTCTGAATCAAGAACGCATATTCTCAGTTGTCATATGAGAGAGTAGCTGTGGGTCAGAGGACCTGGCTAGTGAAGCACACACACTAGGTGTCCTATGTGAAACACACACACTTCAATGGAAAATGAAGCAGCCCTTTATTACTAACAACTGGTCATGCATCCAGCATCCCTTCCTCACTCCCCCCGCCCCACCACATGCAGGGCTCTGGGAAAAGCTGAGATAAGGAGTTAAGCTTTGCCAGGAGGTCTGTGCAAGCGTTTCTTACCAAGCACTACTGAACCTAAGATGGTGAGAGCTTCAGAGTGGCCCCTGCATGACTTACCCTCTTAGGCTCAGGCCCAAAGCTGCATCCAGGGTGGGGTGCCTGGCTGGACTAACAGGTGGAGGAGGCACAGAGCCTCTGTTCCTGCCTTTAAGGTATAGACACCAACCCACTAGTACGATTTGTTCCAGAGAATATTCTTACTCTGTTCATTCCGACTATCAACATCTCCTCCCGTGGGAGGGGCATGACTAGGGAGGGATTAGAGTTGGGGCAACCCCCAGGCATGAAGGGAGGTAGAGTTCTTTCTCATCTAGGAGCAGAGAGGAACTATGGGCAGGGGATGGAAGTATTTTCTCAGTGCATTGTGGGCTCACCCCTGTGCTGGGCACAGGTGGTACAAGGAGAAGCAGCTGGGATTCCTGTCCTAAAAGGATTCACAAGAGGGTAAAAGAGACCACAGACTTCTACATGAATAATATAGCCCAGCGGGGCTATATGAGCTGGTTGGGTGATGGTGGAGGCTTCTCAGAGGAGGGGTGAAGGCCTTGGTTCCTTTGTCTGAGTCAGGTTTTGAAGAGTGTGTTGAAGTTCTGCACACAGAGAAATGGGGAAAAGAACCCAGGAGTTAGATTCAAGGCCCCGAGCTTAGCAGCCACATGGGGTCGGGGGCTCTCGGGGGCTGGGTGAGCCTGGGCCACAGAAAGTTCGGGCAGGAGTGCGAAGAGTGAGGCTGGGAAGACGGGCTGCACATCAGACTGCAGCAGGCCTCGTGTGTGATACTAGGGTACTCGGCCTTTGTTTTCTTTTGATAAGCAAGGAGTTCAAGGATAAGTTTTGAGTTACCTGGTTTTGTCAGGGGAGAGGAGAGTTGTGGCTTCGGGGCTTATACAGTCACACTTTTAATTTAGAAATTGATTCTGACAACTCATCTGAAGAACTCATTGTCATTCAAATAATTATTTGGCACCTACCACATACTTGACACTGGTAAGGGGCTAAAGATACAGTGGCAAACTGAATAGACATGATCCTGGCCATCTTTGAGCTTACAGATAGGCAGAAAAGATGAACATTAAAGAAATATTTAATTCCAGTTATGACAAGTCTATGGAGGAAAAGCCCGGCGGGGGTGAGTACATGTATCAGGGCAATATAGAATCTCCTGGGGATGGCAGAGAAGGTTGTGCTGAACTTAT
Source organism: Papio anubis (assembly GCF_008728515.1). Taxonomy (NCBI): domain Eukaryota; kingdom Metazoa; phylum Chordata; class Mammalia; order Primates; family Cercopithecidae; genus Papio; species Papio anubis. The sequence goes on from NC_044976.1 coordinate 36,866,893, forward strand.
GGCATTGAAGGTGAGTCCTGGAGCCTGAGTAGACGCGTCTGGTCAGGGGGCAGGAAGAGGGTGTTCCGGGTGGAAGGAACAGCATACACACAGACCTGGAGCTGGGGAGGAGCACGGCACAGTGGAAAACACAAAGGCGGCTCATGCACTTGGAATACAGCAAGTACGGAACAGGGTGGCATGAGATGGGCAAGCCCTCAAAAGCCATCACAAATATTTCAGACTTTATCTTAATATCAGGGTCAAACCATTAAACAAAGCAAAGTAACAGGATCCCATCAGAATTTTATCCCTATGACATGGGAAACTTATTGGAAGAAGGCTCCATGAAGGCTGAGGGGTCATTAGGAGGCAGAATCAGCAGGCTTTGAGGATTGTCTTTTCTGAGGTGAAGATGAAAAGGGAGAAGTAAGTGGAACGCGATTCTAAGGATCTGAGCTTAGAGAAAGGGACAGATGGCAACTTCGGATCAAGAGGGAGCACACAGGAGAAGGAACAGATGCTGGCAGGGACCAGCAATGTCTGCACAAGAAGAAATCCTGCAACTTTCACTATCACAAAACCAGAGAGCAAAGGTGAGTTTCCAAAGAGGTGGGAGAGGGTCTGGGTTGGAAAAGAGGCCCAGAGAGGCAGTAGGTGGAAGGTCCCCTGGTACTCCAAAATTCACTACTTGTACCTCCAAGGGAAGCTGTCAGGGAGGGGCAGGAGCTCTCTGAGCCCCTGCCCTGACCCCACGGAGGTGCACACTTACTTCCAGCTGGCCAGGTAAAGTGGAATCAAAGGCAGAAAAGTTCCCCACTGGCTGACATTTTGGGGAGCTCACAGAAGGGTGAGTTTCTCAAATCCAATCCCAGCACCAATGAGGAGCTGAAACATATTGTACCCATTAGAAAAGAAATGCAAATCAGAAAGTCAGGCATTTGTGTCCATGACAACAGGGGGAACGTATTTTGGCAAATCTGAGTTCATTTATATTCAAATAAATATTTCAGTCTATGACTCTGGCACTTTTTTGCATGAGATATTTCAGAACCATATTGAATGTTGCTCCCATGCTAAAAACTTGAGAATTAAAATGAGGTCCAATTTCAAAGTCTATCAGGCTCCAAGATTTTGAGGTTGGTTTTACCTCCAGGAATGAAAAAGAATGATAAACTAGAGAGTGATTCAGCACATTTGTACAAAGACTTTTTGAACTGGAAAGGCTGGTTCAATATTATCCCATGAAGCCCCTTCTTTGTAAAAATGGGACAACAGGCTCAAGTGAGGCCAAAGATCACATAGCAAATTAATCTAGAACTCAGGTCTCTGTCAGGCCAATGCCGTCTCCAGCACATCAAGCCTGATGTTAGAATAGGAAGAACAGCAGGTGTAAGAAGACTTTGACACATGATCAAGTTCTTGTCTTTTAAGGTAGGATGTTGTCCTCTAATTACAAAAGCAATCCATGACCTTTGTGGGAAATCTGTGCAGTGTGTTACCCAAGACTTCAAAGATATAACCCGTAGTAAACCCTATAATTCCCCATACAATCACCGGTAGCATTTTAACACATTTCCTTCCAGCTTTTTTTGCGCATATGTCTTGTACATAGTTGAAGTCTTAGTACATGCAAAATTTTGCATCATAAGCATTTTCCTGAATCATTCAAAACTTTTTCTATGCAAAGAAAAAAGTTAACGGATAAATAATATTCCACGCCATAAAAATACTATACATTTCCTAAATCATTTATTTAATTCACTGTTGGATATTTAGGTAATATCCAATTTTTATCATTTAAATAATATTTTGTTGGGTATCTTCATGTTTAAATCTCTATTTACACATCAGATTATTTCCTTGGACTAAATTTCTAGACATGGAATTATTGGGCTAAAGGGTATAAGCATTTTAAAGACTCTTGATGTACATTGCATTGCAGAAAAGGTTATATTGTTGCTAGTGCAAGGTGGAATGCAAATCTCACCATGCCCTGACCAACCCATTAAGCACCACGCCAGCCTTCAAGGAACACACAGCCAGCAAGGGGTGCGAGGAAAATGGCCTAGATAAACAACCTGCTACCATAATTTAGAAGAGTAAGGAGAGATGCTCGCCCTTACCGTGGAAAGATATTCCTAATTAGATGCTGACTCTGTTCTCTGGGAGAACCTGCCACTCTCATTACTTTTTGTGGCTCCTGACTTGGCTCTCAGAAGTTTCTCCTTGCTCACTGTCTTCTGTGGCCCCATCTGAAGTGGGTTTTGTAGAATATTCCCTTCTTGAAGGCTCTACAACTTTTGCAGCTGCTTTCTTCTGTGCAAGTTCAGGGACTCAAGAGGTGTTTTAAGACTAACCAGCCAAGTTGCTCTTGAGCTCACCTCCTTCTGGTAACACATTGCAAAAGCAGAAAGTAAAATCCAACTGATACAGTTGCTTTGACTCTTTCAAACTGTGTGCCCTAATGCCGCAGGCTCAGTAGGCACCTGGTCTGCATTCCAAGTTGTCACAGGTGAGTTTCACCAAATGGTTTGCCCCTGTATGTCATGGTTTTCCTTAATTCCAGCTCCAAAATAAGTTTCCTTGCTGCCTGTCACCTGACCACCAAGTCAATGTCATGTATTTTAGGTTTTTGTAACAGCAGCACCCCACTTCTGGTAACAAGTTCTATATTAGTTAAAGTAATACTGGCTGTTGGAGTATAAAACCCCCCAAATCTCAGTGAATTAACACAACATAAGGTTTTTTTAAAATCCCTGAAAGTCCTAAAAGTGGGGCTAATCTGACCAGTGGGCTGCTCTCCTCCATTAGTGATTCTGTTTCCCAGGTTCTTTTTATCTTTTGGCTCTGTCATTTTCACCCCTTAGCATATCAGGTGACTGTGCTTACCTGTATCAAGCTGGGAAAGGGAAAGAGAATGGAAAAGACAATGTTAGATATTTTTTAATGGCCAGGTCTGGAGTAGCTTACATCAGTTTCACTGACAATCCATCAGCTAGAACTTAACTGCACATACTTAACTGCAAAGGAGAAGGAGATGTGTAGTTCATCCTCAAGCCAAGGAGGAAGACAAAACGGCTTTTGATGAACTCATGGCGATGTCCTCACTACCTTTCACAGTGCACTCTACATTTGCATGGTTCATCTCTTTATCTCACCCCATTCCTGCCCCTGTCAACAGAGCCTGTCTTTAATTAAAATGTTGGTATTTTATTCATCAAGGATTTTTTCATTAATTTTAATTTTTAAAAATACTGCATTAAAATTTTATGTCTCTTGATTATTGAGCTTTTTTGGCACCCCCTTAAGCTTGGCCCACTCCTCTGACCCAAGTTCCAGCCCTAGAATCAGGAAGAGGAAACCCATTGGGATGGATTTTTCCACAATTTGAGGGAAACACATTCCACTTTCTTCTCTTTTGAAAGAGCACCTCACCCATGAGGATCCTCTATCACTTATTACTCATGTTATGTGGAAATTGAACTAGACGTGGAGTCAAATCCTAGCACAATCATGGACTGGCTGTGTGGCCTGGCACAGTTCCTTAACCTGTCTGTGCGTGCTTGTTCATCTCTTCAGTGGGATCACAAATCCTGGGTCAAGGGGTCCCGAGGTAGGGCATGGGAAAGACCTCAGGGCCAGGTTCATGGAAGGCATATAATAAATACTGGCAGAATCTGGATCCAAAGTGTTTATTGAAAAGCCCAGCCTGGGCTGGGTGTAGTGGCTCATGCCTGTAATCCCAGAACTTTGGGAGGCCGAGGCAGGCAGATCACGAGGTCAGGAGATCGAGATCATCCTGGCTAACACAGTGAAACCCCATCTCTACTAAAAATACAAAAAAATTAGCCGGGCATGGTGGCGGGCGCCTGTAATCCCAGCTACTTGGGAGGCCAAGGCAGCAGAATGGTGTGAACCTGGGAGGCGAAGCTTGCAGTGAGCTGGGATCATGCCACTGCACTCCAACCTGGGTGACAGAGCCAGACTCCATCTAAAAAAAAAAAAAAAACAAAAAACCCAGCCTGGGCCAGCTGGTATAGGAAACACAAAACAAATATCTGCCCTCATGGATTGTACACCTTAATAAGAAGTCAACGGGAAAATGTGACCTCAGTGACCTCTTCAATGTTTGCATTTTTAAACAGGCTGTTTGGTGGAGCAGGGGAGCAAAGGGGCGGGATGTAGGGGAACCCAGGGCAGGGTGGGGCAAGTGGTGACATCACTTCATTTTAAGGACAGTAATTCTCCTGGCAACACCCATTAACCTAAAACCCCACCATGCCTCTTCCAAATACCTGCTAGAAGCTCTTTCCCAAAAGGGCCCACAGTCCTTGCCACAAAACATTTTTAGCACATTTAAAACAGAACTTTGAGCGTGGATTTAAAGCAGTCCTATGACATCATGTGTGGAATATATAGAAACCTTCCATGAGCAGAAGATTTGATTGAGCCTCATTGTTGACAGCACATCTGTCTGGAGCAGCTGCAGGGGCCAGGCACTATTCTGGGCACTGTGGGCAGAAATGGAATGAGGGATGTCGTAGAGGCTCCTGCAAGGCTTACAGTCAAGGTGGGAAGGCAGGATGGGCACATGGAACAGGAACACGCCTTCTTTAGTCAGAACTCTGTGCTGCGAGTGACAGATACCCTACTCAACTAGCTTAGGCAAACAGGGGGATGCTGATTATGAGAATGTTGGTGTGTCTCACAAAACCTAAAGAATAACCAAAGCCAAGGACTTGGATGCAGCCAGCTCTCTCTCCCGCTCCCATCTCTCCTTCTCTTGTGTGCCAAGCACATTCTTTCATCTCCCATAGCCCGGCTTTCTCCTTTCATCCAGGGGAAAACGTGGCTGCCAATAGCTTCAGAATTTGAGGTGTCATGGCCTCAGCCACCCCTGGAGAGAGACAAAGCTGACACCCAAAATTCCTAGGGAAGGTATTGATGGCTCATTTTGAGACAGGTGCTACCTCTGGAATAATCAACCGTGTCCAAGGGACAGAAGGACAGCACACCAATGTGGCAGCTCCCATGGTGATTGTATGGATGGGGATGGGAAGTTCCTAGAAAAAGATCTGGAGAGATCCACTGAGAACCATACAGGACTCTGCACAATGAGAAATGAGAGAGACATTAACAGGAGGTCAGAGGAAGAAGCAAAGGACCCAGCTCTGTAAGACCTTGTTAGGCAGTGTTAAAGGGTAGTGTATCCGGGCACCTATATGAAAGATGACCAACTGTACTTGTGTTTCCTCCCTTCTCATCTCGGGTAAAGTAGGAAGCTGGTGGTGGAAAACAGAGGATGAAGCCCTTAGCAGCCAGCCCCAACCAGCTCACTATGTGCCAGATGCTATGATAAGCCCTTATATGTATTGTCTCCATTAATCCCCACAGAAAACTTGTGAGGGAAAAAATGAGTATCCCATTTTACAGATGAGGAAACTGAGGATAGCAGAGATTAAGTAACTTGCCACAGATCACACAGCTGTAGGTGGAATAGCCAAGCTTTGAACCAGGTGTGTGTGTGACACCATGCCCCATGGCCTGACTTGCCACCCCTCCACTGCTGCACCCACCCAGACAGCACTGATGGTTTCTAGGTAAAAAGATGCCCCAAGAAACATCTGCCAATCCCCTCTAGAACACTGTTTTGAGAAGGTGCATTAGTATAGCTCCTCTGAGGAACAAATGCCAGACAGAATTAGATGTGCCAAAAATTTATTAGGGAAGCAATGGTGATAGAAAATGGGGAAGGTGGGCCAGGCACAGTGGCTCACGCCTGTAAATCCCAGCACATTGGGAGGCCAAGGCAGGCAGACCACTTGAGGTGAGGAGTTTGAGACCAGCCTGGCCAACATGGTGAAACCCCATACCTACTAAAAACAAAAAAGACTAGCCAGGCATGGTGGTGCACTCCTGTAGTCCCAGATACTTGGGAGGCTGAGGCAGGGGAATCACTTGAACCCAGGAGGTGGAGGTTGCAGTGAGCCAAGATTTTGCCACTGTACTCCAGCCTGGGCAACACAGCGAGACTCTGTCTCAAAAAAAAGAAAAAAAAGAAAACGAGAGGGTGCCAGGAGAGGCTGGAATTTAGTTCAAACCCCAAGTGAAGGAGAAAAGGAAGGAAGGAAGACTTTGTGGAAGCATTCTAGACAGCCGTGGAGTTGTAAGAAAAGTTTGGCAGGCTGTCAGAAAGGTGTCAAGCTACAGTTACCCATCAGAACAGATCCATGTCTCCTAGGAACAAGTCTGCCTTAGTTTCCCTGCCACGCTCTGTTCCCTAGGAACAGCCTACAGAAGCACGGCCTGGAGGCAAGCTCAGGAAGGAGCCGCTGTGGAAGGATTTGAGAACTCAGCGCCAGGGCTGCTGGTCAACCGCGCTCCGAGCTATTGGAAATCTCAGAGGTGCATTCCTACCACCACCACAGAAAGGCTGCATCATACTAACACCCATTTTTAACCATTATCTGGAAAATACAACTGTTTTATACCCATCACGGGAGATAAATAAGCGATTTAAAAAGCCAGTGATAATTCTTTGATTCTTTTTTTTTCTTCCATGATTGAGGAGTGTAATTCTGTTTTCCATGTTTATCATTAGAAAGTTCCACTCTTTTCTTGCCTTTATCTTCCTTACTATGTTCCTACCAAATAATGTTGTTTCTTTCATGTCTTTTGGGGTCTGGGGCCTTCTGATATTTATTTTCTTTCCAAGGCTATATGTATGGTTCTAGATTTGATTCCAGAATGCTAGAAACCCAGCATTGTAAGGCTTTAAATGCTGTCTCTGCTGTGGGCATCCAAAGCAGTTGGACTTCCTCTACCACAACAACCCTCCCACTTCACTATAATTTCTTGCTTACATATAATAAACTAAACTCCATGAAGGCAGAGACTGTCACTAATATGTTGCATTTCTAGCTCCCTACCATGTGTCTTGGTTCAATAAATATTTCTAGAATTAATACATCACCCAGTCTAGTCTCATATTTTCCATCAAATACATTTGATGATTGACTGACGGGCTATTTTTACTCAAAGACAATCTAATGATATTTCAACATTTCCAATTGATCAATTTTACGTGAGAATGTATATGGTTTTCCCCATTACAAGCAAACTAAACTCTATCTGTACTTTCTGGGCAAGGGCCCCAGGAGCATCTAAGACAGGTATACTCCCTGACATTCCTCATCCCACCATTACCACCTTCAAAACCCCACCACGACTACTGCTATTACTGCTATGACACCTTTGGACTGAATAAAGGGAGCATCTTCTTCTGTTCCATGGAGAGCCTTAAGAGGTTTGCAGATGACATGTTTTTGAGAAGCGAGGCATGATAAAGGTTGAGATTCAAGAGGCTACATACTCAAAGTCAGTGAGTAGGATGGATAGCAATGGGAAGGATGAAAGTCTAAAGACAGGAGACTAGATATGAGACCATGACATGAACAGGTGAGAAACACAAACAGTCTTACACTCACTAAGTCCCTATGTAGTTTAAAGTCATTCGTTTCAATGTCCTGTCTCACATCATGATCAAACCTCTCAATCTAATTTAAAATGCAGACTTTTCCACTCTGCTCACACCAGGATGTTGCAGGTAGGAAGCCTGCAGTCAGAGAAGAGGGACATGGTAGCTCTCTTCTTTTTCCTCACCTATGACTCTCCTCCTCTCCTAATTGCCAGCCACCTTTCTGACCTCTCCAGGAATAAAGTGAAGAGAATGAAGTAAGGGAGCCTGGATGTTCTGTTTTGACTGGTACATGGAGATCCAGAACTGCTATTCTCTAACATAGCAGATGTTTAAAGCTGACTTCTTTCGTTTCTCTCGTGGGCTCTTTGGAGACACCACTGTCCCTGCAGTTCTCCTGACTAGGGCAAAGGTATCTCTGCTTAAAACAGTCATTTGCCCTCCCTCAGTTGCAAGGCATTGGGTGACACCTCCAGCTTCTCTCTGCTGAGGTTCTTTTGCCTCTCCAGGTGGCTCTCCTGGACAAGACCTTACACTGGCTTTCTCTCTCTTGCATATTCTCAGTAAACCCTCTTGCATTCTTTTGCCTTTTTTATCCCAAAAGATGGGAGTGCAGGGCCTCCAAACACAGCAATTTTTGCTAGGCTGCCACAGGCTGCCTCAGTCACTCTCTTGCCCTTTAGGTTTTTTAGATGTCCTCCAACTAGAGGGGATGTATGTGAAGCTTTCCACATGACCCAAGAGAATCCCTTCTCAAGGCTTGAGGCAAGAGGCAAGTATCTCCCATCCCTCCCCTTAGGGCCCACAGCACAACAGCCTCCCTTGCCAAAGCTCCTCTCCCCAAGGAGGACCTCTCCTTGTGGACCCCTCATTTGGTTTAAGATTAAGAGGTAGCAGGTTCCAGCCCTCCAGGGAAATGGGGATTGCATCCATAGCAGTTTTCTCTGAAGAAGTTATTTCCCCAAACCCTCCCCAGATCTTTGATTCCTCTCCTTTTTGTACCCTCAATGTGAGGGAGGAGTTCAAGAGTTGTCAATCATCACCTTTGAAAATCTGTCCCGTGGTCTAGCTCTGCATTCTCCAATACAGTAACCGCTAGTCCCATGTGGCTATTGGGCAATTGAAATGTGGCCAGTCAGGGCCGGGCATGGTGGCTCACTCCTGTAATCCCAGCACTCTGGGAGGGTAAGGCAGGCAGATCATGAGGTCAAGAGATGGAGACCATCCTGGCCAACATGGTGAAACCCTGTCTCTACTAAAAATACAAAAATTAGTCAGGCGTAGTGGCAGGTGCCTGTAGTCCCAGCTACTCGGGAGGCTGAGGCAGAAGAATTGCTTTAACCAGGGAGGGGGAGGTTGCAGTGAGTCGAGTTTGTGCCACTGCACTCCAGCCTGGCAACAGAGTGAGACTCCATCTCAAAAAAAAAAAAAAGAAATGTGACCAGTCGTAATTGGTGAATTGAGATGGCTTATAGCTATAAAATACACAATGGCTTCTGAAGAGTAAGTACAAAAGAAGAATGTAAAATAAATGACTCTCTAATAATTTTTAAATGATCATGTGTTGAAATTATAGTATTTTGGAAACACTGGGTTAAAATATACTATTAAAATTAATTTTCCCTTTTTTACTTCAAAACACATGGCTACTAGAAAATTTAAAATATATGGAGTGCTTAGAAATGACACAGGAAACATGATCCACATTACCAAAGAAAAACTTGATAAATTGGACTTCAAAAAAACTGTAAAACTTTTGCTCTGCCAAAGACACTAAGAAGATCATGAAGAGGCAAGCTATAGACAGGAAAATATTTTCAAACCATGTGTCTGACATAGGATTTGTACCCAGAATGTATAAAGAACTCTCAAAATGCAATAATAAGAAACAGGTAAAGGACTTGAACAGATACTTCAACAAAGAGGCTAAGAGGGGTCAAGTAAACACATAAGAAGATGTTCAACATCAATAGTCATTAGGGATATGCAAAATAAAGCCATGATGAGATAATACTTCATACCTGTAGAATGGCTAAAATAAAACATATTAACCATGCCAAGTGCTAGTGGGGATGAGGAACATTTGGAACGCTCATAAATTTCTGCTGGGAATACAAAATGGCACAGCCATTATGGAAAGTGGTTTGACAGTTTCTTATGAAGTTAAATATACACATTCCATCTATACCAGCAACCCTACCCTTGGGCATTTCCCTAAAGAAGTGAAAACTTATGTTGACACAAAAATCTGTACCCAAATATTCATAGCAGCTTTTTCTGTGCTAGCCAAAAGCTGGAAACAACTCAAATGCCCTTCACTGGGTAAATGGATAAACAAACTGTGGTACCTCCACACCACAGAAAACTACTCAGCAGTAAAAAAGGAACGAGCTATTGATTAAACTCAACAGCTTGGCTGAATCTTAAAGACATTATGTCGAATGGAAAAAAAGCCAGTAGAAAAAGGTTACATATTGCATGCTTCCATTTACTTGACATTCTTAAGAAGACCAAACTGTGGTGGTGGAAATCAGATGAGTGTTGCCAGAGATGAGCAGTTGGAGTAAGGTGGAATGCCAAATGGATAGTTCAGAGAAAAAGTTTTGGGATGATGGAACTGTTCTGTACTCTGTGGTCATAGTTACACAGATTTATTACATGTGTTAAAATTCATAGAACTGAACACTCAAAGATAAAAAAGTTAATTTTGCTGTATAATTTTTTTAATTTTATTTTTTTAATTTTTCAAATTTCATTTGTGGCAAGCATTATATACCTATTGGACCATGCTGATCTAGCTCCTTTTTTAGAATGTCCTGTTTGCTTGATTTAAACCCGAGCAGGAACTTTCATCCTGACACCTGCTCCCCTTCTATCTCTGCACTTTTTACAATGGCAATATAATTTCTTGTTGAGTTGTCCATCCCCACTACTGGACTGTGGGCACTCTGTGAGCAGGAATATGTTCTCTCTTATCTCTGTGCTCAGTCACTGAGACAGAGTAGGGCTTACTCAGGTTTGTTGAATGAATCAATCAATCAACAGAATACACGTTTGAACCTTTGGAAAAGTAAGATAAAATATGAAATGTACTGCTTTTTGAACCCCTCTCATCCTCATCTTGATGAGGATAAGATCACAGGGTCTCAGGCTTTGCCCAGGATCTTTAAGAGCTGAAGCTGGGGGTGAGAGTGGGCCTGCCCAGCCTTCAGCCACAGGGCACAGGGGAAAGGGGAATCCATGTCCAAGTCCGAGGCAAAGGCAACCAGAGAGCTCACCAATGAGGTGGAAGAGAAGCTGTAATGGAACCTAGAGCCACAGAGGAGCCAGAGAGAGGAGGCAAGACGGTCATACAGCACTGGAAGGCAGGGTCTAGGAGCGAAACCTTCAGGGAGGGAAGGGGTCTTTAATCCACATCATCAGCTAGCATTACTAATTCCACTGTTTATTATTCTTTGGGAGGTTGATATACCAAAGCAAATGGAGGAAATGTGATGTGCGCTGTCACAGATACAAAGTGGCCATGTTTTCAGCCTGGCACATTTTCCAAGGCAAATGAAAATTGTTATGAAAACAATTTATACCCAGCAGACATGGATGATTGCCCATGATGACCTTTTGCCGGAGAAAATGAGTCTGATAAAGAAAAAATGTGAGCTCATTAAGATAAATTAGAAAAAGCAAATGATTGCTCTTAAATTATGGAAATTCCAAGACTGGTGGCTCTCTCTGTCCTTTCAGGACATAAAAACAATAAAACATAAAAAGAAATTGTTTATTCAGAAAAAAGTGTTATACAATTTGTGTGAATAGATGCAGTTGTGTTTCTTGGAAGGTTTTAGAATAGAGGGTTTTAGTAAGCTAAATGAAATTTAATTGACTTATTAACTGTGCTGTGAATTCCTCCATAAATCTAGTAATGACTGAAGGAAGAAGAAAAAAGCATTGAGAGGGAGCAAAATTAACTTCACTTTCTATAAATGCTATCCAAGGAATATTTCCACCAGTCCAACATTATAGAATTTGGGGCATAATGTTGGTGCTTCCACTAAAAAAAAAAAAAAATTGGATTTACTGAGTTGCAGATGTAAGGTGAGGGAACAGAGTGGGTAAAGACATCACTCAGGAAAGCTGTAACATGCTCCTACTTCCCTGATAGTCACCAACAGGCATATAGAACTTTACAGTTTCTAAAACTGCGCTTTCATGTACATGATCTCCTCTATTCTCACAGCAACCCCTTTTATTCATATACACCCCCATTGCACAAGTGAGGAGAGTGAGATTGGGCAAAATTAAGTGATTCTTCAGCTCGTAAAAGCAACAGGCAGGATGAGAATCCAAGACTATCCATGCTCTCTCCCAAGCAATCTCTTGCCCCCACTCTATCTTAGGTACCCTTGATGTATCAGAACTAGAGTTACTGGATTCATATTTCTCTGTAGGAAAAAGCAGGTGGGAGGGGCAAGGGATAGAAGGAGGGGAGGAAAAGAAGCCTTTTCCATTCAAATCCATCAGGGCTCTTAAAACAGTACTCAGCAAAGAAATACGTATTGGAAAGGATGGCCTAACTCCCATATCAGACAACTCCAAAATCTCAGTGTTTAAATACCAGGAAGGTTTATTTCTCTTTCATGATAGTGTTCAGTGCAGGTCTGTGGGTGGGACTCTGCTCCATGCAGTCATTCAGGGACGCAAACTCCTTTCGTCTAGTTACTCCGTCATCTCTTAGGGACTCAGAGTCCTCCACTGGATCACTGAAAAAGCCAGGAAACAAGGGAGAAGGGGAACATGGAGGGTCTCTTGAGGGGCCAAGCCCAGAAGGGGTACAGTCACTTCTGCCCATGTTTATCAGCCATGAGTCACATGGTCCTACATGCCAGGGAAATGTAGGGTGTCATGGAAGGAGGGGAAAACGCCGATGCTGATGGAGAATTCCAAGTCTTGCCATAAATGTTTTTAAGTGCTTCTTTGAGTGTGAAATATTTTCCCAAGTGTCTTGGAAGAATATTTCTGTGAGCCTCTAGCCAGCCTCCCATACCTCTGGCTATTCCCCAAGTGGGACCACCTGACCACGCAGGGCTAGACATAGAACTTTTATTTTTTCAGGTTAGAGGAAGTGAACCTTTCAGGCTTATAGAGCAAAATCTCTCTATATATTTTCTTCCAACATAGCTGAGTAAAAGGGCAAACAGAAATTTGAAAGCGATGATTGCTTCCTTTGTGGGGGAGAAGGATACCCACTGAGTTGGGAACATATATGAATTCTGATTTGCAATCATTTCCACTATTTATGAGGTCACTGGACTTACTCCTGCTGAGTCCAATTTACAAAGAGCTTTGGTTGGATCAGGGAAAGGAATATTAGAATCCCGTTGACTTGGTGATGGCCAGAGGACTATGGATACCAAATGCAAGGAATGTATCAATAAACTGCAAGGAAGCAAAATCCTCAACATCAGCTCTGACATGCCACGTCCAAAAGTGTACGAAGATGTATGTTTCCAGGGAAATTATTGATGTTGGGTGCTCCAACATTGCTATTTGACTACATACCCCAGAAGCAAATGGGGGGGGGATTTTCCAAATAAAAACTTGTTAGGAAAAAATCCAAAATGCCTAAGATAAGCGAAAGAGTTTTCCTTACATTGTCAGCATATTCCACTCCCAAAGCAGTTGTAGGATGCTGATGCTGTCTGATCATTGGTGTTTCTGCTTCTTGCCCCTCTCTCGAGTTCTAACCCAAAATACCCAACTTTCTCCTAAATGTCCCACAGGCACATCTATTTCAGTATATTCACATCTGAACTCATTCTCACCAACCCAGCCCCATTCCCCATGGCTGCTCCATCACCTTTCTCACCCTCTCAATAAACAATATCACCACCACATGATCACCTGAGCCAGTGACCTAAGAATGAAGAATGCCTTCCTCTCCTTCAACACTGCTCCAGTCAAGTTCAGTCAATTCCACCTCCTACATGTGTCTCAAATCTGTTCTCTCTTCTCCATCCCCACTGCCACAGCCCTCCTGGGTGAGAGTACTGTCTCCCAGCTGGATTTGCTAACTGGAAACTGCCATTCCACACCACCCACCCCACTGCTCAGCAGCAACCATCCAATGTTAGTAAGGCTGCTTTTCAGTCTGTCCCCTAAAGCCTCACAGCTACAATCTCCCAGTCATTGTTCCCTAAGTCCACTCATCCTGTGTTTTTGCAACATCAGGTGACTTGCAGTTCTCCTTTCTCCTGACTTTGATACTTGCTATTGTCTCCGCTTCAAACGCTGTCCCATTTCCCCACCCTTCCTCTATGTAGCTAACACCCACCTGTCCTTCAGTACCGAGGTCAGCTCACTTGGAAGCTTCGCTAGACCCCCCAGACTCATGTACACGCTGCTCTCCTGAAGGCTCGCCAGTTCTGTGCTTGCCTCTATGATAGCTCTTGGGATGCATGGAGTCACCAGTGACCTTCTTCCTTCCCACCACCCTCCCCACACCACACTCTGTTAGCTCCTTGAAGCCAGAGACACTGTTGTCTTAGCCCTCTGGTCAACAGCACAATGTCTAGGAGAAAAGGAGGCACTCGGTAAATGCTCAGTTGCTGAAGGAGCACATAAATTAGTAAATAAATTACGTAGAAGCATAAAACCCTGTTCAAATGGATTCATCCATCACATGAGAAGGAGAAGGGGTGGTGAGAAGCCAGTCTTGAGGCATGGACCTCTCAGATGGATCAAACAATCGGGACAATTCAGAGTCACCACTTGCCCAAGAGATGTGGATTATCAGAGAAACAAAACATATTCACTCAGCCCACAAACCAAACACTCAGTCATGCTTCAAGCATGCTCTGAAAAAGATTCTGTGAAAATACAAAGCAGATGTTGTCGCTGATACCATAGTCAAACAGGATAAACCTGGAGGGGAAAACAAAATCCTTTGTGGAAACGTCTGTTGTAGTTGGGTTTGCTTAATACCAAGGATCAGAGACTCACGCAAACTGGGGTGAATAAAAAGGTGATGTGGGGTTTGTTTGTTTGTTTGTTTGATGTTATTGTTACCAATGATGCCAAAGTAAGGGTATGCAGAAATGAGAAGCACAGCTCTGGACAGAGGCCACATAGATGCAGAGGCAGCTCTGCTGTTTTCCAGCTGTGAGACCAGTTGAGCCTGTGTCCTCTACTCTACAGTGGGGTGAGACTAGAACCTACCATAGTGTTGTCATGAGCATGATAGGAGATTATGCAGATAAAGGCTTAGCATGTTTGTGGCATGCAAAATTTATTTTTATTCAAGAGAATGTTCTAGAACCCTCTCGGAGGAAAGAGAGTGAGGACTCCCAGAGGTATCTCTCCATCTCACCTTCTTGGCAGCTCTGCCCCATTTACCTCCCTGCCCAAGCTGCCTCCTTCTATTCACAGTGTCTGCTTCCTCACATGTCAGCTTGTTCAGGGCTCTGACCCTTCTAAGTTTCCCAGCTCAGCAGCCCAGGCAGGTTCATTCTCCCCGAGCACGAATACTTTATTCCTGGAAGAAAGGCGATGCTTGAAACAGATGGAGATCGAGTGTACATACAAGGGCCAAGCAGCTGTGATCAAGGGAGAGGAAGAGGAAAGAGAGGTGAAAGAACGCTCCTTATCTCTCATTACCATAAGTTTTAGGTCATCTTTCATTACCATGAGTTTTAGGGTCACACAGACCTGGGTTTGAATGCCAACTCCACCATTTATTAACTGGATGACCTTGGGCACACTATTTAACTTCTTTGAATCTTCAAGTCCTATTGTTAAGTGAAGATAATCTTGTGTCTTTTCACTTGCAGCATTCTAAAATTG
Source organism: Papio anubis (assembly GCF_008728515.1). Taxonomy (NCBI): domain Eukaryota; kingdom Metazoa; phylum Chordata; class Mammalia; order Primates; family Cercopithecidae; genus Papio; species Papio anubis. Next base: position 36,882,188 of record NC_044976.1, read on the forward strand.
GGATGTGTCTTACAATTGATGTATTTAATGTCATAGTGTCCCCCACCTCCCAAAACATTAATAAACGCATGGTGTATCTTAGAATCAAAGAATTATATAACCAAGACCTACTGCATAGGACGGTGATGCAGACTGTGTGAGCTGATGCCAGTAAATGCTTAACAAAGTGTCTGGCATATAGAGAAATATCAGTGAAAGACCTCCATGCTATCACACACAGGGCACTAAGACCCTCTCCCAGTGAGCAGGAGCCTGAGTTGAAGAGGCTGCTTTTGGAAGGGTATGTGTCCAGGAAGGTGGTGACTGGCATCTCCAACACAGTATCAACCAGGAAGAAATCTAGTAGCTTGAGAATTAGCTGAGAAGTAACCATGAATTCATGTATAAAGCCTACTGGAAGCAGGATGTGCTAAGAACAGTGGGGCTAAGCAGTGCAGTGCTGGAACATAGCCTACAGAACAGAACTTGACTCATTGTGTGATCTTGGATAAGTGCCTTGGTTGTTCATGTGCTTCCAGAGCAGGGATAAGAAAGCTAAAGTAAGCTGGGCATGGTGGCTCACACCTGTAATTCCAGCACTTTGGGAAACCATGGCAGGCAAATTACTTGAGGTCAGGAGTTCGAGACCAGCCTGGCCAACATGGCAAAACCCCATCACTACTAAAAAAATACAAAAATCAGCTGGGCATGGTGGCACACACCTGTAGTCCTAGCTACTCAGGAATCTGAGGCATGAGAATCGCTTGAACTGGAAGGCAGAGGTTGCAGTAAGCCAAGATTGTGCCACTACACTCCAGCCTGGGTGATAGAGTGAGACTTTGTCTCAAAAAAAAAAAAAAAAGAAAAGAAAAGAAAAAGAAAGCTAAAGTAACATTACCTACAATGGCAAATGCTGATATGAAAATATGTTCATTTCTGGCACTGCTTATTTTGATAAATGCAACTGGACCAATGAACAGTAAGCAACACTGGGAATGTGTGAGCCAACAGGTTCCCCTGGAAGTAGACCCAGAGAAAGAAATGTGAGTGCAGGTGGTTCATCTGGGAGATGAAGGAAACACTGGCAGAGAAGTGGGGAAAATAGAGCAGGTGCATTATTGTGCCAGTTATTGCAGCAGGCAATGGAGCTTCATTCCACTAAGGAAACTCAGTGGTCAAAGCAGACACGTACCCAGAGTTATCCCATCCCCAGTGAGCTAGGAGACTGGGGCATTTATTTAGTATTTCCATTCTTTGACATAACCATATCTCTTCAAGCTTAGTATGTTAGTTTAGATCCAATCAGGAAAGAAAAAACATGCAGTAATTCAAACAGAGAAAGCTTAATATGAGAATTAGTAACCATAACAGGATTAGTTAAGGATAAGTAAAAAGTATAACAGGATTAGTAAAGGACAAGTAAAAAGAACTCTAAAGAACACAGATAGCACAAATAAGGATCAGCCATTACTTCCCCAAGGGTTGAGTTAGAACATCTGCAAAAGAGCTCCCAAGCCTCGTGCTGAGATCCAGACCTTGTTGGGGAGGGTCTAGGTGGGTTCCATGCAGAGGCAGAAGGAATGGGCTACTTTCCAACTCTATGCTATGTTTTGGACCTAGAACTTCAAAGTGCATAACCAGAATTTTCTTAAAATTGTGTTCATGATTATCTTGCCATGGAACACAAAAAGAGAAAAGAGAATACTGGTCTTGTTCATGTGCTCCAAGAGCTGGGATAAGGAAGCTCAAGTAACATTACCTACAATGGCAAATGCCGACATGAAAGCATGTTCATTTCTGGCATTGCCCTATTTTGATGTACTAAGATAAATGCAGCTGGACCAATGAGCAGTAAGCTCTCACTTCTACTAAAGCAACGTTGTGAGTTTGTGAGCCAATAGGAAATAAGCCTCCCCTTTTAATGTAGCCATGTTGGAAGAGATGACCGATGAGGAGCCAGTGCCGACATCTGACTTCAAGAGCAGGGGAATACTTTAAATGAAATGAGAACTGGACATAGGCCAGAACATAGGATGCATGAGTGGCCTGCTCATTTAGGTGACATTTTAAGGCTCAACTCAATTGATCAGTGTTAAGAGGAAGTTGTCTCCCTTTGCCTCACATTTCCAACTCAGCTCAGAAGGGGACTTATCTAGCAACACTCCACCTCCTCTCTACATCCCTGCACTTAATTCTCTTGATGTGGCAGAGATGGTTGACCTGACTGGCCAAGTCTACACATTCACTGGACCACATTTTATTAGTGGAGACAGTTTCTATGTTTAGTGGCAAGAAGTAGGACATCCCCTTCCTCTTGCACAGTGGGTTCTTTTCTGCTTCCTGGGCAGGAGGAGCTCTTCTCTAAGTTCTCTCTATTCTACCCATGACTGAGGGAATGGAGCAAAGTCCTCCTGTCCCCTGTTGGCTGCAGAAATAGAGGTGGGGGGTCGCAGATCCTGCTTTATGCTCCACTGCAAGGGTCGGTTTGTTCCTAAGGCTCAGTCACGTGTCTCTTTTTGGATTTCAAAAAACATGCCAACGTCCATATGATAAACCCTCATTTTTTGCTAGCCCCAACAGAGTTCATGACAATTGCATTGGTCCTAATTAACATAAAGAAAACAAGAAATGAGCAACCTAAGCACAAATAGACCAATGATAAGAAGAACCTGCTTCTGATAAAAGAAAAAGGGAGGAGAGATAAAAGACTTTTATCTTTCAGAGTTCCAGCCACAACCAGAGCCCGCTGGGATGTGCATCTTACTTGGCTGGGGAACACTTTGAGACCTGCCTGAATTCTTGGCTCCTGAATTAACAAATTCCTGAAGTCAGGTGCCAAGAAGTAGCCGTGATCTAAAAGCAGCCACCTTCATCTCAGAGGAAGGAAGCCTGATCTTGAAAGTAGCTTCCCTAAGCTCAGGAATGGAAACTGGAAGGGCAGAATATCAGCCCTGTCTTCCCATCACACCCCAAATAAACAGACCTCTGCCCCAAGATGGTGCAGTTAGGTTGCTTAATTCCATCAGCCCATTTGGGCAGGTTGGGATGAGAGGTTTCTCAGCTGCCCTATTCCTCTTGCTAGCTCTGAGGCTGCCTGTTAGCTCTCCCTCTAACCCTTCCTGCCCTAAAGGCACATGCCCACCCCCTGCACCATCCTGGTCTCCCTCTGCACTACACTCACCTTCTTCAGCATAAAAATGAAACCCCCCAAACTAGTTAATGTCCATCCACTCAGCCTTCGTGTCGAAAGTGACTTCCTGGTGAAGCTCTCCCTGACTCTCCCAACCTACACAGTTCCCTGTCACACGTTCTCATGGCTCCCTTCGCCTCTCTTCTGCAGTCAATCACCACTTGTGTATTTGGGTGGATGACTGATGCCCACCTCCCCCTTTAGACTGTTAGCTTCATAGTGACAGAGACACGTCTTTTGCTCACTACTTATTTCACGTACCTGAATTCAGGAGGCATGCACTTTGGCCCATTTGGGCTACTATAACAAAATACATTAGATTGGGTAATCTATAAACAACAGAAACGTATTGCTTGCAGTTTCAGGGGTTAGAAAGCCCAAGATCAAGGCATCAACAGATTTGCTGTCTGGTGAAGACCTGTTCCCCTGTTCCTCATAAACAGCAACTTCTATGTGTCCTCACATGGCAGAAGAGCAAAAAGGGACTAGCCATCTCCCTCAGGCCTCTTTTATAAGGGCACTAATCCCATTCATGAAGTCAAAGCCCTCATGGCCTTATCTCCTCCCAAAGGCCCCACCTTTCCATACTATTGCATTAAAAATTGGGTTTCGACATACAGATTTTGGGAGGATGCAAACACTCAGACCATAGCAGCCTGCCATGGATAGTTGAGGCCAAGTGTAGTGGCTCACACTTGTAATCCCAGCAGTTTTCGAGGCCAAAGTGGATGGATCACTTGAAGTCAGGTGTTCAAGACTAGCCTGGCCAACATGGTGAAACCCCATCTCTACTAAAAATACAAAAATTAACCGGGCATGGTGGCACATGCCTGTAGTCTCAGCTACTCAAGAGGCTGAGGCATGAGAATTGCTTGAACCCAGGAGGCAGAGGTTGCAGTGAGCTGAGATCGCACCACTGCGCTCCAGCCTGGATGACAGAGCGAGACTGTGTCAATAAATAAATAAATAAACAAATAGTTGAATATATGCAGAGTAGTTAAGGCTCTGCAGTCAGACTGGCTGGGCTTAACCCAGTTCCGAGGGGAAAACTGTGGAATATTAATAGTTGGAAGTACTAAATGAAAGCATTTACAATAGCACCCAACACACAGTTAGTGCACAATAAATGTTTGTGAATATTAGTATTGTTGCCATTAGTCCCATCCATGTTGGCAGGATGGGTGAGGAGCATATGCAGACGCTGTTCAGTTGGGGTCACTGATGTATGTGTGTGCACTGGGGTGTTGGAGCATGGGCATTGCCTCCATGAGTGCCATTCAAACAGAAGGCATGGAAAGGCATAGGCTCATGTTTTGGAGAAAGATCAGTTGATCAACCTTGCAGCTGGCCAGAGCATATTCTCTCCAGGGCAGACTGACTTTGGAATTGCCTCTCATTGACATTTCATGGCCAGATAAGTGGCTGGGGATGAATTGCACCATGAGAATGATGTCATCAAATTGTCACCTTAAGGTAAGCCATGTTGGGAACAATGGGGTGAGAATACTTAAATGAATGTGTCTATGCCACCTGTGATCCTAGGTCAAAGTGAGAGAATGATGCCCATCAGTGAGGGCCACAGTGGTTTCCAAATGTGTTACAGTAACAGAGACTTTTTACTAGGAGAGTATCCTACAGAACACTCAGGACATAAAACCAAAGGAGTAGAATAGCTTTGGTTGAACCAGGTGCTCAGGGCCTCATCTCTCAGCCCTGCTCCCAGCCCTCAGGGCTCAACTGGACACCTCCAACACTGGAAGTGAAAATTCATGTTTGACTTCCTTTCCACAGAACACTAGAGGGTGTCCTGTCAGCAGTGAGCTTCAAAACTCTCTGGGAATGGACACGGCCCCTGCTGAGTGCACCTCTCATCCTCCCACAGTTTCTCCCTTCTCCAGTATGAGGCCCCGGGTGCTTCCCTACCCACCAGAGCTGATTCGGGGCTGTCCTGGGCTTTGGTAGAGATGGAGCCACATCCACAGTGGCCAGGCAAATTACTGCTCTGCTGCATGTGACCTGTGCCATCAAACAGGGCCCGGCTCTTAGAAGAGCCTATGCTTAGTTTAATGCTTTGCTGTCATTGTCATGAAATTCATATTGATTTTTAAACAAGGACCTTCAGATTTTTATTTTGCTCTGAGCCCTGCTAATAATGTGGCTAGCCCAGGCACTTTGTAAGCATGGTCTTTATCTCTGAGCTTTTACCTTTCAAGTTGATTTGGGGAGCTGGGGATGGGGCAGGGTGGCCCACTGGGGTTGTCCAGCAGGTCTGAGCAATCATATGGCCTAAAGCAGACTCGTGGGCCTTAAAGACAGACAGGTACTGTTCTTGGTTCCTATGCCACCTACCAGTTATGTGAACACAGGCAAGTCATTTTCCTCTCTCAGTCTTAGTTTCCTCATCAGTCAAATGGAGACATCATTCCCCTCTCTCCACATTGCTGTGGGATCCACTGGGATACCAGATGGCTCCAGTGTTTTTGCCACCACTGATTTCCTCTCCCTGTGCCTCATTCTCAAAGGTTTCCTTTAGAGATTCCTAGTGCCATCTATCACACTAACCACTGCTCCAGGCTCTGCTCACCAATGTGCAGACATACTAGGCTAAGCACACAAGCACAGGAGAGGAGGCTGCTTTCAGAATGGCTTCCCTTCCAGCAGCGTCTTCCTGCTGGCCAGCCCATCCACCACAAGACCAGAGTGACCTTTCAAAATCGTGATGAATTTCCAGCTTCCTCCAGGGTTAAGGCTAAAGTCCTGAGCACAGCATTCCAGTGTTAGCAAGTTGAGCCTCACTTTCCTCTCCAACCTCATCTCCTTCCTATCATCACCTGCACACAGCCCAGTGAACTTCTCAGGAAACATAACTCATTTTTTTCACACCCCCAGACTTTTGTTCATGCTGGTACTTTTTCTAAGACACTCTCCCTGCAACTCTATCCTCAAAAACTCCTCCTTGAAGGTGCAACCCCTCTCTGAAACACTTCCTGCTTCTCCTTCCACTGCCCACTTTGTCCACTGTGCTCCCAGGGGGTCTTGCACACCCCCCACTGGTAGCAGTAGTCATCATGAGTCTTAAAGGACTGTTTATGTATCTGTTACCATGGAAACATGGTTCAGGGCATGGGCTCTGGAGACAAACTACCAAGATTCAAATCCCAGCTCCCCCATTTCCCAGTTACATGACTTCAGCAAGTTCCCTAACTAATCCATGCCTTGATTTCCTCATCTGCACTATGGGGATGGAAAGAGCACCCACTTCCTAGAGTTGCTGCAGAGAGTGGATGAGTTCATAAACTCACAAGCACACAGTAAATTTCAGTTATGGTGATGAACATCCACACACCTCCAACTACATGCAGTCACTGTGCAAGGGGCTGGGGATACAGTGGGAGACAAGACATGCATCATCGCTGCCCCCACTGAGTTCCCTGTCTTATAGTTGTGGCAGTTTTCAAACAAATGGCCACAAATTCTTTGCCTTCTTCCCATTGAGAGGTGGGAGCAATGTCCCCTGTCCTTGAATCTGGGAGGTCCTGGGAGTGCTTCAACCAATAGAGTATCATAAGAGTGTTGCTATACAGCTTCCAAGACTAGGTTATCAAAGGTCATGCAGCTTCTGCCTGGTTCTCTTCATACGCTCCTTCTGCACCATCCACCATGGAAGAGGTTCAACCACTTGGAGACCATCATGCTGGAAAGGCCATGCATCAGGGCTTCACTAAACATCCCTGGCTGTGTTCCCAGCTGATAGCCAGCATCAACTGCCAGCCACATGAGGAGCCTTCTTGGGTGTCCAGCCCAGCCAAACCTTCAGACGATGCCAACCCAGTTGAAAACTGATTGTGAGATAAAACGGTTGTTGTTTTATACCACTAAAATTTAAGGTAGTCGTGCAGCAATTGCTACTGCAATGTGGTCTCACTTGGTCATGGGCTCCTTGAGGACAGCAGTTGTATTTTATTCATCTGTTCCTCTAGTGTATATATTGTGTCTGTCCCCCATGTGCTGATAATCTCTCCATGTACATGTTGTGATAGAGGAACCCCAGAAGGCTATTACAGGTAAACCTCCAAGAGACAGATAGAGATCATTTAAAGGGTTCATATATACACTCCTTGGAACTGTTCTCTATTCTTCCAGGAAAAGCTGCTTAGTCAAGAAATTTTATTAGAGTAAATTGCCACATGTGTCAGGTGAGGTAAGCAGAATAATGCCCCCCAAGATGTCCATGTCTTAATTTCAGAATCTGTAAACATGTTATATTAAATGGCAAAGAGGAATTAAGGTAGCAGGTGGAATTAAGGTTGCCAATCAGCAGACAGATAATCCTGAATTATCCAGGTGGGCCTCACATATTCTAAAGAGTCTATAAAAGTGGAAGAAGAAGACAAGAAAGTCAGAAGATGTTATTTGGAGGAATGGTCAGATAGATGCAATGTTGCTGACTTTAAGCATGGAAGAAGGGCCTATGAGTCAAGGAATGTGAGTGACCTCTAGAAGCTGGAAAAGGCAAGGAAATTAACTTCCCCTGGAGCCTCCAGAAGGAAATGCAGCCTGGTCAACACTGTTATTTTGGCCCAGTGAGCTCTGCACCAGACTTCTAACCTATAGATCTGTAAGATAAGTGTGTGCTGCTTAAGACCTGAGTTTGCAGTAACTTGTTACAGCAGCAGTGTGTTAAAAAAAAAAAAAAAAAAGTAACAAACCACCTCTATACCAATGTCTTGATTCACCTTTCTCCATTCAACTCCATTCTTTAAAAACAGGCCTGGGTAGGCACAGTGGCTCATGCCTGTTATCCTAGCACTTTGAGAGACTGAGGTGGGAGGATCCCTTGAGCCCAGGAGTTTGAGACCAGCCTGAGCAACATAGCAAGACGCCATCTCTACAACAAAATTTTAAAATTACCTGAGCATGGTGGCACACACCTGTAGTCTTAGTCACTTGGGAGGCTGAAGCAGGAGGATTGTTTAAGCCCAGGAGTTTGAGGTTGCAGGGAGCCATTATCATGCCACTGCACTCCAGCCTGGGCAACAGATGAAGACCCTGTCTCAAAAAATTAATAATAAATAGAATAAAATAAAATAAAAGCAAGTCTCTTTCCTCTTCACTTCTGTCTGCCTCCCCACAACTCCATACATGTTAATTCCGTGCTTTGCACTGGACAGGTGAGAGTAAATATTTGCTGCATCAATGAATACCCTTATTAGCCAAGATTTTGAAATACCCTGGATTCTAGAATGTAGTTAATACCAAAATGATTCAGAACATGCTAGGGTGTTTCTCTGATGACTCAGAAGAATCTTTTGTAATTTCAACCCAGAGGTCATAATCACAGGAAACAGTGTGCAAACATCCCGCGCAGCTCTACCCACCCGCCCCCCTCGTTTGCTCTCCACGGTCCTGAATGTTCTCAGGAAGCTAGGAGCAGCAGGATGTTGTTGCTGACTCGGGGCAATGGAATCAGCTTCCCAGGAGCTTAGGAGCTGGGCAGTCTAGTTCCAGCTCAGCCACTTCCTGGCTTTATGGCCATGGGTAAGTTCCTAGCTCTCAGACAAAATGAAGGGCTTGGACAGTATTATCTCCAAAGGCCTTTCTGCTGTCAGCATTTCTGGCAACTCCTTTCTGGCATTTGCCAGAAATGTCTGGCGTTTTATCAACCCTCAAAAAATCAGACCTGCATACTGGTCCTTTTGTTGATGACTGACACATGTGGTATTTTGGTTTCAATGTCGCCTCCTAAGGACGAATTGTAGGGAAATATACGGTCTTGTTTGGAAATATGGCCTCATAACTTAGTTTCTTGTCCTGTGGAAGTGGCCTGCATATTGGAGGACGGAGCCATAGGCCCCAGGGAGTCATGAGAACACAGGTGCAATGGAGAGAGAAAGCCACAGGCAGCAGAAGGCTGAGTGTTATCCCTAATGTTTCAGAATAGGGACACCAACCTGGAGGCCATGGTTTATATCCTTGTCTACTTCTGACTCTGGGCAAATCATGCCCATCTCTGAGATTGCTTCTTTTTAATAATAATAATAATTATTATTATTTTTATAAAATATATCATACAAAAGAAGGTTTAAGACACACATGTACTGTCTGAAGAATAATCACGAAATGAAAGTCCATGTACCCACAACCCTGGTTGAGAAATAGAATACTGGCCATGTCTCAGAAACTTCCTCTGTCTTCCTCCCCAATCTCATACCCTTTCCTGTCAATCCCACTCCACCCTATGGTAACCACTACCCTCAGTTTTGTTTTAACCATTCCTTAGACTTCTGTATAGTCTTACCTTCCCTGTATGGATCCCCGAGCAAAATATTATTTTACTTACCTGTCAATGAATTTTCTATACATGGAATCATACTATAGATATTCTCCTATGACTGCCTACTTTCACTCAAAATGGAGTGAAATTCATCCTAGTAGTAATATATTCATTTTTACTTCTGAATAGGATTCCACTACACAAGTTAACACAATTTCTTTATCCATTATTCTGTACATAGGTATTTTGGCTAAGTCCATTATCTTTGTTACTATAGAAAATGATACTATGAACGTTTTTTTGAGATAGCATCTCACTTGTTGCTCAGGCTGAGTTCAGTGGCACTATCTCAGTTCACTGCAGCCTCCAGCTCCTGAACTCAGGCAATCCTCCCATCTCAGCCTCCTGAGTAGCTGGGACTAAAGGTATGCACCACCATGTCCCGCTAATTTTTCTATTTTTTTGTAGAGATGGAGTTTCGCCATGTTACCCAGGCTGGTCTCAAACTCCTGGGCTCAAGCAATCCACCCACCTCGGCTTCCCAAAGTGCGGGATTATGGGCATGAGCCACCACAACTGGCCAACTATGAACATTTGTGTACACATCTTCTGGTACCCACATATAAGACACCCTTTAGAGTATATCCTGTTAATGGAATTGTTGGCTCATTTCCATTAATATTCTGTTAATGGAATTGTTGGCTCATAGCATATGTGTGTATGTTCAACTTTGTAGACAATTCCAAAAAGTTTTCCAAAATGGTTGTACAAATTTACACACCCTACAGTAGTAGATGAGAGTTTCTGTTACTCCATATTCCTCCTAGTGCTTGGTATTGCCATCTTTTTCAATTTCAGCAATCTGATGAACATAAAATGGTATCTCACTGTGGCTTTAATGTACAATTTCCTGACTATCAGTGAAGTTGAGCATCTTTTCATATGTTTCTTCCCCATTTGTGTTTCCTCTTCTGTAAAATACCTGCATATGTCTTTTGCCCACTATTTTATTACGAATGTATTATACTTACACATTTGTGGTCATTCTTTATATATTCTGGATATTAATCCTTAGTTGGTTATATATGTTACAAATATCTTCTCCTAGGGTGTGGCTTATGTTTTCACCCTACAGTGTCTTGGGAAGAACAACTTCGTAATTCTCATAGAGTCAAATTTATTGAACTTTTTATTTATAGTGTGCATGTTTCATGACCTCAGGGTTATGAAGATATGCTTACATATTGTGTCATAGAAGTTTTCTAGGTTAGGCATGGTGGTTCACACCTGTAATCCCAGCACATTGGGAGGCTGTAGCAGGCAAATCTCTTGAGGTCAGGAGTTCAAAACCAGCCTGGCCAATGTGGCGAAACCCCTTCTCTACTAAAAATACAAAAATTAGCCGGCCAGGGTGGTGTGCACCTATAGTCTCAGTTGCTTGAGAGGCTGAGGCATGAGAATGGCTTTAACCTGGAAGGCGCAGGTTGCAGTGAGCTAAGACTGTGCCACTGCATTCCAGCCTGGACAACAGAGTGAGAGACTGTCTTAAAAAGAAAAAAATGTTTCTAGTTTTTCCCATTATTTTTAATTTTTTAACTCACATGAAAGTTATCTTTGTGTAGGTCGCGAGGTAAGAACCAAATTCCTTTATTTATTTATTTTTTCGGTATAGATAACTAATTTTCCCAGCACTATCAATTGACTATTCCATTCCTTCCCCAACTACCTCATCAAGAATCAAGTTTCCAGATATGCATAATTGTTTCTGGACTCTTTCTTCTGTCCTATTCATTGATCACCACCCTAATTACTATAGCTCTATGATAAGTCTTGTTATCTGGTGGAGAAAAATCCCCCCAGCTGCTTCTTATTCTTTAAGAGGTCCTGGCCCCTTGTTATACTATATAAAAATTACCTTGTCAAGTTCCAACTCTGTTGTAAATCTAATTGGAATTGCATTGAATCAAAAGTCTTGTTTGGGGAATTTACATCTTTATAATACAGAGTATTTTGTCCAAGAACATGATCTATCCACTTAGTTAGGTCTTAATGTATTTCAATAAAATTTTATAATTTTCTCCATAAAAAGCTCTCATAGCTTATGTTATATTTACTCCTAGATACTTTCATATTTTGTTGCTAATGTGAATGGTTTATTTTAAATTAAATTTTCCAACTGACTGCTATTGGTGTATAAAAATTGAATTGACTTTTGTATATTGATTTCATATCCAGCAACTATGCCTCATTTTTTCTTCTAGTAATTTTTTTCTTCTAGTAATTTCTCATTTTTTCTTCTAGTAATTTATCTATAGTTTCTTTTGGGTTTTAAACATAGTCAATCATAGATCTGCAAATAATAACTTGTGTTTCTTTCCCCCAATCTTTATATTTCATATTTTTAGGCATATATCTTGGCGTAACCATTATTTCCACTTTTATAAATGAGGGAACTGAACTTCAGAGATGTTAAGTAACTTGCCCAAGGTCTCATAGTTAGAAACAAAGCCAGGACTCAAATTGCATTCCAAAATCCATGTTTTTATTCCCTGTACTATGGATTTCTTTTCCTTTCTCCACTTCAAAAATACATTTGGGGTTTGTAATAGAAAATCTTGGTACATAAAAACAATGATCCGCCAGTAAGGGAAATGATTTTTATTTGTTTCTTTTAAAGGAAAAGAAAATTATTTCGACTTGATCTATACATCAGCATCATCTCAGAGCCAGAAAAAACCAGTAAAGGGGGAAAATAACTGACACATTTGCCGGGCACAGTGGCTCATGCCTGCAATCCCAGCACTTTGGGAGACTGAGGCTGGCGGATCACTTGAGACCAGGGGTTCGAGACCAGCCTGGCCAACATGGTGAAGCCCCATCTCTACTAAAAATACAAAAATTAGCTGGGCATGGTAGTGCATGCCTGTAGCCCCAGCTACTCAGGAGGCTGAGGTAGGAGAATCACTTGAACCCAGGAGGCAGAGGTTGCAGTGAGCCAAGATTGCACCACTGCACTCCAGCCTGGGCAACAGTGCAAGACACTGACTCAAAAAAAAGCAAAAAAACAAACAAACAAAGAACTGACACATTGTTTTGTATGTATTTGCTCATTCCATCCAAACAGCAACCAGCAAGTTAGGTATCAGTGTCTTGACTTGGCAGCTGAGGAAACGAGGCTGAGATGAATATAAAAAAGCAGCAACCAGAAAAAAGGGGGTTTCAGTGTCAAGTAGATAGCACAATGTGTATAATGCATCAAAACAAAGTACTTGAAATAGCATCCAAGTATAAGTTCAAATCAGTTTTACAGCCTCGGATGAATACTGAAAGCTGAAGCTTTGGAAAGGTTCCTTGTGTGTTCTCTTCCAGTCCACGGAGGCAAAGACCCCCCTGTGGGGGATGGGAAGGAAAATAACTGGGAAGTCATTTGTTCTTCTGCATTCATTCATTCATTTAATAAATATAGTATTTATGATGGACCACCTATCTGAGTTCTGGAGTTAATGTTAGGAATATAGCTGGGAACAAGTCAGGCACAGTCCCTGCCCTCATGGAGTTTTCCATCCAGCAGAACACTCAGGCATGAAACCAAAATTCACTGCTTAACATCCATGGTACCCAAGCCCAGCCCCCACCATCGGGCAAACAGAAATCCTATGTGTGGCTCAAGCAGGTCGCGATGTCCTCCAGAGCATCCCCGGCTCCCGTCTGGAAGCTGACGCAGCTCTGCAGCAGGCTGATGACCCCTGTCTCTCCCTTCCTGAGCTTCCAGCAGCCCTCATGTTGCTGGGAGCCTGTCCATCAGAGTGCCAATCGCAGGGGAAATTGAATCCAGGGGCTCTTTCTAGTCGTGTTTGCTCACTTTTTTTCTTAGCATGATCTTTGGTTTCATTATATTTAGGTATTTCTTTTATTTATCCATGCACCAGGAAAGAAAAAAAAAAAAAAAAAAAAAAGGAAGGGTGCCCCTTTAAACCAAGCATGAAATGTATTAGGAACCTAAAGTTGAGAATAATGGGCTTTTTTTCCCTCCTGGAAAGCTAGCCTACAGGAGGAAAAAAAATCCATTCAAATAATTTCGTTTAGTCCTAAGTATAAAATAACTGAAGTCAAGGTGTCTCTGCTGTTATTATTTTTTCTGATGTTTTTGACACCCGCGTGTGGAGTTCTCCAGCGTTCACAGCTTCCAGAGCTGTGAGCTTCCACTTGGTATATTCGTAATACTCCTTAATATTTTCATTTTGATGTAATTTGCGGCCCCAGCTTTTTAAATATCCGCTCTGTAATAATGTTTAATTTCAGGGGTCACTCCGCCAAGGAGTATATTAAAGCTTATAAAACTCATTTCCAAAGCTCAAATATCAAGCTGTGATCAGGTTAGGAGGGCAGCATCTGTGAATATTTCATCTTTTATCATGCTGATAATAAGGAGATGACAGAGGCACATTATTACAATGAGAGAATTGCTCATTTCAGGCCTGGTGCTGGAAGCTGGGGTCTGCAGTGTGTATTACTCAATAAGAGCAATTCTGATATGAAAAGCAAGTTTACTGAGGCACCACTGTGTCTTATTTGATTGGAATGAATAATATATGGAGCTGCTGTTCGTGCGGCTGCTGGCCGGGGGAGGGGAGGCTTGCATGGAGAGGTGCACTTGGGGATAGACGGCAAAATAATTTATCAAAGGATGTGTTTTATGGTCTGAAAATAAAGTTAAGATAACCACTGTTTATTAGAATCATTATTTCGGAAATCTGTATTCTGGAAATCTTAAACATGTGCCAGCTTACGCATGAGAAGAATCTTGATCCACTCGACTGGCAGAGATGCCTCGTAATTATCTATTTGCACATAGGGGCTGAGTGAATTTGACACCCAGGCTGATTCCTGCCACATTCTCCATTGGCAACTTTCATTATTGTTTTGCATCAAGCCAACTTCATCAAGTGGGAACCTTAAAACCCTGGTCTTTCTGGTAGTGAGATGATGAAACATCATCAAGCATGAAAATCAAGCATGAACCACCTCTAATTATTGCCCCCCACCCTATAGTGCCTCTGGATCCACATCCACCCTCTCCTCCTCCTCCCCATCATAGGGAAAGAGGGTCATCTTTTCTAGGACTGTCCTCTTACTGCCATGGATCTCGTCCCTCCCTACCAGTTCTGACCCCATGTGGTGCCATTCTCGCCCTCTCCAGTGTCCTTGACAGCCCTCTTTCAGCTAGTTCCTTCCCCTCAGCCTATGAACGTGATCCAATCACTTCCACCCTAGTAAAAAAAGAAAAAAAAAAACTTCCTTACCCTTGCATCTCCCTCCAGTTATCTCCCAAGTTATTTTCCTAACTTCTCATCCAAGTGTCTCATAAGAATACACTTACGAATATACTTACTGCCCCACCAACTCACACTATCACATTCACCCCTCAGTTCATTTCATTTTGACTTCTGTACCCCCATTCCCATGAGACCACCCCACCAAAGTCAGGGATGCCCCCCTAATTACCAGATCCACTGGGCACTTTTCATCCCACACTTAGCTTGCCTTCTCGGCTGCACTAGTCCCCATTATTTCAGAACAACTCTCTGCTGTTTCTCCTTCTTCCCAACTCCCTGTTCCTCCTCTGGTTCCTTTCCTGGAAACTCTTCCTGCCCTCTCAGAAGGTAGTGGTATTTAACAGGACTTCCCCCTTACTGTCTCCTCACACAGCCCTCTATGCTGGGCAGCAGCATTCATTTTTATGATTGAAACTACCACACTTTGACTTGTAGCTTATTAATAGTAATTGATTTGTAATCTAGCATCTCTCCTGGAGCTCCAAATCCATATATCCAACTGGATACCTTGCTGGAAGTCCAAATGCAACAGGTGGGGAAAAAATTATTCTAACTTTTACTTTAGATTCAAGGGTACATGTGCAGGTTTGTTATATAGGTAAACTCATGTCACCAGGGTTTGTTGTACAGATTATTTCATCACCCAGGTATTGAGCTTAGTACCCAATAGTTATTTTTTCTGCTCCTCTCCCTCCTCCCACCCTCCACCTTCAGCTAGGCGCCAGTGTCTGTTACTCCCCTGTTTGTATCTGTGTGTTCTCATCATTTAGCTACCACTTATAAGTCAAAACATGTGATATTTGGTTTTCTGGAAACATACATACACAAACATACCCATACCCTCTGCTACTCCTCCTCCTCCTGATTTATTTATCTTGAGTGAAGACAGAACTCTAAAAGCAGTCACCCAAGCTGAGATACAGACCAGCATCCTCAACACCTCCTTTGCCCTCAAGTCCTGCTTGTTATCCCTCATCAGGACCTATAGATTCTTTCCATATTCTTAGAAAACAAATAGATCTACTGTTATTTCTGATTATAAAAGTAATACATGCTTATTAAAAAAATTTCATGATGGATATCTCAGTTACCCTGATTTGATCACTACACACGTATACATGTATTGACAATATCACATGTACCCCACAAATATGTTAAATTTTCAAACTATACAGAAATTGACAGAGAAGGTAAAAATTGCCTGAACTCCCTCCATCCATAAATAATCATTGTTAACATTTTATATAAACACATCTAACCTTTTTTTAAAAAAATTATACAGTCAGTCATTGTTTACTGAATGCCTATTCTGTGTCAATTATTGTGTTAGGCACATATATACACACTTCCTTTATTATACAAAAAAAAAATGTTATCTAGCTAGATACACAATATCTTCCATTTAACAAGAGACATATTTTCATTTCAATAAATATAGATCCACATACTCCATTTAAATAGTTATATAGTATTCCACTGAATAGCTATAGCACAATCTGTTTACTTAATCAGGTCCTTACAGATGGATATTTAGGTTGTATCCAAAATTTGACTTTTTGTTGTTGTTGTTGTTGAGACTGAGTTTCACTCTGTCACCTAGGCTGGAGAGCAGTGGATGATCTCGGCTTACTGCAATCTCCACCTCCCGGGTTCAAGCAATTCTCATGCCTCAGCCTCCCATCTGGCTGGTATTACAAGCACATACCACCATGCCCAGCTAATTTTTGTATTTTTAGTAGAGATTGGGCTTCACCATATTGGCCAGGCTGGTCTCAAACTCCTGACCTCAAATGATCCACCTGCCTCGGCCTCCCAAAATGCTGGGATAACAGGCGTGAGCCACCATGCCAGGCCCCAAAAGTTGATATTATCTATCATTTACATCCGTATATGTAATGTTTTCTCATCTTTTCAACTGTGCTTTAGAATAAATTCCTGGAAATGAAACCGGGCTGAAGAGTCTGCACATTTTTAAGGCTTTTGATAGCTATTAACAAATATGCTCCAATGATGTCACACCAATTGCTCTTCAACCAATATAAACATTTTCTTACATCTTCCTTTACACTGCATATTATCAACTTTGTTCATCTTTGCCAATCTGCCAAGTAATATTTGTTAGTGTTTAATTTATGTTTATTTTAACACTGTTGATGTTGAGCATCTTTTCATACTTTTGTTGGTTATTTGTATTTCTTTTTAAATTACTTGTTCATGCCTTTTGCCCATTTATTTAAGAGATTGTTCTAATTTTTCCTATTGATGTATATGAGCTCTTCATATATTAGAAATAATCTTTTATCTATCATATATGTTGCATACATTTTTTATCAGGTGGTAATTAATCTATGGTTATGACATCTTTAGAATATCAATTTATAATTTTTATGTAGTCTAATCTAATAACTTTTTTATTTATGATCTCTGCTTTTGGGGTCACACTTAGAGAAGACTTCCACACCACTAAATTATAAAAGGTATAAAGATAATTTCCCAGATATTTTCTTTCAGTAATCCTAAAGTTTTGATTTTTAAATTTTAAAACTTTCCTTCCAACATTTCTATTGGTGTAAAATTTATTAATTTTAACATACAGGAAAATGACTAAATCAATACAAATATGGGATTGTAACTGCAAAAATGTATAACCAAGAAAAGAAACTCCCAGCAAACTAAGAATATAAGGAACAACCTGATAAAGGGCATCTATGAAAACAAACAAGCAAATAAAAAAACTACAGTTTATACTGAATGCTCTTCGCCTCAGATCAGGAATAAGGTAAGGATGTCTACTCTTACCATTTTTATGTAACATTGCATGGGAGGTCCTGGCCAGTACAATAAGAAAAAATTAAAAAGGAGTAGAAAAAAAGGTATAAAGATTAGAAAGGAAGTTACATGGTTTTTCTGTTTGTTTTTTATTTTTTGTTTTTTTTGGGGGGGGGGACAAACAATGAAATTGCAGGAAATTCTAAGGAATCTGTCAAAAAACAAACAAAAAAAAAACCTAATAGAACAAATAAGAAAATTTAGCAAAATCACAGAATAAAGATCAATATAGAGAAACCCAACGTATTTCTGGATCCTAGCAACAATTAATAGGAAAATAAAAAATGTTAAGTGATAGGATTTGCAATAGTATTGAATTAGAAAACAAAATGCTCAGAATACATTTAAGGAAAGATTGCAATATCTCTAACCTGAAAACTACAAATACTACTGGGAGAAATTGAACATGATCTAAATAAATGGAAAGTTACACCATATTCATAGATTAGAAGATTCAGCATTGTTAAATGTCTGTTCTCCCCCAAATCAATCTATAAATTCCAATCAAAATCCTTTATATAAATTGATAAACTGAATTTAAAACTAAATGAAAATGCAAAGAATATAGACTAGCTCAAGGAAATCTGAAAAAAGGACAAAGTTGGAGAATTTACACTACTTATATAGCAGTACCCCATTATCCACAGGGGATACATTCCAAGACCCCCAGTGGAAGCCTGAAACCGTGAATAGTACCAAAACTTATATATACTATGATTTTTTTCTATATGTGCACACATGCCTGTGATAAAGTCTAATGTATAAATTAGACACAGTAAAAAATTAACAATAACTAGTAATAAAATGGAACAATTATAACAATATACCAGAATCACCGCTGGTGCTTTGGAGCCCGTAAAATAAGGGTTAATTGAACACAAGCATTGCAATACCAACAGTCGATCTGACAAGGCTGGCTACTAAATGATGCAGGCAGCATCTACAGGGTGGATACACTGGACAAAGGGATGAGTCATGTCCAGGGCAGGATAGAGCAGGACAGAGTGAGACAGAGCAAGAGTTCATCACGATACTCAGAACAGCAGACAATTTTAAACTTATGAATTGCTTCTTTCTGGAATCTTCCATTTAATATTTTTGAACTGCAGTTGGCTCTAGGTAACTGAAACCATGGAAAATGAAACTGCAGGTAAGGAAGAACTATTGTACTATGAAGCTACAGTATGATAACGTTACAGAATTACACTGGCATAAGGGTAAAAATGTAGATCAATGGAACAGACTAGAGAGTCCAGAAAAGGCCAACACATACATGGCCAATTGATTTTCAATAACATAGGCACCAGCATAATTCAATGGGGAAAGAGTAATTTTTTTAAAAAAAATAGAGCTAGAGCAGCTGGATTGTCATATGAAAGAAAGGTAAACTCAAATCCCCATCTCACACCATACACAAATATTAACTTGAAATCAATCATAGACATAAACACAAAACCTAAAACTATAAAATTTCTAGAAGAAATAATAGAAAAAAGAACCCTTTGTAGTTTGGTGTTAGACAAGAATTTCTTTGATAGAAAAAAAGTGTTAGTCATAAAAGAAAAAAATTAATAAATTAGACTTCATCAAAATAAAAACTTCTGCTCTCTAAAAGACATAATCAAAAAGTGAAAAGGCAAGTCACAAATTGGGAGAAAATATGTGCATCACATATATCTGTCAAGAAGCATGCATAGAAAAGCCAGAATACAAGAAGAACTCTTATTACTCAATCAGAAAAAGCAAAAACATTCAATTTTTTAAACGGGCAAAATTTGAACAGGTGCTTTATGAAAGAAGCTATACAAAAAGGCAAAACACACACAAAAAAGTTCAACAACATGAGTCACCAGAGCAAATTAAAACTGCAGTGAGATTCCACTTCACACCCACTGAATGGTTAAAATTTGAAGACAATTCCAAGATCAGATGACGAAGATATGGAGGAACTGGACTTCTCATACACCATTGAGAATTTAAAATGGTACAACCACTTTGAAAAACAATTTGGCAGTTTCTTATACAGTTAAACACATACAGTCCAGCAATTCCACTCCTACGTATCTATCAAGAATAAATTGTGTGTGATACACACACACACAGATTTGTACATATATGTTCATAACACTTGTATTTATAATAGCCCCTGTCAAATATTCATCAACAGGTGAATGGATAAGCAATTGTGTCATACCCGAATAATACTACACTCCAATAAAAATGAACTATTGATACACAAGATGAATGAATCTCGAAACAATTATGCTGAGTAAAATTTAAAAAGATAAAAAGGAATACATACTATATGCTTCCATTTATGTGATATCCTATAACAGGCAAAACTAAGCTATAGTGGTAGAAACCAGAAGAGTGGTTGAACAGAGATAATTGTGCACAGCGACACCAGGAAACTTTGTGGGAAGATAGAAATGTTCTATATCTTAATTGAGGTGGTAGTTACATGGGTGTATACATTATCAAAACTTATCAACCCATATGCTTTAAACGAGTGAGTTTTATTGTACATTTGTTTACACCTCAAAAAAGGTTGATTTAGGCCGGGCATGGTGACTCACACCTGTAATTCTAGCACTTTGGGGGGCCGAGGTGGGCACATCACTTGAGCTCAGGGGTTTGAGACCAGCTGGGGCAACAGGGCAAAACCCCCTCTCTACTAAAAATACAAAAAATTAGCTGGGCGTGGTGGCCCATGCCTGTAGTTCCAGCTGCTTAGGAGGCTGAGACACAAGAATCGCTTGAACCCAGGAGGCAGAGGTTGCAGTGAGCCGAGATTGCACCACTGCACTCCAGTCTGAGTGACAGAACGAGACTCCATCTCAACAACAACAACAAGAGTTTATTTAAAAGAATAAGAATAGGATTTTGACAATATCTCAAAGCCAGGACATTCTCCTTACACTGCTGGCTCTTTCCTGCTTTTTTCCCTTACATTGTTTAGTAAAAGAAAAATATTGAATAATACATGGCATGGCTACATTAATCATAATTCTTTTGGTAACAGAACTGAAATTCAAACTAGTTTAAGAAAAACAGTTTGGCCGACTAGAACAAGTATCATGGGTGGAACTAACAGTGACGCTCTGCAGGACTCTTGAGTGCATTCCATTCCAAGACTAACGAAGTGCCTGGCTCACCAGTGTCCCTGGTACGGACAGTGGCACGTGCAGGAGAGGTGGTGCAGAGCTGTGGGTAGGAAGCCTGGGGACAAAGCTTGCCACTGTGGCCATCTGGGAGTACATCGACCTCAAACCACTCTTTCCATTTGTCCTTTTCAGAAAATAGTTCTGTGAAAGACATGAGGAAGAGTTTTTGGGTGTCAGATGTTGGCAGTGGCCATTGGAATTGCTTTTCCTAATCATGAGGACTCTAATATCTTTCTTTCCCATTTGGGGAAAACAGGGAAAGGAGGGAATGCAATTCTTTGACCATTAGTTACCAGAAGAGATAGAAGATTCTGCTTTTCTACTTAATCCACCTAGATGAATATTGAAGTGTGCAAAGTAATTCCTTTCAAAGCCCATGGGTTGATGGCTCTACCAGGCTTTTCTTCTTGAGTTCAAGCATTCCAGGTTTAGGGGGTGGGGGGAATGGCAGTATGTCTGAATCTATATAAGAAGGAGACCAGAGTCTACCTCTTGGCATTCACAAAGATACCCAACTACTAATATGCTGTGTGTACTCTATACAGGGTCAAGCTCTTGGCAGTGCTAGGAGGAAAGATGGAGGGAGAGGGAGGGAGAAGGAGGTAAGGAGGAGGCAATACATGAAACCAGGTTGTTCTCCAGCCAAACTGACAATTCGTGATTCCTCCACGCCAACTCCCATCCACCTCTGTGCAACATTCACTATGCCTTGAATAGTCTTCTCCCATTGCCCTCACCTCTCCCAGCATCTCTACATTTCCAAATACCACCCATCCTTCAAGATGCAGCTGTGGGGCTGGTCCTAAGACATGGGATGAAGCCACTCTCCATTGCACTCTACTAGGGCACCCTCCCACCCACATAGACACTCCATTAAAAGACCAGCCCAGCCTTATTAGCAAGTCTATAGCCTCAGAAGCAGAAAAAGTGCTGCTCATCCCATTTATTGTGCATATTATTCTCGTCAGCGGCTTTTAGAGGATTTTGCTAATGGCTCAGGGACTCTATGCACCATCACAATTAAGACATTGCTAATAAATTAACTTTTATGGACATAAATCAGCAGGTATGCTTATTCAGCTGTTACACCTCACTTAGAAGTAGGCTTTGCACCTTAAGATGAAGTATATTTCTATTCAGGAGTTGTAATGGCCTTGTTAATGGAATATTAATTACCTCGGTTGTTGGACAGCAAGATGTCTGCTCCTGCTCTCTTGCCACAAGTGTTCTTAGAGAAAAACATTTTTCCAACTTTGTGTCATGAAGACTGTTGAATCGCAGCCAAGCCCACTCCATCCTCCCCAGCAGAGGGGCAGAATGAAGTTCACCCCTCCACACCCTGCATCCCAAAGTAGTTGGTTAAATAAAGCCTTAAGCTATCATGATGATCCTGTTCACCCTCCGGCATGCTGTACCCCACAGAAGGGAGTTAAGCAAAACCTTAAGCCACCTAAGCGATAGTGTACAGTCACCCTCTCCAAAAGACACTGGGTGGAGAGGAAAGCTATGCTGAGAGTCAGGAGGCCTGGTTTCTCACCTCCTGTCTTAGTTCAGGCTGCCATACACTGGATGGCTTAGACAACAGACTCTTATTTATCTTGGTTCTAAGGGCTGGGAAGTACAAGATCAAGGTGCCGGTAGATTCAATGCTTGGTGAGGGCCCATCTCCTGGCTTGTAGACAGCCACCTTCTCACTATATGTTCACATGACCTTTCCTTGGTCTGTGATTATGAAGACAGAGAGAGAAAGATATATCCTGTCTCTTCCTCTTCTTGTAAGGGCACAAATCTCATCATAAGGGTGTCACCTTCATGCCCTCATCTAAATCTGATTACTTCCCTTACTTCCCTAAGGACCCACCTCCTATTACCATCCCACTGGAGATTAGGATTTCCACATAGGAATTTGTGGAGACACAAACATTTACCCCATAACACCACCTCTCCAACAATAGCCAGCAATGTGACCTTAGGCTGGCCACTTACACTCTCTGAACCTCAGTTTCCCATTTATTACATGAGTATAATAAAGCAATCACGGATAAAATGAACAGAAAAACCCAATTCTTAGAAATACATCAATCATGGACCATTTTGTGATTATCTTTCCAAGACTACAGAAGAAACACCACTCCCCAAGGATAGGAATGGAATTTACCTGTAAGGGAGTAAATGTTCTGTCAATTATTCAATAAAGTTGTTAACCCAAGAGAAAGAAATAATCCAGGGTTGTGGATCATTGCTTTATGGTGATGCATGAGGATTTCTCCAGCACAGACAGGCTGGAGAACAGTGGGCTGCCCCGATTACATGAGTTGGGCCAGAGAAAGCAGTGCAGTCAGCCTCCATGTTTTATCATCAGTGTCAGAGATTGCAGCAGTGCAAGTACCCCCTGTGCAGGAAGATAGCCACACTCAAAGAAGTCAACATCCGGGGCAACAGGGGCACAGCCCTATTATCAATGGTGCAAGCAAATAGCAGTGACTCTGGACACAAGGACAGTACAGCCATGCCATGAGAAGAGCTGTAGCCTTGTAGAAGGATATTTTCCAGCAGGAAGATAGGTGACAGCTACTAAGTCTATAGAAAATTGAACCATGTGAGGTGGTTAATCCCGGCCCTGGTCTTGGACCAGGTTGGTCCTGAAAACCTGCTCAGCAAAGGAAAAGCCCAATCAGGATGTAGCCCATCTGGTCCCAGTCCCTGCTCTGCCCCCAAATCACTGCCATCTTAGGCAGGTCCCCACCCCTCTTTGGCCCTAGTTTCTTCCTCTCAACCCAATGACCTCAAAGTCAGAGAGCCTCTGAGAGATGCCAGTTAAAAATGCTTTAGCATGTGTATCACCTTTCTTTTCTTCATCTGGGGAAAAATTCTCAGACCAGAGGATCTGCTGGAAGAATTTCTTTCCTTGCATTCATTTAGCATATCAATTCTCACATTTTCTGCTTGAACTTCAGAGCAAAGAATGTGGAAAGCTGAGTCTTTGCCTATTTGATGCACAGTTTTGCATATTCTCCTGGACTCTGTCCGGTCCTCTTTGCCCGTAAGTTACCCATCACAGACCTGCCCTGCTCCCCAGTTAAGGCAAGACCCATTCTCTCCACAGCTGACTGGGGTAACTGCCCTGCTCATACATTCTCCACTCCTCCTGCAGAGAGGAAAAGCCCACACCAAAGTGGGATGCAGAGAATGAAGAACAGGCAATGAGAGTAAAAGCCCAAACCAAAGTGGGTTGCAGAGAATAAGGAACAGGCTTATACCTACAACCCCCCAGAAGGGTTGCAGGAAGGCTATGGTTTGCAAGGCTGATCAAACAAAACCAAAGCAACCGATGTTCTGTGTGGAGCCTGTGGCCTGCCACAGAGCCATGTCTGGGTGAGAGGCTTGCTAGCTTTTGGATACTTCCATTTCAGCAGCATCCAGAGCCCCTAGGCTCCTTTCAGAGGTGGAAGAGGAAGGGAAAGTCAATCTGTGACAAGATGTCCTTCCTCCCCTGTAGCATTTTGTCCTTTGCTTACTCCACAGTAAAATTGCAGTCCCAGAAAGAGTTTCCATAAATGGCCTTCAGAGGTCCCTCAGCCAGCTGGGGGTCATCTGATCCAGGCTGGGTTTAGCTGGGCAACTCCCAGCTATAAATTTGCCTCACTCTCCTGGGTCCAGCCAACTAACTGGGTTATATTCTTCTCATGGCAGTGGCAGCCTCTTGAGGCCTAGCTCAAGCTGGCACCCCACGATTTCTGCCTTTTTTCATGGTCAGTGAAAATCACATGACCAAGCTCAAAGTTCAAGGCCAGGGAAATATACTTTGCCTTAGAAGGAAGAACTACAAAGTCATGTGGAAAGCACATAGAGCTTGGACTAGAATCCCACATTCATGGCAGGCATCACCAATCAATGACAGCACTCTTTCCTCATAAGCCTCAGAAACTTTCTCCATTCAGCACTGCAAACAGCCACTGCTATTGAGCTAGAGAGGACACAGAAGATGAACACTATTTGTAAATGCTGTGTAAACCTTTTCTGAGTACCACTTAGCCCCAAAAAAATGCCTATGATTCTGAAACTAACAACGCTGTGGAAAGACAGTGTGGAAAGGACACTGGATGGGATCAGAATTGATTCTAGTCCAAGCTCTGTTATAGCTGTGACCTGGAAAAGACATTAAACTTCTCTGAGCATGGTTGCATCTGTTTTGTGACCTCGAAAACCATTTACTTTAATTCCATAAACATTAATTGAGTACCTATTGTGTGCCAAGCACTGCTATCAAGGGACTAAAGAAATAAATGAGACATCTATTATGAATGAGACTGCCTCCCCTGGAAGGAAGGCAGGGGAATCAGGGGATGCTCTGATTTCTCAGGTCCAGCCCAATGCCAATATTTCACTAACATTAAAAAGTGCAAGGTATTACCATGGGACTCACAGATTCTGCAGGCTCCCTAAGCTTGAAGATCTCCTCCCAGGAAGGAACGTGGAGTTTCTGATGAGAGAATCTGACCTCAGAGCAGGGATTACCATGTTCTACTGCTCTCCATGGCTCCCAGAGTAAAAGGCAAATGCTGTTTCTTTTTTTTTTTTTTTTTTTTTTTTTTTTTAATTTATTTATTATTATTATACTTTAAGTTGTAGGGTACATGTGCATAACATGCAGGTTTGTTACATATGTATACTTGTGCCATGTTAGTCTGCTGCACCCATCAACTCGTCATTTACATCAGGTATAACTCCCAATGCAATCCCTCCCCCCTCCCCCCTCCCCATGATAGGCCCCGGTGTGTGATGCAAATGCTGTTTCTAAGCCAAACCTTTCCAGGTTCATCTTTCAGATTTTAGGGTCAGACAGACCTGAGTGTGAATCCCAGCTCTGCTGCTTACTCTTCTTATAACCTTGGGTCATCTACTTACTTGCTGATCATCTGGTTTTCTTACAAGAAAATGGGGAGAATGATCATCACTGCCAGTGGGGTTGTCTTGTATATTATTAAACAAGCAACTCTATGCAAATACTTGCAACACACAGATGCTCTGAAAAAGTTCACATCTCTTTCCTTCCTCTTCTTCACACATCCCATATGCCGCAGCTCAGAGCTTCCCACCCGAGTTGCACAAGAGTCCCTGGTGGGCTTTTAAAAAATAGAGATGGCCAAGATCCCCACCCAGACCGAGGGAATCAGAACCTGTGGGGATGGAGACCAGGGAATTATGTTTATTGAGCCTACAATCACCCTGCCCCTGCCCGATGATGTTAAGCACCGTCACAGTTGAGAACCACTGCTCTAACTGCATTAGTCCAGAGAAACAGAATCAATAGAGTATACATATATGTATACGTACACATATACATATACATGTAAGCTACAGATAAGTATATATGTGTACATATATACAAACAGATTTATTATAAGGAATTGGCTCACACATTTATGAATGCTGAGAAGTCTCAAGATCTGCAGTTAGCAAGCTGGAGACCCAGAAGAGCCGATGGTGTAAGTTCCAGTACAGGTCTGAAGGCAAGAGGAGACCAATGTCCCAGCTCAAAGACAGGCAGAGAGAAAGAAGTCTTTCTTACTCAGACTTTTTGTTAGATTGAGACCTTCAGTGGACTGGATGAGGCCCACCCACATAGGGAAGGGCCACCTGCTTTATGCAGTCCACCCATCATGTGTTACCTCACGCAGAAATACCCTCACGCAGACTCCCAGAACAACATTTGACAGGACATCTGGGGACCCCATGGCCTATCAAGTTGACACAAAATTAACCTTAACACTGGTTCAGCCAGCTTTTTCTCACTCCCCAGATAAGACCAGCATTTCCCTACTTCCCTGGCTTTGCTCACAGAGTTCTTTCTGCCTAGGGAAAGTTTCCTAGCCCCACCTTTGCTGACCGAACTCAACTCAACCCAACACAAATGGTCCAGTTCCCTCCTCCAGGGATCCTCTCATGAGCCTCTTCTGGATTCCTGGAGGAGGAGCCGCTCCAGAATGACCCAGATGGTGCCATCCATTCCACACAAGCACTTACCCAACACTTACCCTTTGAGGGCACCTGTGCAAAGCTTCCCCCACCCCCACAAGGCAGGATGAGCAAATGGGGCAAACCCTGGGGAACTGTAGGAAAGGGTCCACCCAGGGAGTGCTGTTTGAGTCACCTGCTACTGTTGTTCAGGGACAAATACGGTTTGAGGTAAACTGACAAAATAACTGGAATATCTCCCAACAGTCCTGCAGAATTGACTGAAGTCACATAATGGAATTACACAAATTTCTCTTGTTCACACCTCCACCCTGGTCTACCTACTGCAAACTCCAGGCCCCTCGACTGTGACCCCTTTGCCTTACAGAAATGTCCAAGGGTCGTGCAGACTCGCATGTGCTCCCAAGTAATGTTCCTGTGTTTTCTGTCCCTGTCCCCTTCAGAGGCATCTCAGTTGGAACCCCAACATGTCCCTGTCGCCAGTACCCTCAGGAAGAACATCCTTCACTTTGCAGAATGCTGTGTTCAGAGAATCCAAACACCACAGTCCCGGCAGTCCCTCCTAATCCAAAGCCATTTTGCTCCCAGGAAAGGTGGCAGGGAGGCTTTTGTACTCCACTCTGTTCTGCACAGGCCTCTGGGCTACAAAGCCATGCTGCCTGTGCCTTCAGTCCCTGGGCCACTAGAAAACCCAGCTCACCCCCTGGGACTTCAGTTCCCTGATCTGGGCAGCACTGGACTCCAGCTGCCTTCTCAGTTCCTTACCTCTGCCTCTAGAGTTCTGCATACAAACCTTGCCTCAGGTCAATCAACCCATGCAATTGGAGGAATGCCCAAGATGTGGCCTGCCCAGGTTCAGACGTGACTGAATTTCCATTTAAGCTTATTGGCAGCACAATAATCATTCTTCAAAATCTAGGCAGGGGGAAGAAGCACTTTGGACAAAATAGCCCAGCTGCTGCAAGGTGCTATGAGTCTGATCCCCACCAGCCTTGGGTTTATTCCCCAGTAGACACCTTCTTCCAGCTCTGTGCATTATCCTTAGAGGAACAGGAGGGTCCTCATCTTTGGGAAACTTCTCCCATTCATGCTTTGCTTTATTCAAAAATCTAAAGTTAGGCCAGGCACAGTGGCTCACACCTGTAATCTCAGCACTTTGGGAGGCTGAGGAGGGCAGATCGCTTGAGGTCAGGAGTTCGAGACCAGCCTGGTCAACATGATGAAACCCCATCTCTACTAAAAACACGAAAATTAGCCAGGCATAATGGTGGGTGCCTGTAATCCCAGCTACTCAGTAGACTGAGGCAGGAGAATGACTTGAATCTGGGACGCAGATGTTACAGCGAGCTGAGATTGTGCTCTGCGCTCCAGCCTGGGCAACAGAGCAAAACTCTGTCTCAAAAAAACAAAAAAAAAACTCAAGTGAATCCCATTTACTTTTTCTCTGTTTCATCCTCCGAATTATGATCACTCATTTGCTACATTCCTCAGAGGACTCAGTAGCCCCCCTTTTCTTCAGTGTATTGGCCACATCGCGAAGATCCTCTCCCACAAACGTAGTATTATTGATTTCTAGCAGGAGCGGGAGACCTTGTTTGCTCACAGCTGTGCTAGTGCCTGTTAAGCTCACTTCAGCTCCAGCTTCTCCCCCTATTCTTCCATACACCCCTTGGAGCACATCAGGGCACCTGGAAGATGAGTAGTGCAAGGAAATTATCACCCCGCCTCAACTACCCACCACAGCAAATGGCCATCCATCGGCAGGGATGTGGATACATGTGCGCACCTGCCCCAGGTGTGCTTCGTGGTTGCTGTGCCTATGCATGTATGTGGTATGTGTCTTGACTGTGTGTACAGTGTTTAGGTGCCTGTGTATACATTATGTAGAGCGTACACTGCATGTTTGTGCAATTGTGTGTGTGTGTGGATGACTCACATGTAATTGACGTGTGGCTCCCTTGTGTGTATCGTGTTTTGGGAGCCTGTGTACACACGTATATGGAGCATATACTGCATGTGGGTGGAAACCAATGACTCATCTGTGCATGGTGTGGGTCTCTGGCATATAATACATTCACTGTTTGAGCTCGTGTTCAGTGTAGGCTGTGTCTGTTCTTTGGGGAGGTGGCATGCATGTAAATGGATGGTGTGTGTGTGTGTGTGTTTGAGGGGATGAGAGATGGGACCTATAAGGAAACCACACTGACCTGGAAGGAGGTAGTTGGGTCCTTTCTAGGATGAGTCTCTCAGGCCTGCCCAAATGCAGAGAAATGCTAGGAGCATGAGCTATTTGGAAAGGGGGCCCCAGGTGAAGATGGACAATAGACTGATCCCAAGAGGATAACATGATGAGGCAGGGTGAGGCTCAGGAGACCTGGAGGATGGGGTGGGGGCTCAGAGTGGGGGTCTGGCCCTCCACTGGGACAGATGAAAGCAAGAGGTGGCTCAAAACGGAAAGACAAGGAAGGCAGTCACCCAGCAAAGCCTTCAGGAAGTGTGGCATACAAAGACTTGGGTTCAAATCCTGGCCTCTACCACTTCCTAGTTGTGTGACCACAGGCAATTGATTTAACTTCACTCAGCCTCAGTGTCCTCATCCACAAAATGGACTGCTATAAAGATGAAAATAACATAATATATAAAAGGCTTAACATAGTGCCTGGTACACAGAAAGCACCAAGGAGGTACTCACTATTGTTGCTTGTCACTATTATTTTCCTCCTAGCCCCATCGCTGCTGGTATCTCAGCCCTACCAGACCAGGAGGCCATGGAGGGTTGCACCACCATCTTTACCAGTCATGCAGTCTTAGACCTAGGATGCATGTCCCTCAGGGAGCACCCACAGTCTCCCTCCTGCTCCCCCGTCAGACTTGGAGCCTGCCTGCTAGAGCAGCTGTTATCTGGGGAGGTGACATGTGTGTGTCGGTTGATGGGGGAGCTTGAGGACAGCTGCCTACCCTGGGGCTGGACCTCCACCCAACCTCTTCCCACAGCCAAATCCTGGGGAGCATTTGTTCATTCATGTATTTATCCATGGATTGAGAACCTGCCAGGAGCAGTTCTAGGAGCTGGGAACATGATGGTGATTGCGATAGAGGCTGTAGGTGTTTGGGCAGTCCAGTATCACATACCAGTTTTAAGTATCAAAATATTAATATTTTTGTTGGTATAATACCATTATTTCCATTTTTTAAAAAACTTGAAATCTGAATTACTTACATTTTGGAAGCTGCCCAGAAAGTTATACACTAGATCAAAATTTCTAATCAGCTCCAGGAGTACTCCTTTAGAAACCCATCTGTCCATATTTCTCCCCTGCTGTTGTTATATCCCATGACCTGGATGGTTAGTTGGTTAGTTGGTCATTGCCTTTTCCTTTGGTGGGTGGTTTTGGGTGTTATTACTAATTTAAACTCCTCCAAAAGCTAGTCTGGGTTCTGCTCTTCCTCCAAGGACCCTGGTGGAGTCTCCTTAGAATGAGAAGGAGCCGTCAGTTATGGTGAACAAGAGGAGGATATGGTAGCAGGACTCGGGGGCAGAGAGAGGAGAGAGAATGAGGTTTCCAGGTCTTCCCACCTTCCTTTCCCCTGGGCTAGATTCTCTCTGCTCCCCTCCCAGAAAAGGGCCATCCCCTGTGAGTGTCACGGTCCCTATGTGGTTTACTTTAGTTTATTTTAGCCATCATGCTTCTCAAGGAACAAAACTGCCTCGGTTCTTTACCTGTGGCTTTCTCTCGGGGGGAAGTTTGGACAAAGTATAGAAGATCTTGGTGTCCATATCTTACCTTTGCAATAAAATGCCAATATTATGGTCTTTCTCAAAATGTCATATGTCATTTTGATCCATTGCAATACCCACTGTAGTACAATAAAGAGAAAGATGGCTACCCTTGAGGAATTTATATTTTCGTGGGGGAGACACGATAAAGAAATGAGCATGTACATAAAATAATTTCAGATTGTGATATAGGCTAGATCAGTTCGTTTTTGCTGCACAACCAACCATGCTAATGTTTTATGATTTCTTAAATTTATTCTTACTGATCAGTTAGCTTTTGCTTTATAACCAACCATGCTAATATTTTATGATTTCTTAAAATGATAATTTATTCTTGCTCATGAGTCTATAGATGACTTCACAGTTTTACTGGTCCAATCTGGACTCCTTCATGTATCTGCCACTGGTTCAGGTGGTGCTGTATCTGGGGAAAGCTGGCTACTGGCTAGAGGATCTCAGTTTTCCTCCACATGTTCTCCCATCTTCCACCAAGCTAACTCAGGCTCCTTCACATGGCAGTTTCAGGGATCTAAGAGTAAGTGTGAAAGACTATGAGGCTCAAAGCTGGCATGCCTTTACTTCTAAAACATTCTTTTGGCCAGAGTAAGTCATAAGTCCAGCCCAGATCCAAGGAATAGGGAAATCAACCCCATCTCTTGATGGAAAGTGCTACAAAGTCCCATCAATGCTGCAAAGAGACACCAATAAAGGGAAGGATGGAAAATTGTGGCCATTTTTGCAATTAACAAACATGAGTTATTTAAAAAAGGGGGGGAGTAATGGGATATGGAAGCAACATGGGTCAGACACTTCTTTATATTAGGTGGTCAGAGAAGACCTCTCTCAAGAAATAATATTTGAGGTAAGACCTAAGTGATAAGAAAGAAAAGCCCTACTTTAAAGATTAGGTTGATAAGCACAAAAAGCAGAGAGAGTAGGATGGGCAAAGGTCCTCAGCAGAAAAAAAAAATCATAATTGTGTTCAGGATTTAGAAAGAAACTGGGTCGTACTGGAGTAGATGGATGGAAGTGAGAATACTAGTGGATTAAGTTACAGAGAGAGGCAGGGAACAATCATGTTTGGTCTTATGGATTATGGTGAGATATTTATATTCATTTTAAATGTGATCAGAAACCACTGGAGGGTTTTAAGCAAAGAAATAAAATGATGTGATTGAAAATTTGAGAAGGTCACTTTGGCTGCTGTGGGAAGAATAGGCTAAAGTGGAAACAGACAAGAGTAGAAGCAGAAAGATCGTGTAGGAGACTATTGTAATAGCACAGGCGAGAAATGATCATGGCAGAGACTAAAGTGGTAGCAGTGAAGGTGGTTTAAGAGGCGGGATGCTCTGGAATATATTTTTGAAGCCAAACCTGCAGGGTTTATGAATGGACTTGCTGTTAGAGGAAAAGGAAAAAAAAATAGTAAAGATGACGCCTTGAGTCATCTTTTTTGTCTTGAGTTTCTGAGTAAATGATGAGTGCTATGGTCTGAATGTTTATGTGCCCAAAATTCCTATATTGACATCTTTACCCCCCAAAAGTGATGGTATTAGGAGGTGGGGCCTTTTGGAAGTTGATTAGGTTATGAGGGCAGAGTCCTCATAAATGAGATTAGTGCCCTTTTATTAATATTATAAAAGAGGTCCAAGGGAGTTTGTTTGTACCTTCTGCCATGTAAGATTACAATGAGAAGATATCCATCTGTGAAGGAAACAGACCCTTAGCAGACACCAAATCTTCTGGTACCTTGATCAGGGACTTTCCATCCTCCAAAACTGTGAAAAACAAATTTCTATTGTTTATAAGCCACCCAGTCTGTGGTATTTTATTACAATAGCCCAAACAGATTAAGACAATGAGTTACTGGATAAACCACATTACTGGGCTAAAAAAGATGGTGGGAGGAACATGAGAGAGATAAGAGAATTCCGAAGCTTTACTGTGGGCTTGTTAGGTAGCATAGTGGACATCATAGAAACGTCAAATAGAAAGACAAATGTGTGAGACTGGAGCTCAGGGGAGGTTGGGCTGTGAATATTCATTTAAGAGTCAATCATACCCAGCAACAGGCTAGATGAATCTACCAATGGAGAGAATGAATAGAGAATAGAAGGGGACCTAAGACTGAGGCACAGGAAATGCTAATATTTATAAGTAGATTAGAAGGACAATTTTAAAAATGAGATGGAGTGGCCAGCAAAGTGAGAGAAAAAAAAGAAAAAATGTCCCAAGAAGGAAAGAATGATCACTTCTGCTTCCAGCCAGGATGGAGTAACAGAGACCAGACAACCTCACACTGTAAGCAACAAGAATACCAAAGCATTGTTTCACAGCTTTTTATCATACAATAAGCAGCACAGAAACTCCATCCCTGAGAGAAGGGAAACAAGGCACCAACTCACTGCATAGAGGCAATGTTCAGGTCTTAGCAAAGAGAATGGGGACCAAAACAGAACTCAGCAGTCTGAGTTGAGAAGTTAGAGATGAAAGTTCAGGAAGCCAAGGAAGCTACTGTAAGGCAGAGCACCAGTTAGGAGGGACCTACACAGAGGGAGAGTTTCAGAGGTCTGTAGAAATGTCCTTGCAGGTCTATGACTGAGTACTGATCTATACATGCATAAGAGGAAACTACCCAAAGATGAAGAAAGAACCATCAGCATAAAACAGGCTGACCAATTCCCAGAGCTCACACAGAACTGGGAATAGACCTCCTAATACCTGGAGCATTGGGTAGAAGCCACAGAAGGGAATTGCCTTAGTATTGGTGCTAAATTATGCCTAGACTAAAAGTTGCTTTGGACCTACCATAACAAATTTAAAAGGGTTGAAAAGTTCCAATTCATTTCAAGTAACAAGCACCAGAAAAGAAACAACACTATTTAAGTAAAATAAAACCAGCAACTAACAAACAATATCTTTGTTTGATCTTCTTGGAATCCTGTTAGAAGATCACATAACAATATCTAGCACTGAATAAAAAATTATCAGGTATGCAAAAAAAAAAAAAAAAGAAAATTTTTTTCTGCATAACCAGAAGAAAAATCAATCAATAGAAACAGACCCACAAATGGTAAAACTAGCAGACAAGGAAAGTAAAACAGCTATTATAAATATACTACATTTTTCAGCTAGGCAGAGAAAAAATACGAACATGATAAGAAGAAAAATAGAAGATAGAAAAAAGAAGCAAATGGAAATTCTAGAGATTAGAAAACACAGTATATTAAATGAAAAATGACAGATCTGACACTGCAGAAGAAAAAGAGCAATGACCTTGAACACATAGCAATATAAACTATCCAAAATGAAGCACTAAAAGAAAAGAGATTGGGAAAAAAAAAAATCCACAGGGTGACCTTTAGAACAATACCAAGCAGTCTAACATATGTGTAATTGGAGTCCTGAGGTGGGAAAAAAGGAGAAGCAGAAAGTTTATTTGAAAAAAAAGACCAAATTTTTTCAAATTTGGTGAAAACTATAAAACTACCAACCTAAGAAGCATAATGGACTCCAGGCTGAAGAAACCTAAAGGAAACCATTCCAAGGTACATCATAATCAAAATGCTGAAAATTATGATTAAAAAAAAAAATCTTAAAGGCAGGCAGGCATTTTATGCATAGAAAAGCAAAGATTAAACTGATAGCAGATTTTATGTCAGAAAGGCATGCAAGCCAGAAGAAAATAGAAAGACATCATTAAGGTACTGAAAGAAAAAGTTAAAAAAAAAAAAAATCTGTCAATACAGAATTTTTCTTTTTTCTATTATTTTCTTTTCCTTTTTTTTTTTTTTTTTTTTTTTTGAGAGGGAGTCTCACTTCCAGTAAGCCCAAGCTGGAGTGCAGTGGCGATCTCGACTCACTGCAAGCTCCGCCTGCCTCCCAGGTTCAACGCCATTCTCCTGCCTCAGCCTCCTGAGTAGCTGGGACTTCCTGGCATGCCCACCACAGCGCCCTGGCCTAATTTTTGTATTTTTAGTAGAGACAGGGTTTCACCATGTTAGCCAGGATGGTCTTGATCTCCTGACCTTGTGATCCGCCCGCCTCGGTCTCCCAAAGTGCTGGGACTACAGGCGTGAGCCACCGTGCCCGGCCTTTTTTTTTTTTTTTTGAGACAGAGTTTTGCTCTCGTTGCCCAAGCTGGAGTGCAATAGTGCGATCTTGGCTGACTGCAACCTCCGTCTCTCAGGTTCAAGCGATTTCCTGCCTCAGCGTCCTGAGTAGCTGGGATTACAGGCATGTACCACCACGCCCAGCTAATTTTTTGTATTTTTAGTAGAAACGGGGTTTCGCCATGTTCACCAGGCTGGTCTTGAACTCCTAACCTCAGATGATCCCACCTCGGCCTCCAAAAGTGCTGGGATTACAGACATGAGCCACTGTGCCTGGCCCAATCTAGAATTTTTTACCCAGCAAAAAATCTTTTAAATCTAAAGGTGAAATAAAGACTGTTTAGACAACCAAAAACTGAAACAAGTTCTTGCCTGCAGAGCTGTTCTACAAGGAATGACACAGAAAGTTCTGCAGGCAGAAAGAAATAATACCAGATGGAAATTTGGATCAACACAAAAGAATGAAGAGCAGCAGAAACGGTAAATATGTGGGTAAATATAAAAGGCTTTCTTTTTTCCTCATTTTGAATCTCTTTAAAAGATTATTGGTGGTTTTAATAAAAAGTAATAACAAAGTACTGTGGAAGTTATACCATGTGTACAAGTAACATTTATTTATTTTATTTATTTTATTTTTATTTTTTGCATCAAAAAGCTTTATTTCCATTTGGTCCAAGGCTTGTTAGGGTAGTTAAGAAAGCTGCCTAGTGGCTGGAGGGAGAGGCTTAGGCAGAAGCCCTATTACTTTGCAAGGGGCCCTTCAGAAGTCGCTGGGCTCAGAAGGCTCTTAGTCATGCTTGAGAGTGAGCCTTTGGAAGAGATACCTGCCCAGTCCAGCCTCCAGGCCAGCCAGCCTGCCTGTAGAGGTTGGTCAGGTGGTCGCGCATCTTCTTGATGAGCTTCACTTTCTCATCTAGGAAATGAGTCTCCAGGAAGTCACAGAGATGGGGGTCTGTGTGGGCAGAACCCAGGGCCTAAAGATCCAAAAGGGCCTGGTTCAGCTTCTTCTCCAGGGCCATGGCGGCTTTTATGGCATCCAGGGTTTTACCCCACTCATCTTCAGCTGGCTTCTTGATGTCCTGGAAGAAAGCACGGCCGCCACGCTGGTTTTGCATCTTCAGGAGACGCTCCTAGCCCTCGCGCTTCTCTTGGCCAATTCGCGAAAGAAGTGGCTCAGGCCTTCCAGAGCCACATCATCGCGGTGGAAACAGAAGCCCAGGGAGAGGTAAGTGTAGGAGGCCTGAAGATACACATTTACCAGGCTGTTGACGGCTGCCTCCACGTCGGTAGAATAATTCTGATGAATCCGGGAGCTCATGGTTGGTCGGCAAGAGGGAGCTAACCACAAAAACGGTGCTGGCAGGTCGCAGAAGCAGGAGATGGCCGAGAAGATGGTCCTGGACGTTGCAAGTGGAGAGGAAATTGGAGGGCAGTTAGAGGCTGGAAGGAAGAGTCTCTGGATCTGTTCCATCCAAACACTGTTGAAGCAAGAGACAGACCCGCGGGATCACCGAACTGCCCAAGTAAAATTTATTACAGCAATAGCAAAAAAAAGCAGGATGAGGGAAATGGGAGTATACTATTGTAAAGTTCTTACACTGTGTAAAGTGGTATATTATTTGAAACATTTGACTGTGATAAGATAAAGATGCATATATAAACCTTGGATTCACCACTTAAAACTATTAGGTTGGTGCAAAAGGGTGTGGCAAAAACCGCAATTACTTTTGCACCAACCTAATACAACAAAGAGAAAATAAGCCAATACTGAAGATTAAAAATGAAATTTTTTAAACTCATTTATTACAAAAGAATGCAAGGAAAGAGGGGGAAAAGGAACAAGGAACAAGTGAGGAAATAAAAAAGAAATAGCAAGATGGTACAGTTAAACCCATTTATATCAATAACTTTATTAAGTGTAAAGTTCTATGGCCAGGCACGGTGGCTCATGCCTCCCAGCACTTTGGGAGGCTAAGGCAGGTGGACCACCGGAGGTTAGGAGTTTGAGACCAGTCTGGCCAATATGGTGAAACCCCGTCTCCACTAAATATACAAAAATTAGCTGGGTGTGGTGGCAGGCACCTGTAATCACAGCTACTCGGGAGGCTGGGGCAGGAAAATCACTTGAACCCAGGAGGTGGAGGTTGCAGTGAGCTAAGACCACACCACTGCACTCCAGCCTCAGCGACAGAGTAAGACTCCATCTCAAAAAAAAAAGGTCTAAACAGCCCAAAAGGCAGAGAGTGTCAGATGGGATCCAACTGTATGTTATCCACAAGAAACCACCTTTAAATATAAGGACACACATGGGTTAAAAGTGCAAGGATGTAAAAAATACACCATGTTAACACTAATTCAAAAAATTTATAAGAAGTAGATTTTCAGAAAAATCTCACACTTATAGAATACACCACTCAACAACAGAAGAATACATATTCTTTTTAAGTTCACATGAAACATTCACCAAGATCATATTTGGATACAAAATAAGTCTCCAACTTAATATGATTAAACTCATGCAAAGTATGCTTGCTGACCACAATGAATTTAAACTAGAAGTCAGTAACAAAAAGACATCTTTTAACTGAAAACCCCTCAAATGTTTGAAAATTAAACAATACAGACGCCGGCCGAGACAGCACAGACAGACCAACCTGTTGGGGTGTTTCGCGAGTGTGAGAGGTAAGCGCCGTGGCCTGCATTTCCAGACCTGCCCTTCACCTGGTTCATGGCACCTTGTAAACCCCGGCCCCTGCCACCTGCAAGTCAGTAACCGCGCTGCACTCCTGTGCTGCGGCCTGTGGCTGGACTGCCTGTGACGCCCTGCCTGCTGCTGCCCGACTGGCTGGCAAGATGAAGCTCTCCCTGGTGGCTGCGATGCTGTTGCTGCTCAGCGCAGCATGGGCCAAGGAGGAGGACAAGAAGGAGGATGTGAGCACGGTGGTTGGCATCGACCTGGGGACAACCCACTCCTGCGTCGGTGTGTTCAAGAACAGCCACATGGAGATCATTGCCAACGATCAAGGCAACAGCATCACCCTGTCCTATGTGGCCTTCACTCCCAAATGGTAAGGTGTGATTGGCGATGCTGCCAAGAACCAGTTCACCTCCAACCCCGAGAACACGGTTTTTGATGCCAAGTGGCTCATCGGCTGCAGGTGGCACAACCTGTCTGTGCAGCAGGACATCAAGTTCTTGCCGTTCAAGGTGGTTGAAAAGAAAACTAAACCATACATTCAAGTTGATATTGGAGGTGGGCAAACAAAGACATTTGCTATTGAAGAAATTTCTGTAATGGTTCTCACTAAAATGAAAGAAACTGCTGAGGTTTATTTGGGAGAGAAGGTTATCCATGCAGTTGTTGCTGTACCAGTCTATTTCAATGATGCCCAACGCCAAGCAACCAAGGATGCTGGAACTATTGCTGGCCTAAATGTTATGAGGATCATCAATGAGCCTATAGCAGCTGCTATTGCTTATGGCCTGGATAAGAGGGAGCGGGAGAAGAACATCCTGGTGTTTGACCTGGGTGGTGGAACCTTCAATGTGTCTCTTCTCACCATTGACAATGGTGTCTTCGAAGTTGTGGCCACTAATGGAGATACTCATCTGGGTGGAGAAGACTTTGACCAGCATGTCGTGGAACACTATTTGAACACAAAAAGTACAAATGCTATTTGTACTTTTTGAATGTACAAAAAGAAGACCGGCAAAGATGTCAGGAAAGACAATAGAGCTGTGCAGAAACTCCGGCGCAAAGTAGAAAAGGCCAAATGGGTCCTGTCTTCGCAACATCAAGCAAGAATTGTAATTGAGTCCTTCTATGGAGGAGAAGACTTTTCTGAGACCCTGACTCAGGCCAAATTTGAAGCACTCCACTGGACCTGTTCCGGTCTACTATGAAGCCTGTACAGAAAGTGTTGGAAGACTCTGATTTGAAGAAATCTGACATTGATGAAATTGTTCTTGTTGGTGGCTTCACTGGAATTCCAAAGATTCAGCAACTAGTTAGAGTTCTTCAATGGCAAGGAACCATCCATGGCATAAGCCCACATGAAGCTGTAGCATATGGTGCTGCTGTCCAGGCTGGTGTGCTTTCTGTGATCAAGATACAGGTGACTTGGTACTGCCTGATGTGTATCCCGTTACACTTGGTATTGAAACTGTGGGAGGTGTCATGACCAAACTGATTCCAAGGAACACAGTAGTGCCAACCAAGAAGTCTCAGATCTTTTCTACAGCTTCTGATAATCAACCAACTGTTACAATCAAGGTCTATGAAGGTGAACGACCCCTGACAAAAGACAATTATCTTCTGGGTACATTTGATCTGACTGGAATTCCTCCTGCTCCTTGTGGGGTCCCACAGATTGAAGTTACCTTTGAGATGGATGTGAATGGTATTCTTCGAGTGACAGCTGAAGACAAGGGTACAGGGAACAAAAATAAGATCACAATTACCAATGACCAGAATCGCCTGACACCTGAAGAAATTGAAAGGATGGTTAATGATGCTGAGAAGTCTGCTGAGGAAGACAACAAGTTCAAGGAGTACATTGATACTAGAAATGAGTTGGAAAGCTATGCCTATTATCTAAAGAATCAGTTTGGAGATAAAGAAAACCTGGGAGGTAAACTTTCCTCTGAAGATAAGAAGACCATGGAAAAAACTGTGGAAGAAAAGGCTGAATGGCTGGAAAGCCACCAAGATGCTGATACTGAAGACTTCAAAGCTAAGAAGAAGGAACTAGAAGAAATTGTTCAACCAATTATCAGCAAATTCTATGGAAGGGCAGGCCCTCCCCCAACTGGTGAAGAGGATACAGCAGAAAAAGATGAGTTGTAGACACTGATCTGCTAGTGCTGTAATATTGTAAATACTGGACTCAGGAACTTTCGTTAGGAAAAAATTGAGAGAACTTAAGTCTCGAATGTAATTGGAATATTCACCTCAGAGTGGAGTTGAAAATGCTACAACCCAAGTGGCTGTTTACTGCTTTTCATTAGCAGTTGCTCACATGTCTTTGGGGGTGAGAAGAATTGACCATCTTAAAAAGTGGGTAAAAAACCTGGGTTAGGGTGTGTGTTCACCTTCAAAATGTTCTATTTAACAATTGGGTCATGTGCATCTGGTGTAGGAAGTTTTTTCTACCATAAGTGACACCAATAAATGTTTGTCATTTACAAAAAAAAAAAAATTAAACAACAACACACTTCTAAATAACATACAGATCTAAAAAAACTGTGACAGAAATTATAAATATTTTGTACTAAATGAAAACTAAAACACAACAGATCAAAATGTGTCGAGTGTAGCTAAATCAATGCTTAGAAGATTTATAGCATTAAATGTTTATATTAGAAAATCATAAAATTCTCAAATCAATTATCTAGTGTTCACCTTAAGTTATTTAAAAAGGAAGAACAAGTTAAACCCAAAATAAGCAGAAAAGGTAAATTAGAACATAAATCAATAAAATAGAAAACAAAAATAATGAAACCAAAATCTGGCTCTTTGAAAAGATCAATAAAATTGATAAACCTTTAGTCAAACAGAAAGAAACAAAAGGTAAAATAACAATTACCAATATCAAGAATTAAAGTGAGTACATCACTGTGGATCCTGCCGATTCTAAAAGGACAGCAAGGGAATGATATGGTATGAATAATTTTATGCTAATAAGTTATATAAGCTATATAAAATGGACAAATTTCTTGAAACACACAAACTACCAAAGCTCACTCAAGAAGAAACAGATAACCTGAATAGTCCTATATCTATCAAAGAAACGAACTCATAACTAACAACCTTCCACAAAGGAAACTCCAGTCCCAAATGACTTCACTGCCAAATTATAATGAACATTAAATGAAGCGATAATAACTATTCTGCACAAACTCTTTCAGAAAATAGAAGGAACATTTCCCAACTCATTTTATGAAATTAGCATTACCCTGATCCCAAAACCAGATAAATAAATTAAAAGGAAAAAAACCCCACTGACCAATCTCTCTCATGAACATTAGATACAAACATCTTTAACCAGCAAGGGACTTGCTAGCTGTGTGGATTTCTGCTGACAGGGGTTACATGAAGATAGAGAAGTTATTTGAATTCAGCAACATGGAGCTCCAGTGTTCCTACCTTCCAGACTCTGGACCTCTCTGCCACCTGGACATTCCTGTGGTTCCTTCACAACCTCTCAGGCCACATACCCCTGCCTACCAATTTCAGCCAGTTGACCACCTCACTCAGCTCCCATCTACCACAACCGTCATTCAGGTCACAGCCTACCCTAAGGTTGTGGCAGATATTGATCAGTGCCTACCTCCAAATTAGAACCACAGACTTTCCTAAAATTGGATGATGGGGATATAGGACATGGGATAGCATATTCTCAGGGTATGAAGACTGACAAGTTCTCAGGCCACAGGGGTCAGGGCCTTCTGGAAGCTAAAACTGAGATTGGCAGATTGTTCTTAAGGATCCCTCTTGAGGTCCAGTGGTCCCTAAACAGCATGCAGGCAACCACTTTAATATTAATGATTGGCACAGTCCTTGGTGATTACAACACAGGAAAGGAAGCTGAGCAAGGCAGCCCAAAGCAACACCTTCTGGCTTCTCAATTCTGCCCCTGGACACAACAGACTCACACTATGTGCAGTCAGGCTAGAAGAGTCCTGGTGTCCCTTACTCACTGAGCCTCAGCTGAAAGCTGGGTCCATGCTAGAATACTACAAATACAGCCAAAAGCTGGGCCCACTGCAAAGAATACCAAGGTGCTGCTTAGCATACCATCTTTCACAAAGTCCCTATCCTAGTTCCTTGAAGTCGTCTTAAATGTATATATGATGTATGAACATGTTGTTGTTTGCTTCTCTCTGAGCATGTGTGTCAGCTTAGGCCCTCCTAGAAGCAGATACCAGAACAGAATTAGAAGTGCAAGGTATATATTGCAGGAAACGTTTGTGAGAGTTAAAGGGCAGGGGGAATCGTCAATCTGCAATACCAACCTGATAGCTGTGAAAGGAGAGGCAGAAGGAAAGAGGATTGGACAGGAAGAGCCTCGAACTGCAGTGCAGCTCTGAGGAGCCCCAGAGCACTGATTGCCCACGAGAGGAGTCCTGCATCAAGCAGAAAGTGGTCCAGTTCCGTTACCTGCACAGTGCTTGGTGGTTGGCCAGGCACAGCCTAGGGAAAATGAACCTCAGCTGAACATCGCAGAGATCCAAAGGTACAGCACCTGAAGGCTGTCAGCCAACTCCCTGGTCCTTTTCAAGGGAAAGCTGGGCCAGGTGCAGAGGCTTGTGCCTATAATCCCAGCATTTTGAGAGGCCAAAGCAGGTGGATTGCCCAAGCTTGGAAGTTCAAGACCAACCCGGGCAACATGGCAAAACCCCATTTTACAAAAAATACAAAAATTAACCAGGCATGGTGGTGTGTACCTGTAGTCCCAGCTACTCAGGAGGTTGAGGTGGGAGGATCACCTGAGCCTGCAGTGAACCTTGATGGTGTCCCTGCACCCCAGCATGGGCAACAGAGTGAGACCTTGTCTCTAAAAATAATAATAATAACAATGAAAGGAAAGCTGTGTGACCCACCTCCATGGCCAACATCACATTGATGATTTCATTATGAAAAAAAAAGCTTTGTTTTCATAGGGTTTGTTAAATGGATAGCAAAGGGATTAAAGAGTCAAAAGGATTACGAGTCTGAAATAGTTGAGAATAAACTAAGAGAGACTAGGTCAGAACAAAGCTATTACAACTCAAATAAGAATTAGGACAGTTCTCTCTGTTTTCTGTGGTGTTTGGTTTTATCAATTTATAGCTGATTTAAGTGAGTGGACTTTATTTACAGTGGTTTATGAGGAATGCTGCAGAGGTATTTCCCTGAAGTGAACTGTTCAGTCTTAAGATGCCAGTCTAAATCAATTCAGCCTTTATCAATGAAAACTCAGGCCCAGGCCCCATTTCAGTCTGAGGACAGTGGCTAGGGGCAGAAGAGAGGGAGAACAGTACCCAGCATAGCTCATGGCACTCATGCTTGGCTTCAGGCTTCCATGAACTCATTATGGATCCTAAGGAGCTAAGTGTATGGTCAAGAGCCAGTCAAGTAAAACAAGCATTAGCAGCAGATTCCTCAGGAAACAAAGAAACAAGACTATGCAGTTCTGAAATTGAAATACGGAGGTGAGCAAGGAGGTTCAGCCTTGAGGAAGATATCATTCTGATATAGAAGGACATGGTCTAAGTCCCCTTTGAATGTCCAGCCACTAGAAGGTACACATAAGTTTTGTTGAATTAACTAGTGAATGTGAAAAATAGCAACATTACCCCCCTCCCCCATTTCACTGGGGACCTTGGGGGAACAAAAGAGAAGTCACTCACAGTCAAGAGGAACTAAGGACAACCTCCAGAGACCCAGCACCAAGAAACCAGTGTCAGAGGCAGAGAAAAGGCAAACACTAAACTGGGAGCCACCCAGTGGGTCCAGGAGGTAGACAGAAGGAGTCACGGAGGCTGCCTGGAAGCAACAGAAGGTGCCAGCAAGATAAGTACCCCAGCAATCCTCAAAGAACACAAGGGGAAGGATTGAGA
Source organism: Papio anubis (assembly GCF_008728515.1). NCBI lineage: Eukaryota > Metazoa > Chordata > Mammalia > Primates > Cercopithecidae > Papio > Papio anubis. The sequence continues at coordinate 36,925,430 of NC_044976.1, forward strand.
AGAAGCCTGCAGTGGAGTCTGAGACAGGAAGACACTGGCGTTGTTTTTATTATTATTATTATTATTATTATTATTATTATTCCTGCAGTTTTCCCTTATGCCTAAGCTGATGGGACCAGAAGAATCTTGGATTAGCACAGGTTGAAAAATTATCCTCACAACAGTAGTGAGAAGTAATAATTATCCCATTAAGGAGGCCAAGGTGAATGGCAGAAGGCATATCATGGAAGACACAAGGAGAGCTTTCCGAAGGAGGGAGTAGCCTGCTGGCCCACCATACGACGGAACAATAACTAACGCTCTAGGATCCAGAGCCCGAAGGGAATGGGATCAAGAGAACAGATTAAGACGTGTTCAAGCCTTTTTATCTGGGAGGGAAGGTGATAAAAAGTAAAGAGTTCAGAATTCATATCAGAACCTTGGATTTGAATCCAGGACCCCCCCTTCCTATTTGTGTGTGCAAGCCATTTAACCCCTCTGATTCTCAGTTTTCTGGTATGTAAAACAGGGCACAAGTGTAACGCCCATTTCAAAACCAGAAGTGGATATGAAACGCAATAGTGCCATGACAGGAGCTTCACAGGCCTACCCTATGCTATCCCCAGACCCCACCATTAGCCAGCACAGAACTCTGGGCATTGCTGGTACTCAAACTGTGTTGCTTGACAAGGCCTGGTGAGAAAATGAACACACCCTGGGATCAGGCCTCAGACGGGAGCTGACTTGAGGTCTGTGTTCTCATACATTGACCAAGGCAGAGGCCAAAACCATCTCTCTAGAGCAGGTTTTCTTCTCGGGGGTGTCTTGTTCCCTCTTGGTGCAATACAAGAAAATAGGCCGTGTGTTCACCACACCAACTGCAGACTGGCAAAGCAGGTATGAGATTAATGGCTTTTCTGTGCAACAAAGGCCTTCCTGCACAGCGGCAGAATTCAATATGCAAACCCCACCACCCTGGCTTCACACCCACCCTCCCAGCTCGGTGGACAGCGGCAGCTCGAACCCCATAATGTATGCATGCTCCGGCTGCTGGGCCCAAGTTATTATTCATTACGGTTTTCTATTACCCAGTGATAAATGATGCCCCCAGGCTGGCGTTGCCCCCAGAATGCTTATTACGGCTCACTTAAGTAGGCGTTGATTTAGCTTAAATCGGTTGTTCTGTTCAGCCCAGACACGGGCCTGCCCCAGCTCTGCCTGGAAGACTCTCTTCACCAGGGCGTAATTGAATTCTAACTACTCCTGGCCTCTTATTAGGAAGGGGTGGGGTAGGAGGCCCCATGTAGGGCCACAGGATGGTCCAAGCCCCAGTGGTCTCTCCAGCCCTGTGGAATCCTAATTTTATAGGCTCTTCCCTTTGACTCTAGCCAATAAATTTTGACAAGCAACTCCAATTAGGCCCAGAGAGAACTTCCTGGATGGACTTTCTTCACAGGAAAAATGATGATATCTCAGGTAGAAGCAACTCGAGGCATGCCAATATGACTGTTCTTGCCTCTGGATCAGGCCACTTAAGTCATGGTATCTAGGAGCTGTGCAGATCCATTCATCAAATTATTTGCCACTGACAGAGCCAGGCTTGTCATCCATAAAAATCCAACATAGCTAATGTCCCTGGAAACAGAATGGCCACACTGGAGACATTATAGCTACAACAACTAGGACCCTCACCATTCATTCATGCAGCAGAGATTGAGCACATAGTACTTGCCAGGTGTCACAAATAATGAACAAAGCAGCCAATACTCTCTGCCACCATGGAGTTCATATTCTAGAGTTTACTTATTGTCGATTATGTGCCAGACATTGTCTTAAGGGCTTTACCAAATTTAACTGTCATCATAACCCCATCCTGTTTTATAGAGAAAAAAATTAACTGAGTATTGGAAACATTCAGTGTTTTGCCCAAGGTCACTCAATGATTAAGGGTTAATAAGTGACAGAGTAGATTTGAACACAAGTTTATAACCACAAGTTGCACTTCTTCTTGTTTATGTTGTTATACATTATTACACCATTGTATTTGCCTAGCACATTAGAAGTTACAATGTACTTTTTCATATTCATTAATAATCCCTACTACAACCTCCTGGGCAGTAGGTATTAATGTTAACATCTCACAGCTGCGTTGGTTAAGAACATGGGCTCCTGATCATCTGGGCCTAGATAAGAATCTTTGCTCTGCCTCTTACTAGCAATGTGACTCTGGGAAAGTTCTTTATCTACTCTGAGCCTCCCTTTCTTTGAAATAAAAATAATAATATTACCTCAAAGACTGCAAGAATTCAATTAGAAATGGCATGTATTGCACTTACAGTGACTTGTGTGTAATAAATTTTGGTCTTGAGACCTTGGCAGGGAGGGGGCAATGCCAAGGATCAACTATTCTGGGTGGGAAATAAGAAAGTCTCTTTAATATGAAGACAGTCCAGGAAGGTATCAACAGAAGCCAGACCAAAGTTCTGGGAAAACCTACTGATTTGGGGAAAGAGAATTTCTTCAGGGACAAGGTCTGAGGCTCAGAAACATAAAGGGCATAGGAAGTCTTTGGATCATTTTGTATCTTCTGCTACCATTTCCTTTTCTTTCTCCCTTAGTGAAGTTTTTTGTTTTGTTTTGTTTTTAATCTCGGCTCACTGCAACCTCCACCTCCCAGATTCAAGCTATTCTCCTGCCTCAGCCTCCTGAGTAGCTGGGACTACCGGCATGTGCCACCACGCCCAGCTAATTTTTGTATTTTTAGTAGAGACAGAGTTTCACCATGTTGGCCAGGCTGGTCTCAAACTCCTGACCTCAGGTGATCCACCCACCTCAGCCTCCCAAAGTGCTGGGATTACAGCCGATAAAGTTCTTAGTAAAGGAAAAGCCCATCTGCCTCAGCTGGGAACCCAAGGGAAGGAATGATCATTAAACAATAATAACAAGGGCTGGCATTTATCAAGCACTAAGAAGCACTCTCAAGCCAACTCTGCACTATGTGTTTGATACACCTCAATTCATTTAACTTCACCACAATCCGCTGAAGCAGGAACTATCCTTCTCATCCATTTTACAGATAAGGAAACTGAGGCTCAAAAAAGATGAAAGAATTTGCCCAAATAATTTAGCCACAATTAGTAAGTAGCTATAACAGGATTCAAACCAGAGGGAAGAAGAGGTCCCACCCCCACTCAGCGAGGAAAGGTCAACAACCTCACACCTGATGGGAATCAGAGGCAGTTTTCACAAACCCATTTCCTTCACCTTGTTCTTAACTATTCAAGGAGCTCTGCACGCGGAGGAAGAACTGAGAACAGCTGAAAGCGAGAAACAACACAGCCCAAACTGGCCCGGAAGGTGGTCAAAACCCACATCAACTAACTGGGCAGATAAAAAATGTTCCAAACCGTCCATCACATCTTTAGTGTCATCTCTCACCTGTTGTTTTTGTTTTCAACCAAAAAGAGGGGGTTTTACTACCTGAAGATGCTTTATCCAGCTTTTTGCATCCCTGAGCTTCTGAACTTATTCCTCAGCTCTTGGCTACAACGAACAGAGAGACACAGCAATGTGTGGAGCAGGGATGCCTCCAACGGAAAAGGAGGTCTGAGTGCTTGTTACCCGGAAAGCTAGGTTAGCCCACTGGTGGGCAACATCTTCAGGGCCCTAGGGTCAGCCCCATGTTGGCAGTTCCCCAGTGTAACAGGACACATATGCAGGTGTCCACCACCTCCACAACCCCAGGGTGTGAGCCACATGCTGCCCTGACCCCCGGCATTGATCCAAGGCCTGGAGGACATCTTCTTTAGACAAGGTCGCCTTTGGCTGCTAATAAGGTTCAGCTATAGAATTATTCATCAGCTTTTAAAAACAATACATCATTTTCATAATAAAAATATATAACTATGTTACAGCAAAATTGAAAAATAGGGGAAAAAAGAAACAAAACTAAGCCATAATTCATTCATCCTGACACAATTGTTATTAGCATTCTTGGTGCGTTTTTAGTCCCCGAAGCTCTAGCTTTCACCTCATTGTAACCATGGTGCACTTACAATTGTATATCCAATTTTTTGTGGCCTACTATTATATCCTAAACATTTTTTTGGCATGCTACACAACCTAAATAACTATCATTTTAATCCTGCCTAATATTGTATGGAGTTTGGCCATAATTTACTTAGGAATTCTATTAATGAGTATTTCACTATCATAAGTAATGCTGCAATGAACATCTTTGTATTTACTGTTTCCTTCCCCAATATTTGGGATTATTTCCTTAAGATAAATTTTCAACATATATGCAATATTTGGGTCAAAGGGAGTCACTGGTTTTTTTGACTCAGCATCAATGCCTCAAGCATAGGAGAGCATCTGGTTCAATGCAACACTGTCAACATTGATGGTCTCTTTTTATCCTCATGTCGTAGGCTAACTTTTAAAAGACCTCTTTGTTGTTCTAATTTGCTTTTTCGTGGGTTCTTAGAGAAGGGAGTCAGTATCATCATTTTCAAGAGTTAAAAGCTTTGGATTTAGGCTGGAGTTGAAGATAAAATTCTGCTATTCCATGAGCTACGGTGCCTTACTTAATTCTCTCTGGCCCCATCCAGTCTTCTCACCTGTAAAGTGGTGATAATACCACCTACATACAGGACTGGCATTAGAATTCCATGAAATGATTTATCGTAGTCCAATTCCTGGCAAATGATTAGCATCACATGTTTCTGGTTGTTGTTTATCAATAACTTTAAAGCATTAAGAAGTGTTATTACACAGTCAGTAAGCATTTACAGAAGTTCTGGGGATGCAAGAAAGAATAAACCATGGGTCTTGTCCTTGAAGAGGTCCCAGTCTGGGAGGGGATAAATAAGGAAGAATAAAACAACTGCTTAGTGTTGCAATAAAACTCAGAATGAGGTAATGCTGCCCAAAAGGTCCAAAATGAGGGAACTCAGGGCAGAGCCAAACCACATCTTGGAATCAGGGGAGTAAAAAAAAAAAAAAAACTTTATGGAAAATGCACATTATGGAAAGGCCCATTCACCATGGGCATTGAAGAACTGTTGTGTTCTGGTGGTCGACGTACGAGGGAGGAGGACAGGGTGGGGTATTCCAGGTAGCGGGAACAGCACAGGCAAACATCCGGAAATGGGAAGTTTCACTCGGAATGGATATAGGAAATAGCAACTTGTCCCACTGGGTTCATGAACTATAGGTCTGGCCACAGTGGGTGGTTGATCTGATTGCAGGATGAGCTTGCTTCACAAAACGCTCTGATGGCTCCCCAGGTTTTCTCATTACACTTAATACTCAACAGGTCAGGGTAGGTGGAGAGAGTGTTTAAATTATAAGGTTTCCCTCTTACAGCATCCTCTTAACACTCTTTGAGATTTTTTTTAAATGATGCTAATAAATAAGACGGTGCACCTCCATCCAGAACCCCAGAACATTAATCAGTGCCTTGTCAGATTGAAGAGCCCTGACACACTGTGGGGCAGGGAATGCTGTGCCTCGCCGGGAAATCTTACTTTGAGAATCTTTCTCAGAGTTTAGCTGTTTCCCATGCAAAGCCCCAATAGGGTGTTGTGGCTGGAAGCCATAGGCATGGCTCAGCTCCATGAGGGGAGTTTAGACAAAATTCATCCTCCAAAACCTAATGCCACGATTCCCTCCTCTGACAAGCCCTCTGCCATCCAGTCCTAATAGACGACGTCCTCCCCTGAATTGTCATGGTCCTTCGTTCTCTCACAGCCCCATCCACACTCATTTTCTGGTCAGCTGCAACCTTGTCTTATCTCCCATACTCACTTGCCAGATGGCAAATTCCTTGAGGGCAGGCATATGATCTGCTTACCTTACCTTTGTTTCCTTCACTCCTGTTCAGAAATCCACTCCAAAGTACATGAAGCAAAAAGCAATTATGCAAATGGGGATTTACCTGGACGCAGGTGAGCCCTGACCACTATGAGCAGGACCAAGATCAGGAACCCAAGCACTTAAGCATCCTTAAGCCTCTCTCCTCCCTTCTTTCCTCTCCTCCTTCTCCTCTTCTTCCTTCTCTTCCTCCTTCTCTCTCTTTGCCTCCCTGTCCCCTCTCTCCCTTCCTCATACTCCTGCCCACTTCCTATCTCCCATCTAGACATTCATTTTTCTTTCTCCTCTGCAGAACAATGTCTTGGAGCCTAGAATAGCCTCCCTACAATATATGTTCAAGTCTGCAGTTTCGAATGACCCAGCTTCACTCCAATCTTGATTCCAAATTTCAGGGAGAGGAGAGAGAATCGAATTGACCCAGCTGGTATTGGAGGTCCACTTGAGTCCAAGGGTATTCACAATAGCAAACATTTGTGGAGCCCTTCCTAAGTATCAACTACTGCTCTAAAAGCTTATGTGTATTAACTCATTTAATCCTTACCAGCCTTTGACGTAGGTGCTGCTAACAGCCTCATTTTACAGATAAGGTAAGCACCGTAACAAAAATCGGATTTGTGTGACCAAATTGACGCAGCTGGTAAGTGATGAAGCCAGGACATTGAACTCAGGGAGTCTGACTTCACAGCCCAGGTTTTTTGGTTTTGTTGTTTTTTAGTTGTTTGTGTGTATGTGCGTGTGTTCGTTTGTTTGCTTGAGACGGAGTCCTGCTCTGTCGCCAGGCTGGAGTGCAATGCTGTGATCTCAGCTCAGGCTCACTGCAACCTCCACCTCTGGGTTCAAGCAATTCCCCTGCCTCAGCCTCCCAAGTAGCTGGGACTACAGGCACGTACCACCATGCCTGGCTAATTCTTTGTATTTTAGTAGAGATGGGGTTTCACCATGTTGGCCAGGATGATCTCGATCTCCTGACCTCGCGATCCACCCGCCTTGGCCTCCCAAAGTGCTGGGATTACAGGTGTGAGCCACCGCGCCAGGCACAGAGCCCAGGTTTTTAACATTATAGTATGTTGTTCAGGACATTGTCTTTTTTCAGACAACAGACAGCCTAGTGGGGAAACAAGGCTGTGGTAGCCCATTCTCAGAAGTGGGCAGTTGTCAAAGAAACACTATCCTTAAAAGCCCTTTGTTTCTGCTCAAAGTGGTGGGTGGATGGGTGGCTGGATAGATGAATGGAAATTTAATGCCATCTCCTTGTTGCTCAGCTCATTTCACAGCAAAGAACACTATCAGCTAAAAAACAACTCTAAGAGTATCCTTGAAGTCAAAAGAGAAGGGAGAGGAAGGCCAGGGCTTTGGGCTCTCTTATCTCAAGGGCTTGAGGGTTTTGGTGTTGAAAGGACAAAAGCTGAAATTCCAAGCAGGAAAAGATAACCCACTCCTCCTTTTATTCATTAAATTATCTCAGAAAGTATGGAGGCGAATGCTTAGAATGGAATGAGTCAAAACGACCAAGCCACTAGGGAGAAGAGGAAGTGAAAGGATAGGGTTCTTGGCAGTTTCCAAGTGGGACAGAGACCAAATGGCACGTGGCACCCATGACGAGGACTTGCTGTGATGGGGCAGGGGGAGAAGGTAATTAAATACTACTATCTGAGGAATTTATTGCCCTCAGAATAACATCTAAACTCTTTAGGCAGGCTGTAAGGTCCTTCATGTGATATATACCCTGCTGACCCCCAGCTTTATCTCTCCACAGCCCCTTGCCCCCAAAGTCACACTGGCCTTCTCTCAGTTTCTTGAGCAAGTATTCTTGTCTTAAGATCTTCAGGCATGCTAGTCTCTCTGCCTGAATACTCTTCCTCCCAACTGCTTAGATATCTCTCTCTCTCTCACACACACACACACACACACACACACACACACACACCCTGACCATCTCTTCCCATCCTTCAGATCTAAGTCTCCCTAGAATGCCTCCTAGGACCACAACAGTGAGTCTTACAATCAATGTGCACATTGAAAGTAGTTGTGTTTCATTCCCCATGCCCCCCAGTAAGTTTTCTATTAAGTCAATAGTGCATTGTCTAATCAGTGTACATGTTAGATTTTTTAAACTACAGTCATTGTTGAATGAATGAAATACAAGTCCTCTGCCCCTTCACCCACAGTGCATTCTTCTCTGCTTCTGAGGCCAGCCCACTCACTTCCTCGTCCTGAAATCACTCAGTCTGTCCCCTCTGCCTGCTGTGGCTTCTACTGTAGATCCACAGCCACACTCAGAAAACTCAGACAGGTCCGCCTTCTTTAAAAGTAGAGGGGCGATGCTGCCTGCCATTTCATCACGGGGCCCCTCAGATCTCATGGGTTTAAGGTGCCAATGCCCTAACCCAGGTGAGAGTCTCTGATCCCCAACAATCTGACCAGCCAAGCATGCGGTGGAGTTTCCTGCAGAAGAACCAAGTTGGTATTTTTTTCAATGTTCTAGACTGAATTATTATAGCCAGAGGGAGCCATTCATCAGCTCTGACACTGCAGGAAGCTTCCTAGGCAAACAGCTTTATTGCTGCGTGAGATTAACCCAGACTGTAGTAATTTGTAACAAAGATAAGAAAATTGCACTGGTCTCTCAGAAATAAATCTGAATTCCAGAGTGGACAAAGGGGACTTCAACTTGAAATCTGCTATTTCAGATATAATCAAATTTATAACAGCCCCTGACGAGTATAAAAAGCCAAGGGCAGCTTCCTGTTGGAGGTGTCACTTCAGGACCCACCATTATGAAATCAATTTAGCTGGAATTCCTAACAAGCCAGGAGCCCAAGCCCCACCTAACTTTGATGGAAGACTATTTGGACTATTTGAGAGTCATTCCCTCATCTGTCTGCCTTCACGATATGAGCAGATGTCATGGGGTAGGAAATGCAGGCCGGGATGTGAGGTCAGGCGACCTGCCTCTTACCAGCTGTAAGATCTTGGAGAAACAGAGATGATAATGGAGGCCCCTCCCAGAGCTGTTGTGAGGATTAAATGAGATAAGAATGTGAGAGTAGAATACAGATGTCAGTTATTAATGAGAGTCTGGTAACCTGATAGACATGATGGGTTGAACTCTTACAGATGCTCTGAGCAAGACTTCACTTTACCAGCTTGGCCTCATTTCACTCTCTCAATAATTGCACAATCAGGGCACTGTAATTATGTCCATTTACAGATGAAGAAACAGAAGGCCAGAGAGGTCATGGAACCTACCCAAGGTCACACAGCCAGTAGGTGGCATAAAATGGCCAAGTGTTCTTGGCCACTATAGAGTGCTTTCTGCTATGCAGCAGTCGCTATGCTAGACACAGGGATATAAAGGTGACACTCCTGTGGTACCACACCTGGCGGAGCACACAGCCTGGCTGGAACACACACCTACCAGTAAGAACCTTTGCTATATTAATAATAAGTGTAAAAAGTAAAGTAGAGGTTCCTCTTTAAAGACTTTCCTCTCCATTTAATTAGGAATAAATAATAACTTCTTTTAGAAGCAAAATGTATTCAAAGACCTGTGCTAACATTCTTAAATATCTGCTAGCCATGATAAAGAAATCAATGTACTTTATGTTCTTAGCTCCCACAATTTAGCCTAAATATTTGCCCTGGCATGCTTATACTGGTCCAAGCAAGCATTAGGTCATAGCCTGTTCCTCTTCTTTATTTGAAGGTGTTTTTTTTTTTTGCCTTTCCCAGCATTCCACAAGTTACTTCCTCCTTCCTTTGTTCTCCTCTACCTTTGCCTCTTTTAAAAAGTTCTAAGTTGCTAGCCAATCGGGACAAATACAGAATGTGAGGTCCCGTTCCTGCCAATGGAAACCAGACACAGCAGTAGGGTGGACACGTCAGGTTATAAATGACCCTGTCTCCTTTGTTAGGGGTACTCTCGTGGCAAAACTGCTGGCGAGTGTACCCTTTCTGCAGGAAGTAAAAATGGCCTTGCTGAGTAAATTAAATTTATGTTCAAGTGCTATTTCTTTATGGCACTGGGGAACAAGCATTTCAAACATAAGTAATGCTTTGTAAGCACAGTTCTAGGTGCTTTATACAACTCTCATCTAGGACTTACACAACCAGAAGGAAAGATAGACACCAATATCACTGTACTGCATGGACAAGGAAACAGGTCCTGAGATCATACACTGGTGAGCAGTGGGGCCAGGAATCTAAACGAGGCTATATACTTATTTCTCTGTTGCAGGAGTAGATGCTGTAAGAGAAAGACTAGAAGGGCCATGGGAATCTGGGCTTGAAAAGGAGCCAACACCTCTCCCCAGAAAAAGTTACTCTTGAGCTGCTTATTTAAAAAGAAGTAGGAGTTTGTCCAGCAAACAAAGGGAAAACCAAGTGAAATATCAGATTGTCCTGTAGCCCTAAAAGACTCTACCCATGCTGTGCGGGGTCCCATCACAGTTGTCCAGCTGGACCACACGTGCAGAACAGCTGGCGATACTAAGCTGGTGGTGTTGGCGTTCATCTAGAAGACAGGGACCCATTTCACCATCTCTGCACACCCAAGGCCCACACAGGCTGGTCCAGCATAGGTGCTCAGTGCCATTCTGTAAACTTGAACTGAATCCAGAGGACCTTGGAGCTAGTAAAGCTCTTGAAGACTGGGTCATCCAAGTTCCTCATTTTACAGGTAAGAAACTGAGACCCAAAGAGGGAAAGAATGGCGAGACTTTTCAAATTCCATGTGTACAGGGGTCCAGAGGGCCCCAAGGCAAAGGTGGCAGCAACGAAGTAGCATGGAGCCAGGGGAGCTGTCTGGAACCGGATCTGGGCTGGAGGCCTGAGTTAAGGTGGTGTCTGGGAGCAGGAGCAGAAATGGGTAGGAGGCAGCATAGCACGGAGGTTGTTGCCAGATAGATCTCAGATTAATTGGGGTTCTGCCTCCTGCTGGCCACATAAACTTGGACAAATTAACCTCTGTGGGTGTCAGTTTCCAAATTTGGAAAATGGGGGCAATATCCCCCCATCATAAGACTATTGTGAAGACTAAGGGAAACGATGCATCTAAAAAACTCAGCATAGTGTCTGGCGTATGGCAAGTGCTCAACAAATAGTACAGATTACCAGGGTCACAGTTACACTTTAACCCATGTTAAAAGGTGAACCCACTTAGAAGTGGACAGGCTGCTCTTCTCTACCCGAAATTCCCCTCTCTTTACCAGCCTTCATGCTCAAAGGGTCTCTGAAAAACAAAAATACACATTCTAGCATTCTGCAGGGAGCCACAGATGCTTCCTACTGATGTCTATTAAAAAGGGGATTGGTGAAGTTTGCTTTGGAAACTTTCACGGGAAAAGTTCCCCAAAATGCATCCAATCCAGAGGTGAGCACCACACCTCAGTCACTCTCGCAGCAACGCTCTACAAAGCATTCACCTCCCTCAAAACCATTCCTCCTTGAGGGTCCAGCAAGACACCTCTTCCATACTTCACCCAGAAATAGGGTAAATATTTTTCAATGAAATTCAGCGATCAATTAAACACCATCCCTCTTTAATAAGAACGTTGAACCAACAGCCGGCTGCACATTCCGACAAGAATATTTAAAGCAATTAAACTTTAGCTACTTTTAAAACAAATTCTTTTAAATGCTAATGACCATTGTTTTCACATTTGATAAGTAAAATTTTGTGTCGAGCAAGGTTAGATGATTGCAATGATTTAATTGTACTTCTCAAAGAAAGGAAAATGTTAAGAAAAAAGCTAAGATGGACCTCTTACCACATTCCTACCGCAAAATGTCCTGTAACAATAGAAGCGTGATTTGCTGAAATTAAAATGCTATTATGGTGAAATTAGGGCTTCAATATTTTTAGCAGCTTTAATAGGCCTTGCATTTTAAGGGACATCTGATAATAGATAATTACATTTCATCTTAAAGAAACTGAGTTGTTTTCTTAAGGAAAATACTTTTCTTTCTTCCAGAGAGGTTAAAGCCGAGCCATCATTAGAAGCAGCACCAAGCTCGAGGTTCCTGCTTCAGCTTGGGAAATAGAGATTAGCATATAAATAGCCTTCGGTGCCTGCTTGATTCCAGCTATTTTGCGTTTCAATGTGGCATCAGAATGCACTTAGCAAGAAATGTTCAAGAGGAGAAAGAGGTTTGTAATATGTCGCTTTTATAGAGGGGGGAACTTTAAGTATAAAAGATCATCCACTCCTCTGTGGGCTTGTTTTTTTTTCTTTCTTTCTTTTTTTTTTTTCCCCCTTTCAATGTCCCAATTACAGACTCCAAGGAGCCAACAGGCCCCCTAGAATGCAGCCTTAGTTTATGCTACAGCTCTCCGGACCAGGAAAATAAGTCAAAATGGTGTACAGGAAATAAGATAAATAAGCGGGCTTCCTCCCAGATTCAGCCGGAGTCCTTGGGGGGCACAGCCGTGCCCTTTCTCCTCACCCCCACACTACCCATCAGCGGCGGGGACGTGGGATGACTCCTGCAGGACCCATTTGTTGGAGCAATGAGGGACACTCCTGGCTTTCTGCCTGGAGGCCTGCTTCCCTCCTGGGAAATCGCGGAGACTGGGCATGGAGCGCGCAGTTCTTTCTGCCTCCCCTCCAGCCCCCACTCCCACCCCTACACACACACACACACACCACATTCAGGCTGACTGGTTCAGGCTGAGTCTTGGGCTGTAGCAGGATGATTCGCAGACCTCACACTTTTTCTGCTCGGCACAGGGCAGTGGGCAGTTCTGCATGGTGCTACATAGCTGTTCTACGGGACCTTGTTTTTCCTGGGTGTGGCAGTGGTAAAGGGGTGTGGGCCCAACAGTGGTAGCCTCTAGTCTAGTTCCTGGGGTGGCTTGGGCCAATCCAGAGCCCTGGGTTCTAATCCAGACTCCCCTGAGAACTTGGAGACAAGTCATGCCAGCTCTGAGCCTGAGTTCCTTCACTCGTAAAATGAGAATGATAAACCCTGCCATGCCCACTCGCGAGGCTGTTATAAGAACTGAGGAATGGACGTGAAAGAACTTCGTAAGCTCCCTCCCAAGTTAGCATCATGTGATTAGGACGTTGGTGAGGTTTCTTTCCTGGATTGTCCTTTTGTCCCAAGACCCCAGGTTTCCTTCTGTCCGCCCTAGCACCTCATCTATGCTCCCTGGACTCTGCCTCCCCACCCAGAGTGAGAGGGTGAGAAATAGATAGTGTTTAGGAAATTAGCTAGGAGGTAACAGCTCTCAGCTATCATGGCAAATGCCCCCACTTGGGTTGTCTGGAGATGACTGTGTGAAGACAAGGCTGGGGCTTAAGAGGTGGAGTACAAAGGGACCTGGGCATCAAGTCCAAGCCCGTAGTACCCTGGACAGGTCGTCCTGTTCCTGGAGCCTTTTTTTCCCCTCCTCAGATAGGAATTTTGATAATTTGAGGTGCCTTTCATGGCTATTCTAAGGTTCAACATAGAAAGCAGGCCAGAACAGCTGGGCGCAGTGGCTCCTATCTGTAATCCCAGCACTTTGGGAGGCTAAGGCGGGCAGGTCACCTGAGGTCAGGAGTTAGAGACCAACATGGCAAAACCCCGTCTCTACTAAAAATACAAAAATTAGTCAGGAATGGTGGCACACGCCTGTAATCCCGGCTACCTGGGAGGCCGAGGCAGGAGAATGCTTGAACCCGGGAGGCAGAAGTTGCAGTGAGCTGAGATTGCAGCACTGCATTCCAGTCTGGGCAACAGATAAAGACTCTGTCTCAAGAAAGAAAAAGAGAGAGAGACAGAAAAGAAAGAAAGAAGAAAGAAGAGAGAGAGAGGAAGGAAGGAAGGAAGGAAGGACGGGGAAGGAAGGAAGGAAGGAAGGAAGGAAGGAAGGAAGGAAGGAGGAGGGAGGGAGGAAAGAAAGAAAGAAAGAAAGAGAGAGAGAGAGAGAAAGAAAGAAAGAAAGAAAGAAAGAAAGAAAGAAAGAAAGAAAGAAAGAAAGAAAGAAAGAAAGAAAGAAAGAAAGAAAGAAAGAAAGAAAGAAAGAAAGAAAGAAAGAGAAAGAAAAAGAAAGAAAGAAGGGAAGGAGGGAGGGAGGGAGGAAGGAAGGGAAAGAAAGAAAGAGAAAACGGGCTAGAGAAGCGCGGGGCATTCCTTTGCTTCTCATCCTTTTTAGCCTGCTTTCAGAGGGGGCAAGCACCAGGATGGTGTTCGGGCAGCCAGTCCCCTCCAACCTCTCACCTGGCAGCAGCTTCCTGCTCCCAAACCCAGCAGGCTTCACCACAGGAAAAGTGCCCTGGTGGGCTGGGGGCACTCCCTGGTCTCTACAAGATTGGCCCTGACTCTGCAGGATCTCTTCGGGCTGCACCACATCCTGCAGAGGCCACAGGCACTATCACTGTAGGAGGGTCACCACCGTTTCCACAGGAGCCCTGGTAATCCCAAGGATTCTAACCAGGCTGTGATGGGGATGCCGCGCCTGGGCTCCTCCAGGGGAAAGGTGCCAATGCGCAAAACCTCTGCTCCTTTTCCTGCTCTGTCCCACAGCTTCAAACAACACAGTGTTGACAGAAGAACCATGTGAATTCTGGACTTCATGCATGAAGATTGTTTTCTTCCCCAAAAACTGTGTTTGGAACAAAGGTAGCTCCTTACAGGAAACCTGAGGGGGTTCTTTGGGTGACTTGGTGAGGCTCGGGCAAGGTGGATTGGAGGGCAGTGGGCTCAGACCAGGGTTCTGGGTCCTGGTCTGCTCTCTGCTGCTTGGATGAATTGATCCTTGGTCTTGGGCGAATTCTTTCCACTGTGCAGTGAGGTTAATCTATAATTAAGGGGTCTGCATCAGTCTCCAGGGATCATTCCTGCTCAAACTTCTGTTCTTCATGTATTACTATTCTCCTGGGTTTCTTCTGGCCTGAGTACTTTTCACTCTAGCCAAGATGCTCAATATCATCTGTTTTGCTAATCCAGGCAACTATAATAACAGTGTCCATGTACCAGGTCTTTTATTATGCCCATGTTATACATTAGAAAATCAAGGCTCAGAGAAGTTGACTGACCCCAAATGGAGAGCCAAGACTCAACCTCAGGTTTTGACTCAGCTTCAGATCCCAGGCTTTTACTCATCACACACTGGCACTTTCCCAGGTGGCTGCCTTAGTTGAATACTGGCCCATTTACAATCAACATAGTTGTAGGACAATCTGTTTCTCTTATGCTAAATTGTTTTCCAAATTGTGATACAAAGAAAACCAATTCCACTGAACATTAATAGGTTTTCCTTGGGAACAACAACAAAAATGTTTCAGAATCAAATGAATTTGACCCTAAGTGAAACAAGTAAACAGTTTCTTTGTACCTACAGGACTTCTCAGAGCCTTTAAGCTGTCAGTAAGGTATGCCATTTACTCCTGACCTTTATCCATAGACCCTTTCCTCCTTCTTTTTTCTTGAGCAACTTGTGTTCTACTAACAGATTAGGCTTCTGCAACTTCACTACTCAAAGTGTGATTCCCAAACAAGCAGGATGCAGCATTGCCTGGCAGTTAGTCAGAAATGCAGACTCTCAGGCCCCACCCAGACCTGCTGAATCAGAGTCTGCACTTTAAGAAGATGTGCAGGTGGTTCACACTGAAATTTGAGAAGCACTCGTCTACAGTATACATATTGGGAAACATGGCTGATTCATCATGGACTGTGTCCGTGTACTAGCCATCAACCCGTAAAATCCAGCAGGGACAAAAGTATCAAGCATTATTTGGCATTACATGGGCCAAACAACTAGATTTGGAATTAAGTTGAGATGCTGTAACATCACACAGAAATAATCCAAGCTAGTTCCCACAATGGAAAGTTTCTTCCCATTCGTAAGGAGATGTAAAAATGGATGAAGATGAAGGGATGATCAATACACTTTCCTACAGCCATTCCTAAAATGTAGACATGGAAAACATTGCATACCTCTTTCTAAAATGTAGAGGTCTTTAAATTCTTAGAAAGAGTGCACCTCTGTTTCCCTGGATCCCCTCTCAATTACAGAAGTGGTCAAGGTTACTGGGTGTCCCAGATATTTTCACCTGGGATACTCTTGGGAAATGGCACATTGGCCCCTAACCTAGGAACTGAAAAGACAGCCTCAAGGGTACAGAAGCTTGTCTTAAGGTTTTAAAAATCACAGCTGAAATGACCCATTCATGCAAGATAAGACCTGTGCCTCAAGAAAAATGCCTTTGCTTTTGGCTGCAATTATTTCAATTCGTGTGGTCACACTCTCTCAAGCTGACCTGACATTTCAAGCTGCAGCTTGATATATCTTTGCTCAACAAAAGATGGGAAACAAATTAGTTTTTACTTAATGACTTCAATGTTTTGGGGAGAAAAAAATCTTTGAGTGTGTGTGCAGAGGTTCAGTAACTGGCCAGAAGACAGAGCTTGTAAGTGATGGTGTCCGGCTTAGAACACAGATCTGACTGACCCCCAAGTCAGGACTCTCTCTATTATGGAGGCAGCTCAAGGACACACACACATTTTGTCACCCTCTTCATATTACTCTTCCCTACACCTCTCCTTTTATAATGCAAAGTACTTCTGCTAAACCCCATGTTCCTCCCCACCTTCCCATCCCTATTCTGTCTTTGATTTTAAAAACTTTCATTCATCTTTATTGAATTCCTTTTTTCAGGTGCTGCCAAATTTACCAGCTGGCCAAGATTTTTCCCCATTCTAAATTGTCATGCCTGCAAATCATTTTGCTAGGGCTCCCCACAAATTGGGCAACTCTGCCTCCTTTAGTCAGGTACTGAACTCCATAGTCCCCTCTGGAAACCAGGTAACAAGCAACCTGTCAATCAACTTGGATACATCTCACGTCAAGTTACTCAAGATGGAACTCCTGATTCCTCCCCAAGTCTTCCCACCTGCAATATGGTACCACCATCAATTCAGCTGGGGGAGGGAGGAATCTAATCCTCTGTATTCCTCATCCCCCACATCTTATCTCTAGGTAAGTTCTTTCCACTCAACTTCCAATAGAATGCTAAATCCACCACTTCTTGCCTTCACCACTGTCACCAGCAGTTCTAAATCACTATCGTCTCTCAACTGGACCTCTGCAAGTGTCCTAACTAGTCTTCCTGCAACTATTCATGCCCCTTCCAGTGCCTGTTCCACAAGAGCCAGAGTAATCAGCCATTGGAAACAGCATCAGATCACACCACTCCCCTGCTTAAAATCCTTTTCTATCAGAATGCAAGCTCTGTAAGATCTGGAACCCAACTCTTATCTTCACCTCGTATCCCTAGTACTTATAGTACAACAGTGCCATCACAAAGTAGCTATTCAGTAAATATTGCTTGCATGAATGAATCAAGTGATAACCTTAATTGCAAACATCCAAAATCTTCTATTATTTATAGAAAAGTGACTTTATTTCTTTTCATTTTTATTCCAACATTGTGGTGGTTGTTCTCTAATTTCTGTGGAGATGTCAACATATGTAGACTTTAGGCAATTTATTTTTCCCCTTCCCTCCAGAAGTAAAGGAATATGTGACTCACACACACAGATGCATCTCACTCCAGTTGTGTTGCTTGAGACTAGATGGGAGATTATGCTGATTGAACTGGACAGTTTCCATTTTTATTATTTTAATTATAAACACCAACTACTGGGGGTAAAATCTAATGGAAATCTGCCTATCAATTTCACAATTAACATCTCATTTCAAGAGACCAATCATCTCAAATGAGGGCCAGTGACCTTAATCTTTCCCTAAATACAGTGTTTGATTCCTCTTATTAGTTGAAAATCTCCAAACTATGAAACATGTGGGTTAGACCGATGTTTGCTTTGACAATGCTATCAGCCACATTTCAGTAAGTCAAGGAATCTTTGTGACCTTTGTGTTACGGTTTGTATGGACAAAAGAAGGAAGGCTAAAGCTGTGCAAATCAAGTGGGAGAAATAACAAGGCCACTTAAATAGGGTCTCTTTTTTCATTTATTTTTCTAAGACTGTGGAAGGAAGTGTGATTTTTAGGCAACTTATTTTGCCACTGATTAGCTAAAATTAACCCAAGAAGAGAGTAAAGCCCAGAAGTCAAAGGCAGCTAATTTTAATCATAAAGGTCTGTTAAAAATCCTATCAGAAAAATAAAATTCTCTTTATGATACAGGAGAAAACAAAAACTTGGTTTTTAAGAAGAAATGCAACAGAAAAAGAGAAATTTGACCCGGCAAACAATGCATCTACTTAACATCAACATTCCTGCAAAGATCAGAACAAGGCCATACACCCTGCAGGGTTAATCACTACTCCCAAAACACGAGAAGTTCCACCTAAGTAAACGTAGGATATGTACACACAATAACCAATCATTAGAACTAGACAGACTAATTACTAATAGCCTGTTAACAGTCAGTTGGGCAATTTCACTTTGGAGTAGACTTGGGGCACACAAGATGCCAAAACTACCCCTGAAACATTTCAAGGTCAGCCAAGAAGCTGCCAGTCTTGTCTCTCTGACTGCATTGATTGATGTGCCTTGAGCAGCTCCATCCAAGCCTTTGCAGGGGTGAAGGATTTTTCTTCAACCTGCTCACATTGATGATTGGCTGTTTGGGATCTGTATGGCTAGAATTCTTAAGCTGCAAGAAATAGAAACCAACATAAGCTAAGCTGAGGCAGCAAAGGGGAATTCATTAAAAGGATATAAGACTGTTTCTTGGAACTCAAGGGCACAAATGGCACCAGACCTCAAGAAAGAACTTGCTGCAGATCTCTTTTCTATCCCTTTCATCCATTTGCTTCTCAGTTCACAAGACAGAAAGAAATGGCCACCCCCTACTCCCAAGTCCCCATCTATTCTTTTCTACAGACCATCCCAGCCAGTCCTAGAATTTTTGAGTCTCAAATTTTGAGGAGAAAGAAACTGAATTGTCAAATTTGGATCAGGTATACCATACTGATACATTCAACCATGGCCAAGTGAACTGTAACATGATGCAGACATGACTATAAGGGTTGGTAACACAAGGATGAGGAGGGAAATTCAGGAAGATTACCATGAGGTAGGCAGAACCTTCCAGAAAGTATCTAATAAAGGACTACATTACCACAACCAGAGCCAACTGAACTAGCCTAACACACAGAGCCAGGGTCAAGCCAAATGATTCCCATTGTACCTCTGGTCAGACCATCTCCATAGGGCAAGAGGCCAGCACCCAGTAGAAACAAATACCCTGCAGCTGCTTCACAATGCTTTAGGAGAGGAGCCATGGCTATACTCTCTGAGAGCACCCTGCATTCTTCTTCATCCTGCTTATGACAGTTTGTAATCCTACATTTATTTTAAACTTGTTTAATGAGCATCTCTCTCCATCACTCAGCTTGAAGCTCTACCAACAAGGTCAGGTACCATATTGGTTTTACTTCCTGTCTTAGTCCATTTCTGCATTGCTATAAAGAAATACCTGGAACTGGGCAATTTATAAAGAAAAGAGGTTTAATTGGCACATAGTTCTGCAGGCTGTACAGGAAGCATGATACTAGCATCTACTCAGCTTCTGGGGAGGCCTCAGGAAACTTACAATCATTGCATAAGGTGAAGGGAGAGGAGGCATGTAGGCACGTTACATGGTGAAAGAAGGAATAAGAAAGAGAGCAGGGAGGTGCTACACATTTTTAAATGACCAGATCTCATGAGAACTTACTATCACAAGGACAGTACCAAGGGGGATGGTGCTAAACCATTCATGAAAAACTACCCCCGTAATCCAATCACATCCCACCAGGCCCCACCTCCAACACTGGGGATTACAGTTCAATATGAGATTTGGGCAGGGACACAGATTCAAACCATATCACTTCCCTGCATCTTCCTGACACTATGCCTGACACATAGTGAATACTCATCAAAGAGTGAATAAAATGAATGGAGTGGAGGAGTCCAAGGAAGTTTTGCCAGATGATTTGGTACATGAGTTGAGTCTCAAAGGACAAACAGTCTTTTAGGAGAACAAGCTGGGAGAGCATCCCTGGCAGAGGGAATGACAGAGGGCCCAAAAGCACATAGTGCAAATACCACAGAAATAGTGAGGCAGCTTGTCGCAAGAAAGCTGGTCAGGAAGTAGAGGTGGAGGTCACCTCATCTTATGTAGAGACTGGAGGGCTCACAGCTAGGAATTGAGAGGTGACAACATGCTAGCAGCCCTTGCTCTCAGCGCCTCCTCGGCCTCAGCATCCACTCTGGCAGTGCTTGAGGAACCCCTCAGCCCACCACAACACTGTGGGAGCCCCTCTCTGGGAGGGCCCAGGCCCGAGCCAGCTCCCTCTGCTTGCAGGGAGGTGTGGAGGGAGAGGCACCTGGGTTGCACATGGCGCTCACGGGCCAGCACAAGTCCCAGGTGGGCATGGGCTCGGTGGGCCCCGCACTCGGAGCAGCCGGCCAACACTGACCCCAGGCAATGAGGGGCTTAGTACCTGGGCCAGCAGCTGCAGAGGGTGGGCTGGGTCCCCCAGCAGTGCCAGCCCACCAGCGCTGTGCTCCAATTCTTGCCAGGCTTCAGCTGCCTCCCCACGGGACAGGGCTCGGGACCTGCAGCCCACCATGCCCAAGCCTCCCTGCCACCCCACCGTGGGCTGCTGTGTGGCCCGAGCCTCTGCGACAAGCGCCACCCCCTGCACCACGGCACCCAGTCCCATCGACCACCCAAGGGCTGAGGAGTGTGGGCGCATGGCTCAGGACTGGCAGGCAGCTCTGCCTGCAGCTCCTGTGCAGGATCCACTAGCTGAAGCCAGCTGGGCTCCTGAGTCTAGTAGGGACTTGAAGAACCTTTATGTCTAGCTAAGGGATTGTAAATACACCAATCAGCACCCTGTGTCTAGCTCAAGGTTTGTAAATACACCAATCAGTACTCTGTATCTAGCTAACCTAGTGGGCACTTGGAGAACTTTCTGTCTAGCACTCTTTGTCTGGCTAAAGGATTGTAAATGCACCAATCAGCACTCTGTAAAAAATGGACCAATCAGCTCTCTGTAAAATGGACCAATCAGCAGGATGTGGGTGGGGTCAGATAAGGGAATAAAAGCAGGCTGCCTGAACCAACCAGTGGCAGCCGGCTTCCCTCCTTTTTCACACTGTGGAAGTGTTGTTGTTTCACTCTTTGCAATAAATCTTGTTGCTTGTAAGTCTTTCGGTCCACACTACTTTCATGAGCTGTAACACTCACGGCGAAGGTCTGCAGATTCACTCCTGAGACCAGCGAGACTACAAACCCACTGGGAGGAATGAACAACTCCAGATGCATCGCCTTAAGAGCTGTAACGCTTACCGCGAAGGTCTGCAGCTTCACTCCTGAAGCCAGCAAGACCATGAACCCACCAGAAGGAAGAAATTCTGAACATGTCCGAACATCAGAAGGAACAAACTCCGGACACACCATCTTTAAAAACTATAACACTCACCGTGAGGGTCCCCGGCTTCATTCTTGAAGTCAGAGACCAAGAACTCACCAGTTCTGGACACAGAATGACATGTCTAGATTGTAGACTAATCCATCTGATGGGAACGTGGGAGCTGGACAGGAGGCAGGAAGATGAGCTTGAAAGCTTATGTAATCATTCCAGAGTGAAAAGCAATGGTAGTGAGGATGGGGAGGGAAAGATTTTAAAAAGTAGGAAGTAGAATCAGCGGAAATTCAGGGAATACAATTTTGTCATTTGATGACCTAGTTATTTATGTACATCTTATCTGCCATGCAAGACTGTGAACTTCTGACTCAGTCTTCCTCATTCTTGCGATACCACAGCTCTTACACAGTGCCCACACAACACACAGCAAGTGTGTTGAAAAAAATAAACTAATGAATGATTGAATCACTACCACCAGCCAAGAGTGGGGACAGCTGCTGGGACGGAATGCCACGCAGTATCCTGTGAGGGTTTCATAGAAGTTTGATGCTTGTATATCTTGCCTCCATAAAATGCTTAGAGCTCCTAAACTACTTTTATAGTCGCCTCAACCCCCAACACAGGCCTGGACGCAGGGTAAAATGTCAGCGATACATCCCTGTTTAATGAGCTAGACTGGAGCATTCTGAAATGGAAATAGAAGGGGTTTGCTATTCTTTAGAAAGAACGTAATATGTAGACCCAAAGTGAGAGAAGAGGCTGGTAGACCTTCCCCGTTGCAGGTGAGGCAGGGATCCTCTGCCAGGGTTTCTGTGAAGATAACCTAACCTGATTGAGCTGCCCTTCATAGGCAAGCACTAGGAGAAGAAAGGATAAATCCCCTTCAATGGACCCAAAACACTGGAAACGCTTGGCAAAGACCAGAGTCCAAAAGAATCAAAGAGCTGAGACTGAGCCTGAACAAATACCAGAAGCTTCTGACCTTAGAAAATGATGCAAGTGAATTAAAAGTGTTCCTAGCTCTGTTCTCAGTAACATGGTGAATGAATGAACAAGCGAATGAACAAATTAATAAGCAAATGTTTTCTACCTATTTACAACAATTTTTTTTAAAAAAGAGCTAAGACTGGAAATACATAATTTTTAATAAATAGAGATATTACGTTTTACCTAGGGGCCTCTATTATCTTGAAAACAGAATTTGATTCAAACATTTGTTTCATTTCAATAAAAGGTCCTATACAGAAATCATAAAGTAAGTGGAGCATGTTGTATAGTCTGATGGTCTCCCACACAGGGCAAGCCTGGCCTTTCAACTCTCACAGCAAACAATTATTTCACCTGCACATTCACTAGTGGCAGCTACCCGAAGAGGGGCAAAAAGCCCATGGGGGAGTAATTAGCCCACGATGAGTTCAAGTCTTTTGGTTGGCCTTAAAATTGTCGCTGTCCTATCAGTCGATATCTCCCCATAATTACCTTGATGGAAATTTTCTGTACACACAAACCAGTTTTACTGAATCAAGTATCACAAAGAAGAAGGAAAAAAGATGAATGCTGAACTTTGTGAAAAACAAAACTACACTGCAGGCCAGGCGCGGTGGCTCACACCTGTAATTCCAGCACTTTGGGAGGCCAAGGTGGGCAGATCACAAGGTCAGGAGATCGAGACCATCCTGGCTAACATGGTGAAACCCCGTCTCTACTAAAAATACAAAAACAAAAAATTAGCTGGGTGTGGTGGCGAGCGCCTGTAGTCCCAGCTACTCGGAGGCTGAGGCGGGACAATGACGTGAACCCGGGAGGCAGAGCTTGCAGTGAGCTGAGATTGCACCACTGCACTCCAGCCTGGGTGACAGAGCGTGAGACTCCGTCTCAAAACAAAAACAAAAAACTACACTGCAAAAAAACCTGTACCAAAACCTATTTTGGTAGGTTTTAGTATATCTTTTTGGTTATACACGTTTAACTTATAAATATTTTCTCGTGTTTCTAAAAACCTCTGCCCAAACACACTTTTAGCAGTTGTGTAACATTCCTTCAAGTAGCTGAGCTGTGGCTTACTTAACCATTAGCCTCATTTTGGGCAATCAGACCTGTCTCCATATCGTTACATTATACACAGTGCTGTAAGGAATATTCCCTGTGCGTAGAGTGGTTTCCATGTGTCAAGTTAACCAGCTCGGAGAAAGGCTGGGATGCGCAATTGAGAGGGATGGTGCACACCTCTGCGTACATTTCCTAAAAGAAAACATTGCCTTTGTGCCCTGGACAGATTAAAAGGCAGAACCAAGACTATGACTTCTGAGTGCCTTCCAGCTTGAAGAACCACACAGGCCAAAATTCCCCCATGATTGGCAGCTTCAGAATCTCAGGACAGTATTAGGGCCCAGGTATTTGTATCTGAAGCTCTCCAGGGAAGGAACCACTGTGTCACATCCCACACACAGAAATCCCCCCTCACAGGTGCACAGCCTACAAAGGAATCTATGGACCAGGGTTCCTCATTGCAAACAGCTAAAGCTAATTGTAGGTGGCATACGCAGCAAAGGGAAGATGATCCTTCAGCTCGCAGCACCGAGAGGAGAACCTGGCTCCAAAGCAGGTAGAAACTCGGGAAGTTAGGAGGGGTCTGGGTAGGATACCACCTCCAGCTGCTGGCTCCACAACCACTGGGATGAATTCTCATATGTCCCCTACTCTGTGTGTCACTCAGTCAAGAGCCACTGCACAGGGCAAGAGCACCTGATTGGCTGAGCATCACTGCATGTCCATGCATATGGGTACCTGACCCCATTCCATTTCTGTATGAGAGGCAGAGCTTTCACTCCTACCTACTCCCCACATAAGAAGAGTATTTGGATACTAGGCAATCCCAAGAGACAAATATCTGCTGTGCACCTGATTGGCCTCTATTCATTCAACTTTTACAAGAACCCTAGGATGGTAGCAGAGCAGCAGTCATTCCCCATCTTACCCATGAGGAAACTGAGGCTCAGTGAGAGTAACTGACTGCCCAGACCAATGTCAGGGAAGAGAGGTAGACATGAGCCCTTTCTGCCTCTCAGAACTGTTTGTGGTCTAATCCTGTGAACGCTTGACAACAAATGTCTCTCATTTAAGCAATGAGTTATTGGAAGAGGATCAGCTATCACAATCGTTAGATACTGTACTTCATAAACTTACTGATCTGCACATCATTTGTCTTATTTTTGTTGCTGTTAATACTTTTCGCCCCCAGAGAAAAGACTCTGAGCGGTGAGCTCATCTGTTCTGCCATTCAATGTATTAAATTAACACCTCAATGCATGGACTAAAACTTAGAGGTGAAAAATCTAGTCCTTGCAGCCAAGACCAAATATCATTTATCTTAACCTTGCATATTAGGAGACTGTCTGAAAAGGCAACTTTGAAGTTCATGGAAACGAAGGTATATGTTGCATCGTCTGGAGGACTAAATTTCAAAGAAAAAAGTTGGACCTGGTGAAATTTTACAATTTTGCTAAATCTGAGAGGCACCTTGCTTCTTTCTGCTTTGCCTTCTTCTGAGCTTTGGAAGCCAAGTGGGAAGAGTCTGGGGTGGGGAGATCCAGGGGACCGCTCTGGAAGAGGTGACAATTGAGACAGATGGGCCTTGAGATGGAAAGTCACATGAGGCCATATGGAGAAAAAAGCATGTACTAAGGTTGATGCCCACAGGAGACAGAGGGAGCCCACAGGAGATGAGGCAAGACGGGGTGAGGGGGACATTCCTGACTTGGCCTCTGGACAAAAGGATATTTTGACATGGACTGAAACCCAAGCCATTAATATGTCATCATTTTTATTATCAGCACAGTGGGTGGTGAGCATCCCTGCCCAATTCTTTTCTTTTTCTTTCATCAACTTTTATTTTAAGTTGTGAGGTACATGTGCAGGTTTGCTATATAGGTAAACATGTGTTATTGTGGTTTGCTGCACAGATCAACCCATCACCTAGGTCAGCCCAGCATCCATTCACTATTCTTCCTGATGCTCTCTCCCCCTCCCCCACGACAGGCCCTAGCGTGTGCTGTTCCCCAACACATGTCCGTGTGTTCTCATCCTTCAGCTCCCATTTATAAGTGGGAGAACATCCTGCCCAGTTCCCTTGAGTTTAGTGAGTTTAGTGAAACTGAGTGGTCATCCCTTAAGTTCAGTGAAACTGAGTGGTCAGAAATAAAGTGTGGATCCTAGGTGTCTGTGGTTCACATTATTTTATAACAAAATAACTATATATAATTATGTATTCTTACTCACGTGTATATCTGTGTAGAAAAAATCTAGGCTATAACCTACACTATTGTCATCTCTAGGGGAGTGATAGGATAATAAGGGACATCACTTTCTACAAAATATATAATTTTTGTAAAGCTTGAATTTTTTTCAATAAGCAAATACTTATTTTGTCATCAGGAAAAACAAAGACAAATGACATCTTTAAATGATGGTTTTCTAATCCGTATCACACTGATACGGCCACATTAAAACATCTCTTGCCACAAAAAATGGCCACATCAACATGGCAGCATTCAAAAATCCTGCTTAGGGCCCCCAAAAGGAGCTAACAAACATTCTGCCTCTTCCCACCCTCCCTCTAAGCTATACCCGCTGGCCCATCCCATTGACCCATCCCAAACTCACTGGGACCCCAAGAACATGCCTTTTGGCAAATATTTAGAGTTGGAAGTTTTAAAACCCCAATGCATTAAATGGATCAGTGGATAAAGAAAAGAACATTTCACAAGCTGTCATCAGGGGAGAAAGCCCATCCTCTGTGGCCATTTCACCATTTTCCAGGGACTCTGTAGAGAAATGTGTATAATATATAAATAATAGAATGCTGAGGTTGGGGGAAGCATCGGGGAGTTTCTAATGACCTGACCAGAAGATGAATGAGGGAAGAAATAAGGTGAATGTGAAGTGATCTAATTCTAGATGGTTATTAGAATTATGAGCAAACTGCCCGGGGCTTTTAAGTCAAGTCATATTGCTAGAGTTACTGTTTGGAGATGCACAACAGGAGGGGAGAAGCCTTGCGTGCTCAGGCATCTCGGCTGAAATGTCAAGAATGTTGTCCAGTTTAGAAACTGACTTAATAACATTAGCATCTCCTGCCTGAGCTTGGCAGAGACCTTCGTGGTGCAAAATGTCAACACACAATTTCTCACACCTGGTCAAGGCATCTTTGTCCCCAAGTCGCACAAGAAGTCTTTGCTGGCCAAAGGAGATGGCGAACCTCCTAAACATGTGTCAAGCCCCAGGCCTCCCCTCCAGGCCCCCCGGGAGGGGGTCCAGGGGAAAGGCCAGCTGTCTGAGCAAGTCAGGGGCCTGCCCCACCCTCCTCTGGCAGAGACAAAGAGGCCTGGGGATGTAGGGATACTACCCTATCTACCTGTCAGCACAAGAGCCACCTCCAGAGCCCAAGCTGTGGGCAAGAAGCTAAGACACAAAGGCCACAAAGAGGACCCCAGAGCCAGCAAGGACAGAACCAGGTGCCAGGGACAAATGGGTAAAATACGTGGTGCCTCCTGTCCTAAGCACTGAATACAGCTATGAATAAACCCGTCTGTCCCTGCCCTCCCAGACCTCACAGAATGCCATGGGGGAGACCGACCTGATGCAAATTGCTGCAAACAAACATATGTGATAACAGCTCTGAGGGAAAGAGAGGATGTTCTGACAAGTCACAGCAGCAGACCCTGTTCAGATTGGGGGTCTGCAAGACTCTGGGAAATGACATTAGGCTGGAGCCTGCGGAATGGTGAAGAATCCAGTGTTGCAGGCCTAAGGAATGGCATGCATCAAGGCCCTGGGATGGAAAAGCCCTGCAGACCATTAGGGAGTGGAAAGGAAAGCAGTAGGATTGGAGAGCTGTGAACAAGGGCAAGAACCACGCAGGTGGGGCCAGGGAGGCTGCACAGACAACAGCAGAAAAGGGCCTGTGCTTTGGAGCGGCTAGACTTGGGTTGAAATCCTGGCTCCACCAGTTACTAACTGTCTGATCTTCAGTAAGTGACTCAACCTCTCAGAGCCCATCTCTTCAAACACACAAAAGAAGGGATAGTAGGCCGGGCTGCAGTGGCTAACGCCTGTAATCCCAGCACTTGGGAGGCCGAGGCAGGTGGATCACAGGGTCAGGAGTTCAAGACCAGCCTGGCCAACATGGTGAAATCCTGTATCTACTAAAAATACAAAAATTAGCTAGGCATGGTGGTGGGTGCCTGTAGTCTCAGCTACTCAGGAGGCTGAGGCAGGAGAATTGCTGGAACCCGGGAGGCGGAGAATGCAGTGAGCCGAGATCCCACCACTGCACTCCAGCCTGGGCGACAGAACAAGACTCTGTCTCAAAAAAAAAAAAAAAAAAAAAAGGAGAAGAAGAAGGGATAGTAATCCTCTCCCTCTGTTACAGAGTCAAGGCCAGGGTTAAGTGGTATCACACACACACACACACACACACACAGTACCCTCTTGGCACAATAAAGGATCATAGTAAATGTTCAATGGATGAAAGTTAGTGTTGTTGTTGAGACCACCTGGTGGTCTGGGAAGGGCCACAATGATGTGGTCTAACCATTCTTCCCCCAGTGCCACCGCCCTGGTGTAACTTTTCATTGCTCACTCTGGCAGCCCTCACACAAGCCCTGTGTCTTTGATGGAAACTATCACCTTTAATTCTTCTGCAGCTGTCAGTGTTCCGTTCATTTCCTCTCCGTCTGCCTCACAGATGGACCCACGGGGGCTCCCACTTCCACATCAGCCCGATCTTGCTCTCAGGCACTGTGGCAGTCCTGGCTGGGACAGGCGCTTCAGGCAGCCCCAGCCCTTCTAGGAGCTGGAATGAAGTTGAAACCGCCGGCCCTGGTCTCAGCTATCATCACTGCGCTTCACTACCGCTAAGAGTTCCAGGAACAGCTCCTGGGACCCATGGAGCCCAACCAGGCTGGCCCGGCTCTCCGGCCTCACAAACCTGACTCTTCCCTGCGCGGGGACTCTAGAGTTTCCTGCCCCTGGCACTGTGATTACATCCTGTGGGCCTGGGCCTGTCCCCTGCTTAAGTCACTCCTGCTTGCCTCCTGCCTAGGAGAGGCAGTGTTGCCCATGGGCCTCCGCGCAGTCCCATTTAGATAGAACTTCCAAGGCCAAAAGTCACCCATGGGAGTCCCAAGGGCCCCCATCACCTGCCTGCCTGCCAGCTAATCCACTGGGCCCTTTTAGGACAAGGGCCAGTGTCCTGTCAAACGTGCCACACTTCAGACCCAGGGCTTTGGGTCCACCCTGGGTACTCAGCCTAGCCCTAGTGGCCTCATCACTAGCTATGCCTTTGCCCACGTGCAGTCCCCACAAGTCATCCTTGAGCCCAGTTGAGTTAGAAGCACACGATGGATTTCTCCACTGCCATCCTCCCATTCTCCCAGCTCTCTATGCAAGTCTAAGTCTCACCCTCCAAAGGACATCACTGTCAAAACATAATCCCAAAAATGTAGATAGACTCCTGGGGAAAAGCCTTTAAAACGATAGGCATTTTTTTTTTGGTAGCTAAATTTGTGGAGCATTTGCTATTCATCAGCTACAACTTAAATGGTTTACAAGCATCATTTCAGTGAATTTTTTTTTAATCTCTGAAGTAGGCATCACTATTATCCTCTATTATTCTCATTTTATGGATGAGGAAACTGCAACTCAGAGAGGTCAAGCAACTTTCTCAAGACCACACAGCTAATAAATGGGAAGATGAGATTCAGTAATCCCAGAGCTGTCTGACTTCAAATGAGCATGCTTGACCACTACACCACACTGCCCTCCCATCATCAGAGATACCAGACATCACCCCAGAGATGATGCCATTTGGCCCTTCATTGTATAGATGAGAAAACTGAGGCTCAGAGAGAGAACTGGGCTTGTTGAGGTCACACAGTGAACTAGAGGCAATGCCTAGGGGTCTCCAGGCTCACTAGCTTAGGGCTTCATCTTCCCTATCTATCACTACAATGCTTGCAAGGTAAGGAAAGAATATGTGGCCAATGACAGTGGCCCCCAGTCTCTGGAGGATTATCCTAAGACTTCAGACAGAGTAACTGTTGTCCAACCTTATGCTGAGTTAAGAAAAGTGTTCAACTCTGTCGGCTCGGTAATACCCTGGGACGAGAGGGATGTGATACAGTTTGGATGTCTGTTCCATCCATATCTCATGTTGAAATAGAATCCCCAAGGTTGGAGGTGGAGCCGGGAGGGAGGTTTGGATCATGGGGGTAGATCCCTCATGAACGGCTTGGTGCCCTCCCCAAGGGTAATAAGTGAGTTATGTCTCTGTTAGCTGGTTGCTTAAAAAGCCTGGAGCCTCCCCTGTCTCTTTCTTGTGTCTGCTCTTGCCATGTGACCTGCCTGCTCCCCTCCACCTTCCACCATGATTGGAAGCTCCTTGAGGTTTACAATCATCAGAAGCAGATGCCACTATGCTTTCCGTCTAGCCTGCAGAACTGTGAGCCAATTAAACCTCTCTTCTTTATAAATTACCCAGTCTCAGGTATTTCACTCTAGCAGCACAAGAATAGACTAACACAGGACATTACTTCAGGAACTCTCCTGCACTGAAAGTCCAGTGGTGACCTATGAGAGGGTCCCAAAAGCTGCAGTGGACTCGGAAAAGCTGCTGTGTGTCCTGGCGTGAGGCACGGCTGGACCTGGAAGCCTGCCTCTCGTGCTCCTGCTTTCAGAGTCCAGGTCTTGCCTCTCTCACTCCATTTTTTGAAGCCCAGGATTTGAAGTCCACTATGGCCTGAACATGTTCCCCAGAGGTGGGGCCTTTAGAAGGTGCTGACTTTAGAAGTTATGAGGGCAGAGCCATGTGAATGGAATTATTGCTTTTCTAAAAGGGCTGGAGGAAATTGGCCCTTCCACCCTTCCACCTTCCACCCTCAGGCCATACATGGCCACCTTCCACCCTTCCACCGGCCACATATGGACACAGTGTCTCTCCACTCCAGAGGATGCAGTAACAAGGTGCCATCTTGGAAGCAGAAAGAGCCAGCCCTCCCCAGATACCAAATCTACCAGCACCTTTATCTTGGACTTCCCAGACTCCTGAACTGTGAGGAATAAATTCCTGTTGTTTGTAAATTACCTGTCTGTGGTCTTTTGTTATAGCAGCCCAAACTGACTAAGACAGAGCCCAGAGGCCTACCTTTGGGTCCATACAAGTGACAGCAATAAATGTCTGCCTGCCCCAGAGCCTCCTTTTCAAGAAATGGCCACACTCATAGCCCAGAAGGGCCATGTTTCCTGCACCAAATCCACAGCTGATTGGCCAGTGATGGACATCTGACCCCAGCTGAACCAATGAGATTATCTTCTTCTGTGATGTTGGGATGAGCCTGTGGTGGTTCACCCTGGGGCATGGAGCTATGAGGTCAGGATACTCACAGGCTGATGCTCCCACCGATGTTTTGTTTTGTTTTGTTTTTTAGACAGAGTTTCACTCTTGTTGCTCAGGCTGGAGTGCAGTGGTGCAATATCAACTCACTGCCACCTCTGCCTCCAGGTCCAAGAGATTCTCCTGCCTCAGCCTCCCAGATAGGTGGGATCACAGACACCCATGATCACGCCTGGCTAATTTTTTGTATTTTTAGTAGAGATGGGGTTTCACCATATTGGCCAGGCTGGTCTTGAACTCCTGACCTCAGGTGATCCACCTGCCTTGGCCTCCCAAAGTGCTGGCATTACAGGTGCGAGCCACCATGCCCAGCCCTCCCACCATTTTTCAAAGGACCACAATGTGAACAGAAGTCAGGCTAGAAAGAGGAGAATGACAAAGTGCTGAGGAGACGGGAGGTCATGAGGCCCCTCTCCTGGGGTGAAGCTGGTCAGGACAACTGTATTCAAAAGCGATAGGCAACACCTCAAACCCTGTCTGGTTCCCAGCACCCATGAGCACTGTGGACATGCCTTCAATTCCAGTGTCGCTGCCCCTCAGTTCCAAACCGTGCAACCATCAAAGCAAACATTCCTCCCACACCTCTAGTCTCAAGCAGATAGGGTGAGTCAATTAGGTCATGACCCTCCCCAATGCATACACACACCTTCTTACCTGGCCAGACGGACAGCCTTCCTGGGACTTGGCAGTAAGGTCTTCTTGAGATATCCGAGCCATTCTAGCCTGCTGGCTCACATTGGCCCAAGGAACAGTAGTTGTAATAGACATTTTCAGCTTCTTAGAACCTTTTCTTTTCCAAAACAAATCCATCCCTACTAGTGGGGACTGTCAATCATATGGCCCTACCTCCCCAGCCCAAGCTGGCCAATCAAGATACCCCAATGGTACTGGACTCAGAGTGATTGGCCAAGGCATAGGCACATGACCCAAGCCAGCAGACTGTCCCAATGGCTCAAGACACAACCACATGTTGATCCAGAACTGATATCTCCAAGGTGCAGATGAAAGCAGTAAGTTGAGGAAGAAGGTTTATCTTTCTGACATTAGCTTTGTCCAGTGTCTCTGAGTGCAAATCTAAGATAGTCATTTTCCTAGTGTTGATGACATTCACTGCGGCCATTAATTAGTCAGCACAGGCTACACTAGGTTGCAGGAAAAACTAAACCATGAAATCTTAGAGGCTTAACACAATAAAGGTTTATTTCTTAGAAAAAGTCAGATGTGGGTCAGGCTGGCCCTCTCTGTCTTGAAGATTTGGCTCCTCTCAAAGTTTGTTGGCCTGAACTAGTCACGTGACTCCCAACCCAACCACAGGGGACACTGGGAAACATAAGAGTATGTATAGATACTGGGTGAGTACCAACCGCCATAAGCCAAATGACATTTTTTTAAAATCTCTAAATATTATTTGAGCCAGAGTTCTCACTTTCTTTGAGTTTTCTCCAGGGCCCCAAAGAGCCATGGCTTTTGGAGGGAAGCCCAGAACCCAGGAGAATGAGAACCACTTTCTTTGTCCTGCCCTAAAGCTGTCCTGCCTGACAGAGCCCTCCAGACAAACCCCAGCTGGGCACCAAAGTTGTCCCACACTGAGACACCCCAGGATAGACAACCAGACCTCGGGCCTCCCCCTGCCTACTGTCTGGGAGCCCTGGGGATTGGGCTGCAGAATTACGCCAAACCATCTAGGCTGAAAACTCTGAAAAATGCTTCCTGAGCAATTAGGGCAACACAAACAATTTGGCCCAGAAAATCAAGGCTCCCACAAGCGCAGGGACTTGATCTTGAAGGAAGACAACATTTCCAGCCTTGTACCTCTTAATCAACGCAATTATGCAGAGGCCTTTGCCAATAGTCCCCCTGCTAGTCTCTACCCAACCCCAGATATTGCTCAATTGGTAAGTGCCTAATTAGAGGAAGGAGAGCAGCGAAGGAGGGGACATCGTGGCTCCTTTTCTGGAGCCTGCCGTGCACGTTCAAAGGAGCCATTCCCTGCAAGTGGAGAGCTCTCCGGAGCCCGGAGCTCAAGGTGAGGGAAAAATGGCAGCTCCACGCTTGTAAATCAGCACCACCTAATGTAAACAACATACTCTTCCTGCTTCTAATGAGCCCATTTTCCCCCAGCTGGAAGGGGCTGGCCGCGGCAGAGAGGCCTTTGATGTGATTCACTGGAAGCTTGATGCTGGTGCGGGGGCAGATTCTGTAGCAGGCTGAGCCCTTTCATCTCGGCAAAGAGAGACACCCCCCTAATATCACCGGCTCACCTGGAAGACAGGTCTTTTACAACAACCATTCTGGACTCAGCTGTCGAAGAATACCAGATGGTTTTGCTTTTACTCATCTTGATCAAATTAGCCCGGAAGCTGTCTGGCTTCTTGGAGGTGGAGAGGGGTGGGAGCAAGTGGGGCAGGTGCAGAGAGGCTGGGGAGGCCACAATGGAATAGATTGTGCGAACGCATTCATTTGTATAAACACAAACATTCTTGAGGAAATCATCTGACTAAATTAGGAAAAATTGTTTACGATCAATGGGCAGAGTTAGACCAAACACCCCCAAAGTAATCTGCGCTATTTTCCCCAGTCACTGACAAGAACGCAGTTCTCTCTTAGGTGAAGACTTCAGTTTGGGAGGGGCAGAAGGTGGGAGCAGAGGAGACCCCTCCCCAGGATGACTCAGGAAACATAGCAGCCACCAGAAGGACTGAGGTGGAGGTGCCACGGAACAGCCTGAGGCTTCCTGGCTCTCCCACCCTCTCCAGAAGAAAGCAGCCTTCCGTTTCTGCTTCCACCTCTCCTCTGCTTGGGACTCAGGTGCCAGTCATAGGGAGCTGTAGAAAGGACACGTCTCTAAGACTGATTCAGCACTATCCTGCGAAGGCCTACCCTCTTTAGCCTCCTCC
This sequence comes from Papio anubis, assembly GCF_008728515.1. Taxonomy (NCBI): domain Eukaryota; kingdom Metazoa; phylum Chordata; class Mammalia; order Primates; family Cercopithecidae; genus Papio; species Papio anubis. Next base: position 36,959,000 of record NC_044976.1, read on the forward strand.
CCCAATCCTGTCTTCCTGGTTCCACATTCCTGATGCTCTCCCAGAGCCGGGCGTTTTCATGAAAGGCTTGTGTTTCCCTGGGAAACCTCTGTCCCACAGTACCCCTTTTTCACCCCACCAGAAGCCTACAAATAAGCATTCACAAAGACTATACACCACACCTTTTGTTCATTTGTTTTCCCTAAGAGGAAACCAAGGCTCAGAGAGGTTATGCAATTTGCAATTTGCCCAAGTTTACCCAGATCGTAAGTGGGAGAAAGAATGTAAACCGAGCCTGCCTTAGAGGTGTCAGTTAAACCCAGTAACATCTCCTTCACCCGCCAACCCCATTCATACCAGAGGATCACTAAGCATCCCCAAGAAGCCAGGGCAGGGACCAGTGTGTTCATTCACTCGGCAGTGCCAGGATTTTCCAGCAGATCCTAAGCAGAACCTGGGTGTGCGATCCAGGGATCCTCCACATACACGCATCCCTTTTGCATCAGCTGATTTACAATGCAGCTAAGGAGATGTCTGGAAAAAGAACTCAAAGAATGTCAGCAACTGGGGTATGGATGTATGCAGGCTATATACAGGCATGCCTATGAGTCAAGTGCATAAAGAGGTCAGATCCCAAGGAGGTTTGAGAGAAACCTGAAGGCAGAGTCTGGCTCGTCAAGGGTCTGAGGACCAGGGAGAAGTGGTACTTCTAAGCAGCTGCTTCTCCAGCCTGCTTCTACTCAGCAAACTGGGGGAGAGAGAAAGACTGGGCAACATAAAACCAAAAGAGTTATAGCACCTTGGGGCACAAGCAACCCTGCTTGGGAGTCCCTTCCAAAAAGCAGAACACAGTGAGGGGGATCAATTCCCCACACATTTTGCAGCAGAGTGGCAGGTATAGTCCCGAGGGGGCAATAATGGTGGTCTCCAGAGAAGAGGGGGACAGCAGAGCTCAGAGCCGCACCCTGCAGCAGACATTCCCGTCCCCCAGCCATGGGGGCACATCGGGATGGGGGAAGGCAGTGACACAGCCAGAGCTACACACTGCACGGCTCATGGGCAGATGGAGTGGCTGCTGCAGCATGGAGTCTAGGGAAAACTTTTAATAGATTGGCATCCTAGGATGCAGCAGGACACCCCTAGTATCTGCTGAAGACCCTAGGGTGGGTGAGTGGGTGGGGATGTGGATCAGAAAAGCCAGGATCTGAGTTCAGGTAGTTCTGTAGACAAGGACTACTGGGCACGAGAGAGCCAGGGCTACATAGCAAGGGCACCTCATTTGCACCCAAAGGCTGTGAGACCCCAGGAGACATTTACGTTACACAACGCGTGCTAATTGATACCTCTTGTGGACCTGCTCCTTGTCTCCAGGGAATACAGGGATGCCACTCCAGGGAATACAGAGTGCCAGCACTTCTGCACTGAAGGAGCTCCCAACCTAGTGGAAGTAGACAGATGAACCAAAAATTATAATAAACGCTCCTTAGTTGTTGCCTAAAGTACCATGGAGAGCAGAGAAGGAAGCAGAGCATGCTCTCTGGGTAAGTCTAAGAAGGCTTCTGAGAGGAAGTGGCATTTGACATGGGTATTGAAGGGTGAGTAGGCGTTCATGAGGTGAAGCTGGAGGAAGAACAAGGCGGGCAGTAAGAAGAACCAAAGCAAAGGTCTGGAGGTGGGAGGACACTTGAGGAGTTCCAGTGGAGCTGGAACACTGACAGCACACCGGAGAAGGGGAGCAGAAGAAACAAAGACCAACAACAGGTTGCGAAGAGCATGAGGCTGTGCCAGGCACTTGCATTTTATCCACACTCAGAACCCAAATGCATGATGCTGTCAGGGCCTCCCCTTCTCCCTCTCTTTGCAGTGGACACCTTGGAAAGATACCTCAACTTCTCACAGCTATATTCCACAGCAGGAAAGATGCCACATAGGGCAGGGGCCCCAGGTGACCTGTTGTGAGCCTGCTGAGGAGTTTCAAGGAAGATAAGAGATGCTCTGGGTCTGAGAGCAGGACAGAGCTTCATGGCGTTGCTTCTCCTTCCTTTCGAACCTGCCCCACAGTATAGGGCACCACTCCCCCAGTGTAATCTACAGTCCCCAAAGAAGAGGAAAAGGTGAAGACAAATACAGAGCCCACACAGCAAGGCCGCAGCTATCAGTGCCATGATTCAGATGGGAGAACTGAAGCCAGACAGGGAAAGGCTTTACTCTGCGTCACATGATGGCCTGGGGGCAGATCTGAGACTGGAACCCAGGACTCCAACTCCTGGTTGACGGACTCCCACTAACCCGCTCTATATCCCCTAAGTACTATGGGTTGGAGTCTATCTTTTGACCATGACAGATTCCCAGAACACAATTTGTTTACAATATAGTTATTAAAGGAAGGGGTGTCATTCTAGTTCCCCTAGTACAGACACACATACTGGACTGCAGCATCCACCATTGTAACAGCAAAAATTATCATAGCCCCTGCTGGGTACCAAGCACTGCGCCAGCCCATTACAGGTACTACCTCATGCCATTCTCATGGTACGCCTATGTCTCAGAAGTGTTATGACTCCCACTTTCCAGATGAGGGAAATAAGGCTCAGGGTGGCTGAGCTGTCTCTGAATATAGCTGTCTCTGAATAAGAACGCTTACAAAGAAACACACTCTGGAATTACCAATTGGCACCATGTCCACTTAGTTCAACCTTAATGGTAAATATGGCCTCTGAGAAGTCACGTTAACCCCTTCACTCTGCAGGAAGACCTGGGGGACCCTAATGCAGTGAATGGGTTCCAGAATCCAACAAGGGTTTCTAGGCCCAACCATTCAGCCAGACCTGCAAACTGCAGGCCAAAGAGAGAATGCTTCAAAAGCGATCTCTCATTCCAGTTCCCCAATTAGCAGACCAGTCTCACCATAACCCACCTGAAATCAGGTGGCATTTTAGCTGCCCCAGTGCTAAGCCACATGCCTATCATTTCTCACTGGAACCACTGCAACAACCACGTAGCTTCTCTCCCTTCCTCCTATCACCACTCGCTTCATCTATTCTCCATGAGGCAACCAGAGTAAGTGTGTTGAATGAATACATATCTGATCATCTGCCTGCTTAAAATCCTTAGAAACATTAAGTTCCTCATCATTTAAAAATATAATTGAACTCCTTCATATGACCCAAGGTCCTCCATGATTGAGTCTCCCGCCTCTCTCATACTGCCGTATTGGATTTCTTCCAGTTGGTCTAAGCATGCCCCACTCTTTCGTCTCTGGAACTTTGCACGTGCTGTTCCTTCTTCCCAGAACACCCTTCCCAACTTGAATAACGTTTGTAACCCTTTAGGACTCAGCTTAAACATCACTACCACTAAGAGATCTTCCCTTACCATCACCCACCCACCCTGGGTCCCAGGTGAGCTCTCTGTTTTACCTCATCATAGCACGGCACCTACATTTCCCTCGTGGAGCCCTTACTACCCTTGTTCTTGACCTTTATATATGGATCTGTAGATCTAGCCATCTTCCTTGCTAGACTGTAAGCCCCAAGAGGCCAGAGCCCATGTGTGTCTTGTTCTTCCCTGTATTGTATTCCTAACTCCAAAGAATCAGAAATATTTTATTTTAAAGATGCCTAAAAGACTTAAGAATATTTTATTTTAAAACAAGCCTAATTAAGACACTTATGAATATCTCATTCACAAGAGAGGTCATTAAATACTTGATGAAGAAAGAAGGAAAAGAAGGAGAGAAGGAGTGAAGGAGGAGGTGTTTCTCCTGTAAGAGCTGTCACCCCTTTCCCTACTGAGCCAATGTGAAAATTGCCTTCAGTAACCCTAAGGAGGAATAGCATTTACAGAGCAGTCCACATGCCAGGCACTTTCCAGCAACTCATTCAATCCTCACAACTACGCTGTCAGGTAGAGCCCACCTTTTGCCCCATTTGAGGAATCTGAGAGTCAGAGGGCTGAAGTAATATGTCCATGTTCACACAGCTAATAAGTGACAGTGATGGGATTTGCATTCCAGTCTGAGTCCAAAGGCTGGACTTTTAACCAATACAGTACAGTGCTTCCTGGGAAGATCTAAAATGGTCATAGGCTGTAAGGATCTTCCATGTGCAAGACCGAGTTTGCTATGAAATAAAATAAGCATGAAGTTGCATCTCCAACGAGAATTACATGGAGGAGGAAAAGCTTAATCTTGAAGCCCTTAAAATATATTCACATAAAGCCCCAATCAGTCACTCTTAAAGAAGCTGAGCCTCACATATCACCTGATATCTGAGCCACAGAAGGAAAGTAAAATCTTCCCTTGACAAGTGTGTAAGCTAGGAAGATAAGGGAGGTGAGAGACAAGTGTGACCTTCCAGACTGCCAGGAAGAGTAAGGGGGAATGAAATTTTCACTCTAAAATGTTTGGGCGGGAGAGAGGGAAGTGCTTCCTCTCTCCATACCCAGGAGGCATGCACGAAGGAGTGGCAGCTCAGTCCCCTTGGCCGGGCCAAACCAGGCCTCCCTGAACACAGAAGGAAAGTGGAGAAGTAGGAAATGGGCTCTAACTGTGGGGCTATTTCCTATTCTTTCTCCAAGATGCAAGTTCTCTTAGGGTACATAACAAGTCTGGGCATTCTCTATGGGTTAACTACCTGATGTCATTTCCCTTCTCCCTGGCTTACAGATTCCCGATTTTGTTCTGGTATCAGGAGGTCACAAGCTCATACAACTGTATTTTGTTTGGTCTAAGCCAGTTGAGGTCATTCTACCCCTCTGGCTAATGATTGTTTAGGGATGGGCATAGGATGTGATTCTAGCCAATGAGCCAAGGGGGCCTGCCGGGAAATTTCTGGGATCTTTAAGATCTTTGATCTTTGATCTTAAAGAGAGGTGTCTGGAGGTGCTGCAGCCATCTTGTGACCATGAGGGAAACAGTTAACATACAGAGGATGTTAGAGAGGAAAAACGGAAACAACCTGCGTCCCTGATGAGGTCACTGGATCGTGAAAACAGCTGACCCGGCCGGGCGCGGTGGCTCACGCCTGTAATCCCAGCACTTTGGGAGGCCGAGGCGGGTGGATCACGAGGTCAGGAGATCGAGACCATCCTGGCTAACATGGTGAAACCCCATCTCTACTAAAAATACAAAAAACTAGCCGGGCGAGGTGGCGGGCGCCTGTAGTCCCAGCTACTCGGAGGCTGAGGCGGGAGAATGGCGTGAACCCGGGAGGTGGAGCTTGCAGTGAGCCGAGATCGCGCCACCGCACTCCAGCCTGGGCGACAGAGCGAGACTCCGTCTCAAAAAAAAAAAAAAAACAGCTGACCCTGGAATTGTCCTAACTCCAGGTTTCTTATTACGTGAGCATTGAATTGTGCATTTTGTCTAAACTTCTTTGAGTTGGATCTTCTGTTTCTCATAACCAAAAGCATCCTAATTGATACATACTGTGGAAAAAGCACTGATCTTGGAGTTCAAATAGATACAAGTTTAAATTCCAGTTCTGCAGTGTGATCTTAGGCAAGTAGCATTACCTCTCTGGGCCTTGCCTTTTTCATCTTTTCCTCTGGAAGTGGAATTAAACTCATTTACATGACGAATGTTTTTGGATAAGAACAATTTGAAAGCAATAAAGATGAATGGCATGATTCCTTCCCTGGGGTGGGAGCTCAATTTGGTGAGAGAATTCTGATGCTTGCACAGATAATTATGTTTCCTTTAGTATATGATGGCATTGATTATTATTTAATAGCTACATTATTATTTTTTGTACTACTGAATAAAAAACACACCAGGCACAGTGGCTCATGCCTGTAACCTCAACACTTTGGGAGGTCAAAGTGGGTGAATCGCTTGAGTCCGGGAGTTTAAGACCAGGCTGGGCAACATGATGAAACCCTGTCTCCACAGGCATGCACCTGTGGTGCTAGCTACTCAGGAGACTGAGGCAGGAGGATCACCTGAGCCTGGGAGCTCGAGCCTCACTGGGAGCCTGCAGTGAGCCATGATCATGCCACTGTACTCCAGCCCAGGCAACAGAGTAAGACCCTATCTCAAAAAAAAAAAAAAGCCGCAAATGAAACTAAGATACAATGCTTTTTATCATGAGTTTTTTATTTTATTCTTATCCAAAAAGCTCTATTTGACACAATTAAACTTGGGCTTTTTATTTATCATATCATTCTTGGGCATTCACATTAAAAAATAATAAGCAAAATTAATTTCTTAAGGTCTCTAAAACTCCTTCACATTCTGAATCCAAGTCTTCTGATTCACTTTTCTACTCAGAGAGGCTTATGGTTGGGTTTTTTTTTACCCAACATTGTCCTCTGTGACAAGAGCATAGTGATACTACATTTCTTCACAAAGGGTTTCATTAGCATCTCTTGGGGTTTTCCTCCCAGCTGCTGACATGCATTTGCAGGTTTTGATTCTAGACTTTCCTGCTCTTCTGTTGACATCAGAGGGTGTCAACAGAAAACTTACAGACAAAAACCCAGGCTCATCTTCCTTCCTTGAACGGCTCTTACCTGGTTTGCGACTGAAACACTGAGGGGCTGCAGTTGTCAGGTCAAGCCACCAGAAATAACAATCCACTTTCAGCATGCATAGGCTATGGTCACTTGTTATCTATCCAACAGTAATTACGGCAATAGCATGCTTTGTAAAAGTGCACCCCAATTTCAGAGAAATGAACATGCAAAAAATCTTAGAAGTGGTGAAATACAGTAGTTTGGTCATTGTACTTTAGTGTGGTCTGGGCTAACTAGAATTGCACAGTACTAGAAGCTATAGGAAGAATTGACTTCTGCAGTTTTGCAATACTGGTGACCTTTGAGCAGGACCCTGAAGCGTAAAGAGGAATGTACCAGAAAATCAGAAGATCGTGTTCTAGGTTGAGAGAAGAGCCTGTCCTTCACGTGGAAGAATGAATAATCAGGGCACATTTGGCAACAGTCAGTACTTTACTGAGGCTTAAGCAGGAGGAAATTAACAAAATATGAGGCTTGAAGGGTGCTTCAGGAGATACATATGTTAGGCTGAGGATCTTAGACTTGTCTATGGACAATGGGAGCCACAGGAGGATAATAAGATAGTTACATGGTCAGATTTGCATCCCTCAGTGATCCTTCTGGCTGAAGAGAAGACACAGGAAGCAGTGGAACTGTTAGGAGGCTGTGCCACAATAAAGCTGGACCTGAGGCAGATGTGAGGGTAGATAGTCTCTAGCTATGACCGCCCACAATTCCTCCCATATCTCTACACATGACCTGCTCTTCATTTCAAGAGGTGAAGACTATTTTCCCTCCCCTTGAATCTGGGTGGACCTGGGGGCACCTTCTCAGATTCTGAACATGATTTGCAGTTCTGCTCACAACCATTACTTTTCCCTCTCACCTGGGGTTCTAAGGCAGCCTGGTATTAGAAATGCCAAGAGCCCGGCCCACCACACCCTGCCAACCTTACTTCAGTTATTAAAAAGCCTTTCTAACTGATACAGAGACCGGGCACTTGGGGTCAGGAGCCACGGTATCTAGCCCAGGGGTTGTCACCCACTGGCTGTGTGACTGTGGGTAGCATGTCTAAGCTTCGGTCTTACCTGTAAAGTAGGAATTGATGACATTACCTACCTCACAGGCTGGTTGTGAGAATTAAATAAGATAAGGTATATGACAGTATTTTGACTTTTTTACCTGATATTTTTTTTCTTTCCCACTCCTCTTGGATCTACAATGAGGAAGTTTGTCTAAATATTCCTGTCTTCTTGCCTGGCTTTTTTCCCTCCTCACCCTGACAGGTGAGTTTAGGAGAAGAACTGCTGCATGCATCCCTGTCTCTCCCTCTCTTCCTCATCAGCATCTGCCAGCACGGAGAGCACACATTCGGCTTTGCTGTCTGCCGTACCAGACCAGGGACCTCAGTGCTCTAGGTAAGGTATAGGAGCCAGCGGATGGGTCCCTGGATGTGGAGAAAGGGTAGAAAGGGTGAAGAGTATATTTAAGGGGCAAACAGAAAAGATCTGGTACATCCCCAGTAGGAGACTGGACAAATAGATCATAAGATCCTCATACAATTGAATAACATTCAGCCATTAAAAATCATGCTGAGAAAAAATATGTAATGACATGAATTCCTTCTTTCAAAGAAAGGTAGCTATAAAACACATAATACAACTTTGATTTAAACTATACAGACACATAGAAAAAGCTTAAGAAGGTTATTTCTGGGTGGCACAACACTAGGTAATTTTTATTTTCTTCTTTTTGCCTCTCTAAATTTTCAAAAAATGATCTCACAGAACGCTGTTGGGATTCGAGCAGACCCAATAAATAGACTTCTGATATGATTTGGATAGTAGTCGCTCCTAAATTTTATGTTGAAATGTCACCCCCAGTGTTGGAGGTGGAGCCTAGTAGGGGTCGTTTGGATCATGGCGGCCGATCCCTCACTGGTGATGAATGGGTTCTCACTCTGTTAGTTTACACAAGATCTAGTTGTTTAAAAGAGCCTGGCACCTCCTCCTCTCCCTCTCTCTCAATCCCTCTCTGGCCATGTGGCCCACCTACACCCCCTTCGCCTTCCTCCCACTGCAAGTAAAAGCTTCCTGAGGCCTCACCGGAAGCTGAGCAGATGCTGGCGCCATGCTTGTACAGCCTGCAGAACCACGAGTCAAATAAATCTCTTTTCTTTATAATTTACCCAGTCTCGGGTATTTCTTTATACCAACACAAAACAGACTAATACACCTTCTTTTCCCCCATCCAGGCTCTGAACTAACTGAAGAAAATACAAAAGAGCAAGAGAGGTAGAGATCAAAGTACCCATTTTATTACTGATACTAGCAGTGTTGGAGACAGGGCTCAGACGTGCAGCAGCAATGAGCTTCCTAAAATTGAACCCATGGTGGGGGTAAATGGCCTTACCATCAAAATTATCAACAATAATCACATCACTACTTGTTAAACAGTTACAACATCTGAGAAACCGTGTTAGGGGTTTTGTATACATGAGCACATTTAATCCGTACTACAACCCCGAGAGGTATGTTTTATTATCTTTGCTTTTCCCATGAGGAAATAAGGCACATAAAGTTAAGTAAGTTTTCCAAAGTCACATAGTGGCCAAGCTGGAATTCACACCCAAGCTGTACAACCACATAGTTCATGCTCTTCTCATCTGGAGGGACTGCCTTGAAGGGCGTATCTATGAACCTGCCTGGGAGAGGGAAAGAAAGGTCTTGCAAGGATTTGAAACAGGCTCAAAGGCAGCCATAAAGTTTTCCAAAACTGCTTGTGATTAGATCCATATTAATGGATCAGCCACTCAGACATTTTGTCCTGATACAGAGCATGGCATAATGGGAAATCAATGGACCTTGGATTCAGACCATCTCGCATCCCTTTAAGTGGTCATATGACCCCAGAAAAATCTTCCTTTCTAGACAGGCTTCAACTTCAACTGTGAAGTAAGCGTGTTGGGTGGGGTGATTCGGCAGGTCCTCTCCAGCTCTGATACACTGAGATTCTCGGAGACTCTGAGAACTCAAGGTGAGGCTGAGAGGTGGTCCTGCTGGACCTGTGTGCAGAGAGGCTGGAGCCCACCCAGCAGAGAACGCCCCCAACCCACAGGCAGTAGGTCTGACACAGAAAAGAGATTTGGTTCTGCAAACACTTGTGTCAGCCAGCAGACACCGCCAGGCTCAGCTCTCACAATCAGCTACATCCAAGGAAAAGTCAGAAAAAGAAAAGTGAATACATAGGTAACCCTTTCCCTAAAATCTCTAGGAGGCCTGAGAGTGAACCCAGATCCACCCCACTCTGAGGACCACATAATGAAGAGCGGCAGGCATGGGTATGGAAGGAACTCTCCACTCCAGGTGGCAGGGGAAAAGGAGGCGCTGTCACTACCGTGGCCACAGCACAAGCAGAAGGGAATGGCAGGACACTGCATATGAGTGGTGCCCCGGAGTAAAAAGAATCGTTTGAACACTGCCCCATGGTCTTCCCATCTACCCCCAAAGGCTGCATATCATGAACACCTGTGACTTCCTGCCCAAAAGCCTCTCCCTGGCTGGAAACAACCTTCAACCAATGACAGACGGAATATTGATGAAGAAACAACACCCCATCTTGCTCAGGCCTTGGGTAAGTAACTCTGAGACTCCTTAAGAATGTACCCCAAAGTTCCCTAGAGGATCAAGCTCCAGGTGATCACAGTGGACCTGGCTGGTGTCCTCCCTTCCCTGACATTTTTTTTTTTTTTTTAAAGACAGAGTCTCACTCTGTCTCCCAGGCTGGAGTGTAGTAGTACAGTCTCGGCTCACTGCAACCTCCGCTTCCCAGGTTCAAACGATTTCCCCTGCCTCAGCCTCCCAAGTAGCTGGGATCACAGGCATGCGCCACCACGCCCAACTAATTTTTGTATTTTCAGTAGAGACAGGCTTTCGCCACGTTGACCAGGCTGGTCTCAAACTCTTGACCTCAGGTGATCTTCCCGCCTTGGCTTCCCAAAGTGCTGGGATTACAGGCATGAGCCACAGCACCCAGCCTCTTTTTTCTTTTAAGAAGGAGTCTCACTCTGTCACCCAGGCTGGAGTGCAGTGGTGCAATCTTGGCTCATTGCAATCTCCACCTCCCAGGTTCAAGTGATTCTCCTACCTCAGCCTCTCGAGTGTACCACCCTCCCAGCTAATTTTTTGCATTTTTTGTAGAGATGGGGTTTCTCCCTGTTGGCTAGGCTGGTCTCGAACTCCTGGCCTCAAATGATCCACCTGCCTCAGCCTCCCAAAGTGCTGGGATTATAGGCATGAGCCACTATGCCCCACCCTTGACTTCTTTTCCATCCCTGTCCTACTTCCCTACTTGCCTACCAGTGTTTCCTGGGATTGGCTCCCAAATAAAGTCCTTGGACTTGAATCCTTCTTTGATGACTTTGTGATGCGTCAACCTGGCTAGGTTAAACTACATTTCCCAGAATTCCATTTCCTATATTTTTCTGGTTAAGGTTGGCCACAAACTTACAGTGGGAGATGTGGAGGGCAGAAGGGAGGCAGCAGTCATTTTGTAGCTCACACACCTTGTGGCTGAGGTCCACGACTGCTCTACTTTCTTGTGGACCTTTCTTCAGTTTCTCTGACTTCTACTTCAAGCATATGTGTTTAGCTCTGTGGCCAAGGGCCCCGGCTTTAGCAGGACACCCCATACTATCAGAGGAGACAAGAACAGACACAAGTTTCAGAGAGTTTTCGTGGGGTCCCAGCTCATGCCTCTGGGTTCCAGCTTGTCCTTGCTCTCCCTCACTTTCCATCCATCTTTCCTTCACAATCATCTGCCTTCCAGATCTCAACTCCAATATCAGGCATGATGGCACAATGACCACAGCCTTGCAGAGACTCCACAAGGTGTAAAGTCAAATCCTGGTAATAAATCCCTTATATGTGGATATATATTCCCCCAGGAGAAACATCAAAGTACAGTCATCAGGGTTCAGGCAAACCCCCACTAGAAGAATCATATGGTAGCTTTACTGCTTCTGTGTGGTGGTTGCACTTCTCTGATTGAATCTTCATTGATACCCCTTGACTCAGACTCAGATTTTTCTTCTGAAAGAACCTACAGCAAGCCAGCCATGAACTCTCAGGACCTACTTGGATGAATCAGCTGGAGTTGGAGCTTCCGCAGATAGACTGAGACAGGACCAGGGGCATAGCATCCAGAGGAGGATCACTGGGATCCCGCCTTGACCCCCTCCCCGCCGCTGGTGAGGCCCATATGCTTCACAATGAAGCTTTATACTCACACCCCACACTCCCTCCTGTGCTAAGAAAACAACATTGGCGTTCTCTCTAGCATGCAACAAGAAATATTTCTGTTAAAATGTCAACAACATTATCACTTTGTGTTTAAGTGGTGGCATATTCCCTGGTGCTCAAAATTGAGAACCTCGGTGCAGGCTCAGCCTATTTTCCTACTTGATTCCCTGGGGTTGAATCAGAAACCAAGTTCCAAGGAGTTACAAAAGAGCCACACAGCCCTTGTCCAATGAAAGGAGCTAAGTGGAGGCTGGCATCAGGCTGGGATTCTCTGGGGATTCTAAGAGATTGGAAACCATGAAGTATGGGACTTCTTCAGCTTTATGATCACCATCCCTAAGCAAAGCTGTTTGTTCCCACCTCTGCTTTCCCATAGTACTCTGAACAAACATCCACTGATAGGCCATTTACCACCAGGTCATGTGTATTTCTGCTCCAAATGATCCTGAGCTCCTTAACAGCAAGATCCTAATAGACTCATCCCTGACCCACAAGGCAGTGCTTGGGTAGAGTTTAGTGAATGAGATAAAATAAATGGTCCCAGATATTGAGGCTCTTACGGTCCCAGACACTAACTGGAAAATCACCCCAGGAACTTCTACACCAACCTCTACTCCATATGGAAAGGGCTGTACGGGAAGGAGAAAGTCACAAGCTATGAACTCCTTGAAGCAAGAATGATGGCTTGTTTATCTCTGTGTTCTCAGAACCAGCCCAGGACCCAACACAGAGTGGGCATCAGTAGCTGCTGAATAAATGGAGGAAGGAAGAATAAATGAATTCAGCTGTCTGTAATAAACCTACAACTGGAAGCCAAACCTCCTGACTACCAGTCCACTGGAATCTTACCTCTTCCTTTTTCCCTCCCCAATCCCCCCTCCAGTTAACAAACATACAATTGATCAAAACTACAATTGCCAGGCCGGGTATGGTGGCTCACGCCTGTAATCCCAGCACTTTGGGAGGCTAAGGTTGGCAGATCACCTGAGGTCAGGAGTTTGAGACCAGCCTGGCCAACATGGCGAAACCCCGTCTCTACTAAAAATACAAAAATTAGCTGGGCATGGAGGCGCATACCTGTAATCCCAGCTACTCGGGAGGCTGAGGCAGGAGAACTGCTTGAACCCAGGAGGTGGAGGTTGCAGTGAGCCGAGATTGAGCCACTGCACTCCAGCCTAGGTGACAGAGTAAGACTCTGTCCAAAAAATATATATATATATTATATATATATATTTATATATATTATATATATTTTTATATATTATATATATTCATATATATTATATATATTTATATATATTTATATATTATATATATTTTTATATATTATATATATTCATATATATATTATATATATTTATATATTATTTATATATATATATATATATATATTTTTTTTTTTTTTTCCTGGCTCCTCATCTTAGAAAGTAGAACTTTTGGAACACCAGTCAAAGGCATTTTGAGTGTAAACATGTGAAAATACTAGTTGCTAGGGCATCTTTTTCAAGTCCATCGAATGAGGGTCTCCAGCTGTGTAAAGGAGCATAGAATTAAGACAGCTTTCAGTCCTTCTCACCACTGCCTCCAGCCCTGCATTCTCCATATGATGGTCAGTGGGAGATATTAGCATCTAAATTATTTTAAAGAGATATAATAAGATTCACCCAGCAGGCCATTAATGACGAAAGAGATTATTACTGGAAAAAATCCAAGACTGACTTTGAGCAGAGCTGGTTCATCTAAATGACCCTTTCCTTGCACCCCAGATCATCCTGATCCCCAGAGATTATACAGATTTGAAAAAGTAACTGCCATGGAACATGCTCACATTTATGCAAGAGGATCTTACGGAAGGAATCTCTTGAGAATCTAGGTCAGGAGTGCATAGCAGTGAGATAAATGAGATGTTCCCTGAATCGTAAGAATCCTCTGTGGCAGAATTTACAGGAAGCATCTCTAGTCTCCATATTTGGCAGGCATCCAGCCAGAGTTGTCAAGTATTAGATTAATTTTAATTCAATGCAAAAAACCACATTAGTGTAGTGTTGCAATCGAGAGTTGAAACACAAAAGCCAAGAGTCCTTGAAGTGGATCATTCCAAAGCCTGAGCATCCCTTCAAGCGTCCATCAAAAAAGGCATATCCTCAGCACAATTCCCAGCTGGCTGCTGCCTTCAAATCGCACCACTCAGCCAGGTAAGTGAGCCTCTTGGCAGCGACCTGCAGGGATGGAGCTGTTAATTAATATTACTTCCCAGGTCCTGGACACAGGAGTTAAAGTTCAAACTCCTTGACGTGGCATTCAAAATCCTCCACAATCTAGCTTCCAATGCCCTTCACAACCTCATCTTTTGGTACAACGCTCCATGTTTTCCAGGCTGCAGGCTCACCAGCCCTTTGATTACCACTGGTAACCTTCCTGCCACACTTAACTTGCACTCCTAGCTCAGTCTGCACCTCTTACAGCCCTAGGAGGGAGAAGTCCAAAATACTATGCATTACCAAGGAACCCACTCCTCCAAGCCCCAGCTCATTGTTGAGAGAGGATGCAACTGACCCAGGGGAGGCAGTCAATCAGATTTCTAGCCACAAGCCAATCAGATTTCTCTTGAAATTTTGAACTAAAGATGCAAATGGTAATGGGTATAGTCTTGAGCCCATGAATGGAGAAGACATTTGAGGCAATACATAATGATGAGCAAGCAAAGAGAGTCACCACACAGAGAGGACAACACAAGAGACCACAGGATGGAGATGGGGAGAGGATGGGCCTGTGTTGCTGCCAGCTCTCCCATTCCCAGTTGCTGCCTCTCTCTTGAGATGCCTCGCTGTACTTAATGTTCTTGCAGACTGTGAGATGTTCCTACATCCTGATGAGCTATTTTTTTTTTCACAAAGACCACTATGAGTGAGCAGCTCATGTGGGTTCCTTGGAAATACCCCCACTGGGAACACACATCAGCAGCCCCCTTGATGCAGGCAATGTCTGCCATCCAACTGGCCCCCCAGTAGATGCCATATGGATGGCCCATATGACTGACCCCCCAAATCCACATCCAACAGGACCCCTCCAGCCTCTTTCTGCTAAGGCTGTGTCACCCCAGGAAGGAAGCCCTTTGGGATGTATTAGTCAGGGTTCTCCAGAGAAACAAAACCAACAGGATATGTACAGAAAGAGTTTGTTTGTTTGTTTGTTTGTTTTTCAAGACAGAGTCTTGCTCTGTCACCCAGGCTGGAGTGCAATGGTGCAATCTCGGCTCACTGCAACCTCTGCCTCCTAGGTTCAAATGATTCTCCTGCCTCAGCCTCCCGAGTAACTGGGATTACAGGTGCCTGCCACCATGCCTGGCTAGTTTTTTGTAATTTTAGCAGAGACGGGGTCTCACCATGTTGGCCAGTATGGTCTCAAACTCCTGACCTCAAGTGATCCACCTGCCTCAGCCTCCCAAACTGCTGGGATTACAGGCATGAGCCACCATGCCTGGCCAAGAGATTTATTTTTAAGGAATTGGTTAACACTATTAAAGAGGCTGGCAAGTCCAAAATCTGCAGGTGGGCTGGTAGGCTGGAGATGCAGGAAGAGCTAACGTGGCGGTTCAAATCCAAAGACCATCTACTGCAGAGGAGGTCCTCTTGCCCAGGGGAGGTCAGTCTTTTGTTCTATTTAATCCTTCAACTGTTTGGATGAGGCCCACATGATAAAGGGCAACCTGCTTTACTCAAAGCCTACCAATGTAAATGTTAATCTCATCCAAAAACACCCTCGCCAAAACATCCAAGGTCATGCCTGATGAATTATCTGGGCACCACGCGGCCCAGTCAAGTTGACAGATTAAATTAACCAACACAGGCAGTATCTGTGTTAAATGACCCTGTCCACACCCTCTGGCCTGTAGAAGTTCAATGTGGCCATAGCCACTTTCAGCAGCCTCTCAACTGTAAACTGTGCTCGAACCCATCCTGGACGCCACTCCATTGTGTATCTCACATTCCAGTGGCAATGTAAGGCTCTCTCATTAGGCTTGGGATAAGACCCCTATCCCACTGCATGGATGGGCCCCAGGAGAGAAATGCCACAGCACTTCAACAACTTTTCCAGGAAAAGCTGCCTCCTCAGCTCTTCCTACATCTCCAGTCCAGCAGCCCACTTGCAGATTTTGGACTTGCCAGCCTCTTTAATGGTGTGAACCAATTCCTTAAAAATAAATCCCTTGGCCAGGCACTGTGGCTCGCACCTGTAATCCCAGCACTTTGGGAGGCCGAAGTGGGCAGATCACGACATCAGGAGATTGAGACCACCCTGGCCAACATGGTGAAACCACGTCTCTACTAAAAATACAAAAATTAATTGAATGTGGTGGCACCCGCCTGTAGTCCCAGCTACTCGGGAGGCTGAGGCAGGAGAATTGCTTGAACCTGGGAGGTGGAGGTTGCAGTGAGCTGAGATTGTGCCACTGCACTCCAGCCTGGCACAGAGCGAGACTCTGTCTAAAAAAAAAAAAAAAAAAAAAAAAAAACAGAAAGAAAGAAAAAGAAAAAAGAATTTCTCAGTTGGCTTAGAGCCTAAGCTAAGACTGAGACAGAGAGTACCATACTTCTATCTTCTTACACTACCTTGAGTGGTTTTCCATCTACTGTGAGACTGGTTCCTTGTTGTACTTAGAATTGAGACTGACCACTCTCCTTTTTGCAATACCCCTATTGCAATAGTCTTGAATAAAGTCTTCCTTGCCATTTTAATAAGTGTCGGTTCAGTTTTTCCCTTAACACTGGTAAATTAGGATAATAATAATAATCCCTGCTGTGTTCATTTGCTATGTCAACTCTAATAGATCACCACAAACTTAGTGACTTAAAAATGTATGATGTTACAGTTCTGAAAGTCCGAAGTTCAACATGGGATCTCACTGGGCCAAAATCAAGGAGTTGGTAGGGTTGCGTTCCCTCTAGAGGGGGAGCTATTCTGCCTACTACACCTACTTCGTGGGATTGTTTCTAAGGTTGAGATGAAATCATACATGGGCTGGGCACAGTGGCTTATGCCTGTAATCCCAGCACTTTGGAGGCTGAGGCAGGTGGATCACTTGAAGTAAGGAGTTCAAGACCAGCCTGGTCAACATGGCAAAGCCTCATCTCTACAAAAGTAAAAAAATTAGCCGGGCATGGTGGTGCATGCCTATAATCCCAGCTACTTGGGAGACTGAGGCCAGAGAATCGCTTGAACCCAGGAGACAGAGGTTGCAGTGAGACAAGATCACATCACTGCACTTCTTTCTGGGCAACAGAGTGAGACTCCATCTCAAAAAAAAAAAAAAAAAGAAAGAAAGAATGCATGTAAACAGCTTAAACTCCACATCCAGCACTCAATAAATATAAACTGTTGTGTTCCCCACATCCACCCTGTACCAACTGCAAGTAAGCGTTTGATAAATATTAGATATTATTATTGTTGTGGTGGTGGTTATTGTCACTGAGCCTCCCCAGCACTGTGACTCATCATTCCTCTGCTATGGCATTTGTCACACTAGATGTTACTTGTTTACATGTCTTTTCCCCCACCTTCTTCAAGGACAGTGACATACAGCGAGGCAGCACTGGCCTTACACAGGGCCTGGCATAAGGTGGGTCCCCAGGACATGTTCCCAGAAAGGCTACTGAGTAAAGGCCAGACCCTGGTGGCACCTTACGAGAGTGGGCATCATGTTGGGGGCAGACCCTAAGGCTCTGACTCTCAGGACATGAGGGTCCCCTGCCCTGTTGAGCCTGCATGGGAAGCCAGGATTAGCCACTGCCAATCCGCTGGTCTGGGCTGGAGAAGCTCCTGCTCCGCCCCCCTCATTAAGAAGCCAGTCTCCTGGTGGAGGAAATGTTCAACAGGAACGATTAACCTGTATGTGCCAGGAGCCACACTTGGGGGAGGGCAGGAGCTTGGTCTGCATGTGTTTCTTTGCCCAAAAGCATGACCAGGTTGTCCAGCCACTGGCCTGAAAAATTCTTATTTAGCAAACACCACTCTGTTTTGGGGGAGAACTGTCCTGGGGCTGAGACTTGACACCTTTGCTCCTGATGTAGTCTTTGTGAAATGTACTAGAAAGGCAGATATTGGGAACTGGAAATGCTTTGACCCTTTCCTCTTGCGTTAATGGCGGTGGGAGGTAGGAGAATGTATTGAGTCATTCATTTACAGTCCTTCTCCCTTTGCTCTCCCCTCCGGCCAGTGCCATGAAAGTGCCAGGCCCTTCAGTGCTCCCTGTTTTGGGGGAAGGTGTGTTCGAGAACAAGAAATCCAGAAAGGGGGTAGAGGTTGCCTTCCAAACGCTTCTTTTCTGGCTTCTGCCTTTATTTCTTAAGCACTGAGCTCTTTGAAGAGAGTTTATGATTATCTCCCCTGATCACATTATCCAGTGTCATCTCTTTCTAGTTCCCCCACCTGACACACACACACACACACACATGCATGTATGCACAACTGAACTGCTTCCTGAACTCACCATGTTTTCTTCTGCTGCATACTCCCCAACACCCACCAGGTCTTTGTACTTGCTGCTGCCTCTTTCTAGAACATCCTTTACTCTTTACCTTTTATATTCACTGCCTCTTTGTCTTTTTTTTCCTTTTTTTTTCTTTTTGAGACGGAGTCTCGCTCTGTCGCCCAGGCTGGAATGCAGTGGCACGATCTCGGCTCACTGCAAGTTCCACCTCCTGGGTTCATGCCATTCTCCTGCCTCAGCCCCCCAAGTAGCTGGCACTACAGGCGCCCGCCACCTCGCCCGGCTAATTTTTTGTAGTTTTTAGTAGAGACGGGGTTTCACCGTGTTAGTCAGGATGGTCTCGATCTCCTGACCTCGTGATCCGCCTCTTAGTCTTCTACCAAGTCCACACTCAGTATGTAATTGCCTTATTAGTGTCTGCCTGAGCAACAAAATATACAAATCTGTTTTGTTCACCTTTATATTCCTAGAACTTGACATAGGCCTGGTATGGCAACTTGTGAGCTGGCTGATGGGTGGATGAGTGGGTGGGTGGAAGGAAGTAGAACCAAATCACCACCACACGTCCATACTTACTCCAGGGAATATTTGGAGCCCTAGTCCCAAACCTCACGGGGCCCCCAGGATATCTTGTCTATGCCCCAGAATAGCCCTGTGCAATGCCTCCTTCAGGGCTCTGGGGGCAACTTCAAGCTAAAGAATTGGGGGCACCCCACTGTTTGACTATGTTCTAGAAGCATCCTTTAGTTCTTCAAATAATTAACATTCCAACAGGCTGGCCTGGCCCTCTCATGGACATTTAAAAATGCTGTAACTCAAGTGAAAGCCCATTGCTGACAGCATATCAGGGAAATCTCCATGAGATACAGTCCCTTGTCCCAGTCCAAACTGATGGCCATGCCAAGTGGAGAGATAACAGGTGAGGGCTCCTGGGAGGAGCTGGACGCTGAGGACAGGAATGAAAAATGGCTGCTTCGTGCTGGGCTTCAATGTTGGTTAGTTCTGAGAGAGAATAAATGAAATTCTGGCCCTTGGGGGAAGCGCTGTGCATTTCTCTCTGGGGAGAGACCAGCGGGTGGGGGGTATAATCTGGATCACTTGTGAAATTTACATCCCCCCCACCCGCTGATGAATCTGGCACCTGAGAGATCTCAGTCTCAGCTTGTACAAAACCAGGCTTTCTATAGCCTCCCTCTTATCTCCATCCTTCCACACCCCCACCTTCTCCTCCTCCTGAGGTCCCCATCTTGGTGAATGACACCGCCATCTAACCCTTCATAAGCCACAATCCTCAGTCTTCCCTAAATCCCCACTCTTTCTTACTCTCCACCTCACTCCCCAACCTCAAAGATCAAGAATCCCTCTCAATCCTCCTTCCCAAGTTACCCTCTAAATGCTCCTTGCAGGCCACCTCGGTACCCCAACCAGCCAGCCTCCTCATTTCCAATCTGAACTATTGGAAAAGTGCCTCGTCAGCCTCTTCCCGACTCAATTCACCCCACCAGGGCCATCCTCCTAAGACACATTCATTCCTTGGTATAAAATCACCTTTTAAGCACCTATTATGTACCGTGCACTTTGATGCTGAGAATATGAAAACAAACAAGATCTGAGTATATCATTCTCATGTTCAAAAGCCTTAGCTAGCTCTCCACTGCCTACAGAATAGAGTCCATTCTCCTTAGAACACTAGTTAGGGCTTTCCATCATGAGGCCTCAAATTTACCTTTTCGGCCACAGCTTCCTCCAAAAACCCTGGGGATCAAAGAGCAAAAGACAACTCCCACCCCAAGCGCCCTCCTGACTCCATGACTTCCTTTGCCCATTTCTTGCTTTCTTTTCTCCTTATCAAAATCGCCCTCATTCTTCAGTGAGAAACAGCTCACATGAAGTTTCTGCTGTGGAGTTACCATAATCCTCCAAGTTGGAATTAATCACCCAATTCTCTTTGCTTCCAAAGCACAGCTCTAATCCCAGCATTGTAACATTTACCTCTTCGAGGTTCGTGATTTAGGTAATGAGGTGGGAAAATTATTATCTAACGGCTGGCACAGAATTTCTCCTAGGGAGGAAAATGTTGTCCTTTGGGAAAATACCTTAAACTCCAGTCCCCAATTCCCACCCTTGGGGTTTACTGACACTGGTAGCGAAGCTGGGTTCTCATCTTTGTTCCCAGAGAGACCAGGTGAGATCCTCCAGATACTGCCTCCCTCGGTGTGCTGAGACATGACACCGGAGTAGACACACGAATGAAATGAGGGAACTCTGGGGACAGGCGTCCCAGGCTGTTGGAACAGCAGGAGGAAGGCACGCTGATGTCAACGGCATGATGCTCACGGGGAATGAACAGCAGTCATTCGTGTGTAACCTTCACAGGGGCGAGAAGCCTGCTCAGGGTCCCCCATGCCTCTTGTCCTCAGGAACACATTGTTGCACAGGCATGTACAACAAGTTTTGCCCTGAATTTCAAGAGATTCCCAGGCCTTCTGAAACCTGTCCATAAAAGTCTGGGGAGGAAGAAACAAATCGGTACATGGACCTCAAGTTACAAATCACTGTAGTGAAGCACAAAGAGCAGGGCGGGAAGAGGCAAGGAGATGCAGCTGAAACTATAGGCAGAGGTGCAGCCACAGTCACCCTTGATTGTCACATCAAATTTGAGGTTAGTTCTTTTCTTCTTTTTTTTTTTTTTTCCTTGAGACAGGGTCTCACTCTGTCACCCAGGCTAGAGTGCAGTGGTGCGATCTCGGCTCACTGCAACCTCTGCCTCCAGGGCTCAAGGGATCCTCCCATCTCAGCCTCCTGAGTTGCTGGGACTATCGGCACGTGCCACCATGCCGGGCTAATTTTTGTATATTTGTAGAGATGAGGTTTCACCATATTGCCCAGGCTGGTCTCAAACTCCTGGGCTGAAGTGATCCTTCCACCTCGGCCTCCACCAAGGCCTCTCCCAGCCTTGAGCTTAGTTCAGAGTGTGATGGTTGTTGATATGTGTTACAAAATCATTATGAAGGCCGGGTGTGATGGCTCACACCTGCAATTCCAGCACTTTGGGAGGCCAAAGTGGGAGGATCACTTGAGCCCAGGAGTTTGAGACCAGCCTGGGCAACATAGTGAGACCCCCATCTCTACTGAAAATAAAAAATTAGCCAGGCATGGTGGCGGGCACCTGTAGTCCCAGCTACTCAGGAGGCTGAGGCAGGAGAATCGCATGAGCAACTGAGGGAGGTCAAGGCTGCAATGAGTCTTGATGTACCACTGCGCTCCAGCCTGAGCAAAAGCGAGACCCCGTCTCAAAAAATAAAAAATAAAAATGAAATCATTATGAGATGCAGCTAGATTTAGGAAGCTATTTCAAGCAAGAAACGATGGGGGCAGCAGGGATGGGGAGACAAAAGGACAGATTGGAGCAACATCGAAAGGGAGGGTGTATTCATTTTCTACAGCTGCTGTAACAAATTACCACAAGCTCTGGTGATTTAGAACCATGCAGATTTATTCTCTCACAGTTCTGGAGGCCAGAAATCCAAAGTCCATTTCACAGGGCTAACGTCAAGGTGTGAATAGAGCCAGCTCCTTCTGGAGGCTCACAAGGAGAGTCCATTTCCTTGACTTTTCTGGTTCCTGGAGGTTGCCTGCATTCCTTGTCTCATGACTCCTTCCTCAAATCACTTTAACCTCTTTCTTCAATCCTCACTTGTCCGACTTCCTCTTCTGTAGTCAAATCTCCCTCTGCCTCCTTTTTTTTTTTTTTTTCATTTTCTTGAGACCGAGTTTCACTCTTGTTGCCCAGGCTGGAGTGCAGTGGTGGGATCTCAGCTCACTGCAACCTCTGCCTGGCAGGTTCCAGCAATTCTCCTGCCTCAGCCTCCGGAGTAGCTGGGAGCACAGGCACCCGCCACCATGCCCGGCTAATTTTTGAATTTTTAGTAGAGACAGGGTTTCACCAGATTGGCAAGGCTGGTGTCGAACTCCTGACCTCAGGTGATCCACCCGCCTTGGCCTCCCAAAGTGCTGGGATTACAGGCGTGAACCACCGTGCCCGGCCTCCCTCTGCCTCCCTTTTATGAAGACACTTGTTACATTTAGAACCCACTCAGATAATCCAGGATAATCTCTCCATTTTAAGAACCTTACTCCAATCACATCTGCAAAGTCCCTTTTTGCTGTATAAAGTAACATCCACCAGCTCCAGAGGTTTAGACATATCTTTGGGAGCCATTACTCAGCCTACCACAGGAGCACACTGACAGAATTTGGCAGCGTATAAGACTGGGTAAGCTGAAAAGAAGGGAGATGCGCAGGAGGGCTTCATGGTTTCCAGCTTGGGCTGCCACCCGTGCTGCCTCCATTAACCAGCACTGAGGGCAGAAAGGAGGGGTCCAATTTTGGATGCGTCCTGCAGGCCACCCAAGGTGGATATTCAGGTCTAGAGCTCAGGGGAGCCTTCAGGAATGGTCGCAGAGACTGGAGACCACCACACTTACAGGGTGCTTAGAAATGCGAACTGGAGCTGGGCGTGCTGGTGAGTGGATGTAGTCCCAGTTAGTCAGGAGGCTGAGGCCAGAGGATCACCTGAGCCTGGGAGGACAAGGTTACAGTTAGCTGTGATTGCATCGCTGAACTTCAACCTAAATGACAGACAGAGTCGCTGTCTTTTTGGAAGTTAAAAAAGAAAAGACAGAAATGTGGACTGGGGGAGTTGGGAATGTGTAAAGAAGGGCGGCGGCCACCACAGAGCCCTGAGGGGAAGGAGATCAGAACCCATGGAGGAAACCACAAAGCAGCGGCCAGAGACGCCGGTGGAAAACCAAGGGGCTGCAGAGTCACGGACACCACGGGAATGTTCAAGGTGAGGGGAGTCGCTCCCAGTGTCCCAGGCAGTAGAGATGAGAAGCAAAGATGAAAGCAGAAGAGTGGCTGTTGGATGTGGCCATCAGCAAGTGAGTGGTGTCTCCAGAAAGAGAGCAGTTTGGGGGTCACAGAGGAGCCAAAAGCCACACTGCAAAGGATCAAGAAGGGAATGCAAAACACAGAAACTGCTGAGAAACAGACAGTGACCTGAATCATCAATAAATAATAGCCGGGCACAGTGGCATGTGCCTGTAGTCCCAGCTGCTCGGGAGGCTGACGCGGGAGGATCGCTTGAGCCCAGGAGTTCGAATCCAGCCTGGGCAACATAGCTTCATTATCTCACTTCTTATTCTGCACCACAGCCCTATGAGAAGGTATCATTATCAGCGTCTCTGTTTTACAGAGAAGGAAACGGAGGCTCAGGAGGTAAAGTAGCCTCCCCAGCATTACACAGCCAGGAAGTGGCAGAACCAGGATTCCACCCCGGCTGTCTGGGCTGCAGAGCCCTTGTGGAAGCCATTCAAATGCATTTCGCTCTCCGCTGATCCCATGCTAAGGGACCCTCCGCTGGGTGACCCTGACTTAGACACCAGACTTCAAGCAGCCATGGCTGGGGAGGGACTGTGCCTGACTCCCTTCTCTCCCTTCCCCTGGAAGCCTGGGGGATCACTTTGTGTTTCTAGAGGCAAATCTAGCTGATGTGTACAAACTTCCACATACAAATCCTTCTTGTCCTGCAATACTTGTAGAAATCTTCATGAGGCAGGGTCAGAAGCCATGGCTCTTGTCCCAGATGTCTGCTGAGCAAGAGACATGGCTACCTTTGCTAGTCTCCCTGGAGACCCCTCTACAGCCTCACCTGACATGCTTATGTCCTGGGACCCCTGAACTCAGAGCACCTGCAGAACACAGCGAGGTCCATTCAGCACCCCAGCACTTGGGTCTAGGCCACCCACTACCTGGGATCACACTGCGTTTTTGTGGGCACGCTGCCACCTGCACGCCCTGGCTGGTCCCCTAATGCTCCAGTCACACAGATGAGGCCCCCTCCCACTGTGGGCAGCCACCAGCAGAAAGTCCTTCCAGGACCAACCAGGTCCACTCTGACCCCAGCCTCCAGCCTAAGCCCTAACCCCAGCTGTGCCAGGCTGAGGTGGCAATGCCGGCTTGCCTGGCCAGGCTCCCACCAGGAATCTGACAGTGATTGAGAATGGACAGGAGGAAAAGGAGAAGGAAAAGGGTCTCTTTTGACCCTGTGTTCTTCTCAATTGTTTGGATGTTACATCTTGACCATAAATAAATATACACAAATATCACGAGACAGTACAGTGGTTAACAGCAAAGATGCTGACATCACCTGGGTTCGAATCTGCGTTCAAACCTGACTTCTTACTTGCAAACCAAGTGAGTTTGGGTGAATGACACCATCTCTCTGTAGCTCAGCTCCTCGTCTGCAGAGATAGGATAATATAATAAAAGTATACCGAGTGCTTAGTACAGTGCCTGACAATTACACATGACGCCATAATGAAAAACACAACCAATCTGGTTTTCAATTTTGGGTCCACTACCCATTTGCTGAATGGTCTTGAACAAGCTGCTAAACTTCTCTGTGCCTCAATTTCCTCCTCTATAAATGGGGCTGAAGTTCATAATTACACATCCCTCATAGAGTTATTATGGGAATTAAATGAAGTAGTGTATCTCAATCACTTAGAAGAGCACCTGACACAGAGTCGGCATTGTGTAAATATTAGCTACTATTATTGCTTAATAAACAAATGAAGCAGTTTAAAAAAAAAAAAAAAACAGGAAGGGAAGATGGGCACAGCCAAAAGAAAGAGGAGCCCCCGAAACCCCTGCCAGAGCAACTGCACTGGTAGCAAGAGCCAAATGGGAGTCAGATAACCACAAAGTAGGGACCAGTAACAGCACTGTAGGCCCAGCCAGCACTGATGACTTCAGTCCCTGAGAACGCTCACAACCACCTTCCTGCTACCCACAAGTCCTTGCTCCTGCACCTGGGCCACATTCCTTACCACCCCAGAAGCAAGAGCCCTGGCTGTAGCAGGGAAGCAAGAGCAGGAAAAGGGAGTGGAGATCCAGGTGCTGGGGCCGGAGTCTGTGCAGGCCGGGATAGGGCAAACCCTGGGGGCAGCACGCTAAGGTGGGGGCTGGGCAGGGATGGGTAGCAGTGAAGGAGGTAGGTATGGAGATGTTCCTACTTACAGAGGATTCATGAGTTGGTGCGTAAAGCTGCAGGTACCTAGGCCCGTAGTTTTCAAACTTTATTGTGAGTTCAAATCATCCAAGAAGCAGATTTTTATGTCTTTTTATTTTTATTTTTATTTTATTTTATTTATTTATTTATTTATTTATTTTTTGAGACAGAGTCTTGCTCTGTCGCCCAGACTGGAGTGCAATGGCATGATCTCGGCTCACTACAACCTCCACCTCCTGGGTTCAAGCGATTCTCCTGCCTCAGGCCTCCCAAGTAGCTGGGACTAAAGGTGTATGCCACCATGCCCAGCTAATTTTTGTATTTTTGGTAGAGATAGGCTTTCGCCATGTTGGCCAAGCTTGTCTCGAACTCCTGACTTCAAGTGATCCTTGGCCTCCCAAAGAGCTGGGATTACAGGCATGAGCCACTATGCCCGGCCAAAATCTGTATTTTTAATAAACTCCACCCTCCCCACACCACAACTTCCAGGGGATGAGAAATCCCAGCCTTTGCCAGAATCTTTCACAAGGCCCCGCTTTTCCTATGTGCTGTCTTCAGCAGGATTTGCAAGTTGAAAAGCATTATTTTCGACTGGCCCTTCTGTTAAGAGAAAGAGAGAGATGGAGGAGGAGGAAGAGAAGGAAAGGAAGAGAAAGTAATGAAAGAAAAAGACTTCAAAAATTGTTTCAAGTCAAACTGCGGCTCCAGTGACTATAACCTTTAACCCTCCAAAAACCCCACTGCAGCTTTCAAGTGTCAATCTAAGAGCTGAGCCTGAATTACCTAACCTTCGGCTTTAAAGAGCCACATTTAAAAGGTCAGCAGGACAACCGCAGTGTGTTGCGGGAAGTTTCTCTCCTTCAGGTACTTGACAGGTAGAAGACTTTCAGAGAGGGGCATAGCCAAGAGAAGTCACCCATTTCGAATCAAACAGCCTTGGCTGAACAAGCTAGACCCTTACCACAGCTTACTGGTGATTGAATTTGGTCCCTTATTGTTTAAATAATTAGAGGGAATCTTTTGAAAACACAGAATTGACCCCTCACTTCCATGCTTCAAACCTTTTGACAGCTCCCTAACGCCCGTAACAGTAGCTCCCAAACTGTAACCGGCAATAATAGCTGTTGGGGGAATAACGGGTGTCTTGTGGTTGAATACATTTATAAAACACTGGGTTAGGCCAAGTCAAGCAGGTTTTGTTCCTATAGGACTTGGCAGGGCCCTTGTCGTGCTAAGGTTCATTAGCCATTTTGGGGCCTGGAATATCTGTGCAGCGTTTCCATCCCTGATTTGACCACCACTGAACCTCTGCTTCAGGGAGCATCCCTCAGGTCTATAGTTTCATGGAACACCACTGGGACTCACAGCAAGCCCCTTAGTCTAGCATGCAAGGCCTTCCCTACCTAGCCCCAGCCCATATTCCCAGGCTCTCCCTCATCCCGCACACATGCACCCACACCTGAAGTTCTAAGCACACCAGCTATTTGCCCTTCACAAGGCACTTACGATGCTTAACTGGCTGCTCTCACTGCTGGAAATGCCCTTCCTCCTCTTCTTCACCCTAAAACTTCCACTCATGTTCGGAGCCCTTGCTCAAAGTCATTGCTTCTGTGGAACCTTCACCTGCTCCCTCCGCAAAAGCTGACTGCTCCCTGCTCAAGGCTCTATCGCAGAATGGATCAACCTGTGCTGTGACTAGCCCGAGCCTCTCCATTATTAATTGAGAGTTTCAGAGGGCTGGGAGTATAAGCCGATCAAGGCAATGTGTGTTGGCAATACTAATAGCTTCCATCTGTCGGCACTTCCTAAGGCCAGGCATTATTGTAAGCTCTCAACGTGCATCAACGCATGTCATCCTCAAAAGCTTACTCACTGGGTAAATAACGACAATTATCAATTCTTATTATTTCTATTTTATAGATGAGGAAGCTGAAACTCAGACAGGTTACCATGCCTAAAGTCACACGAGCATTGTATGGCAGAGGCAGGATTCAATCCTACGTCTTCAAACACTATATTGCAACACTTAAGAGCAGTAGAGGTGGCCGGGCACGGTGGCTCATGCCTGAAATCCCAGCACTTTGGGAGGCCAAGGCGGGTGGATCATGAGGTCAGGAGATCGAGACCATCCTGGCTAACATGGTGAAACCCTGTCTCTACCAAAACATACTAAAACATACAAAAAATTAGCTGGGTGTGGTGGCGGGCACCTGTAGTCCCAGCTACTTGGGAGGCTGAGGCAGGAGAACGGCATCAACCCGGGAGGCGGAGCTTTCAGTGAGCCGAGATTGTACCATTGCACTCCAGCCTGGGTAACAGAGCAAGACTCCGTCTCAAAAAAAAAAAAAAAAAGAGCAGTAGAGGTGCGCTTGACTTTAGGGCTGGTTGATTCAGAAGCTGCACAATGTCATCAAGAACTCAGACTCTTTCTGTCTCTCCACCCTGCATCCTCAAGAAATTAGCTCTGCCCTCAGGCTGGCTGTCCTCATGGTGCAAAGACAGTGGCAGCAGTTCCAGGCTTCACTTCCAGACATAATGTACAAGGGAAGAAAGGGAACAGAGTGGAAGCTAAGAGCATCATCTATGGAACCAGACCACCTTACTTCCTAGTGTATGACCCTACGCAAGTCAAATGTATGCAAAGATACAGCAAACATAGAATGAGCTGTCTTGAAAGGAGCTCTCCATTGTCTCTCACTTCAGGTTTTGCCTAGAACAGTCCTCTATCCCTTCTTTGCCTAACACACACCTATTCTTTCTTTAGAAATCATCTCCAACCTCACCTCCTCCAGGAAGCCTTCCCTGATGGCCCCCACCCAGGCTAGTTTCAATGCCTTGCTGTGTGCCCCTGAGTAGTCTGTACTTGCCCCCGTTGTTGTATACTCTCCACAATATTGTAATTACTTGTTTCATTGTCTGTCTTCCACACTAGAATGTGAGCTGAGAAAAGGCAGGAAGCACCTGTCTTGTCACCATGGCATCCCGATAACTGGTGCAGTACCCAACACATAGAAGGGGCTTAAAAAATATCTGCTAGATGTTCAAGCAGAATACAAAGGTCATGTAACTAAGGCATTGTAGCAAGGGCTTGACAGTTCAATTAGATAATCTTTAGGCCTTAAGGTGGACAATTCTCAGGCACATCAGCTAGTCTTTGTTCAGAGACCTGGGGGAGCCTTGGCCACCATGCCCCAAAAGCCACATGAACTAAATGCAGGGAAAATATCTCCTTAGGTTTTCCCCACAATCTGGGATAATCCTCCAAAAGATGCAGTCAAGAGTCATGGGGAGGCCAGGTGTTGTGGCTCATGTCTGTAATTCCAGGACTTTGGAAGGCTCAGGCGGGTGGATCCCTTGAGCCCAGGAGTTTGAGACCAGCCTAGGCAACATGGTGAAGCTCTGTCTCTACAAAAAATACAAAAATTAGCTGAGTGTGGTGGTACACACCTGTGGTACCAGCTACTTGGGAGGCTGAGGTGGGAGAATCGCTAGAGCCTGGGAGGCACAGGTTGCAGTGAGCTGTGATCACACCACTGCAGCCTGAGTGACAGAGTGAGACCCTGTCTTAAAAAAAAAAAAAAAAAAGTCATGAGGGAAACACAGAATCTTGAGTCATACAAACTCTAGAGGCTTAAGTTCTTGCTCTGCCACTTCCTGCCCATGTTCCTGAGCACATCTCATCATCTCCCTGGACCTTGTTTTCTTCATCTGTAAAATGGGGTTAAAAACAATACTTCCTCCAGAGAGTGATTGTAAAGATTAAATAAGACAAGTGATATAGAAAGCCAAGCACATAGTAAACCCTCCAGTAAATGTTGGCTCCCCTTATCAGTGTGTACATTCACAGTGACAAAACTGCACAGAAGTGGCGACCTCTTTTATAACCATATCTCCAGGCTTAGTCTCTGGAGCCCAGAGAGGCTCGCTGTTGGGAATTGCATGATGCGCCAAGGGTGGAAGGTTCATTGGCTGAGCACGCTACTGTCCCTCAACAAAGATGAACTAATGAAGACAGAGATGAGGTCATCGACAGCCACTGAAAAATGCAGAGCAGTGGGCAAGACTGAAGCCAAACTCTCCGAGTATTAATGGCTAAATGCATATTGAGTTGAGGAAGTGTTTTAGGGAAAAAAAAAAAAAAAACTTTCATCAATTTTTCTTCTAGGACGGTTTTAGGAATCACTGAAGAATAAACTGCTCAATCGCTCTTAAGTGTGTTTGAAAGGGTGCTAGGCTAAGAGTGAGGACACTTGGATTCTTGTCCTGGACCTGCCAGCAGCTTGCTTCAGGACCTTGAACACATCCCTGCCCTGTTCTAACCTCTGCCCCAGTCATCTCTGAAGTGCCTCTTAGCCTCTGCGGCAGGTTGTATAACATGGTGGCTGGATGGCAGCCTTTAGACCCCAAAGACCTGAGTTCAAGTTCCAGCTCTATTACTTAGAAACTATTACCCTCTGCAAGTCCTTTAACCCCCTCTAAGCAAGACTAGAGTTTATTTTACATGAATTGGAGATTCTAATTAATCATACTTACTTCACAGGACCTACCTACCTCTGTTCTCCCACCAGCTCTTCTGAGGATTAAAGGAGGTAATTACACAAAGCTCTTTTTTTTTTCTTTATGAGACAGAGTCTTGCTCTGTCACCCAGGCTGGAGTGCAGTGGCGCGATCTCGGCTCACTGCAAGCTCCGCCTCCCGGGTTGATGCCATTCTCCTGCCTCAGCCTCCCAAGTAGCTAGGACTACAGGCGCCCGCCACCACGCCTGGCCAATTTTTTTGTATTTTTAGTAGAGACGGGGTTTCACTATGTTAGCCAGGATTACGCAAAGCTCTTAACCGGTTCAGCACAGGAGCACTCAAGAAGTGGTAGTTGTGCTTATTTTGATTCGAAAATTTTCTTGGCATTGTTGATGGCAGTGACACCTGGGGAAAGCCCACACAGACCATACATTTGACAGAGATGCATAAATCCTTCCAAACAGGCAAGTCACCATGCAGAAGAAGGTGAGGGCTTCTGTCCCAGGGCTTGATGACGTTCTGCTTCATTCTGCTTCAAAATCTCTTTGAACCAGTCAAGCACCTTACCAAGGCCTTTAGCTCTAAACCTCAGTGGTGTTAAGTGCACTTTGTTATGTAACTGATGGTTTCTATCCCCAGCAGGGGCTGACTTAACCTCAGAAAGAAAGAAATGTGCTGGTGGGTAGTGTTTGGGAAAGTAACAAGCTGTACTTTGTATCCAATTCTAATTTTTAAGTTTCTTTAAAAAAAAAAAAAAAAAAAACTATTGCTCTTCCAGTGGTTAAAATCCTGGGCTAGAGAATCAAACAGACGTGGATTTACATCTGGGCTCCCCAGCGCTCACTATCCAAGACCAAGGGTGAGTTTTTTTTTCATCCTCTAAAGCTCAGTTGTATCCTTTGTAAAATGGGGATTAGAAATAGTTCCTGTCTCTTGGGGCTGCTGGTGCAGTTAATTATATTGATACAGGTAAAGCTCTTGGCACAGTATCTAGCATACAGTAACTACTCGATAAGGGTGCGATATGATTATTATTTTATTATTATCACCAAGGAAAACTAGGAGTTAAATTGGCAAACAATCAAGTTGTTAAGAGGCTGTGAATATTCATCGGACAATCCAGTGTTTATCCAGTTGGTAGATGTTAGCCCAGCATAGACAACCTAAGTGGTTGCTGAATGGCTCAGACACACCACAGAGAGGTTTGATCCATTCACACTGGTCAGGATTGACAGAATCTTAGCCTCCTCCCAGCCCTGCCCTTTGTCCACTTGCTGAGTGACCATTCAAGTTCCTTCCCTTCTCTAGACATCAATTTCCTTGCCTAACAGAGGCAAGGATTAGACTGGAGAGCCTTTAAATGTCTAAATCTCTATACTTTTAGGATTCCCATGAATTTGTAAGCAATTGTTGCCTAACCATGTCCCTAATTAAGTCTTTCGTAGTTATTTTAATTAGCCACCTTTAAACCTTAAAGTAGGTTTGGGGAGAAATGATGTCTTCAAATTTATTTATACTCTGCCTTGGAACTTCTTGTGGACACAACACAAGCTTAGGGACAGACAACCTGGGCCAGCTCCCAGGTCTGCCACTTTCTAAACATACAGCCCTGGGAAGCTCAGTCTTCCTCTCCTGGCCTCAGTCTTCCCCTCCTGGGAAATGAAAATGGCAGCTTCCCCCACTGAGTAATTGCAAAGATTACAGGGGAGAAGACTGGCTCAGAGGAGGGCAAAGGACCTAAGCCAGTCCACTTGAAGTGTCTCTCAGGGCTTTTGCCAGCAAAGTGGGAGCAGACACTCACTCCGCTCTACTGGATATGCACTTGGGTGTTTGCTCAGCATCTCTGACCACCCACGAGGGTAGGATCTGCCTGATAATAGAATCAGCATAGAGGAAGCAGAGAATGAAACCAAACCTGAGGACAATGATGGAGCCCCAGGGCTCATGCATGACGTCTCATATCACCTAAGACAAAATTCTTTTTTCTTCTTCACAAAGAAAAGTTGAGATTTTATTTTTCCCAACATAGTTATCACCTTCTAATATAAATTCATAATAAATTTATGAATTTATCATGTTTATTGCTCACTGTCTATCTCTCTTCATTACAATATAAGCTTCATGAGAGTAGAGGTTTTGTTTGTTTGTTTGGTTTGTTTTGAGATGGAGTCTCGCTCTGTCCCCCAGGCTGGAGCACAGTGGCGCGATCTCTGCTCACTGCAATCTCTGCCTTCTGGGTTCACGCCATTCTCCTGTCTCAGCCTCCCGAATAGCTGGGACTACAGGCGCCTGCCACCACACCTGGCTAATTTTTTTTGTATTTGTAATAGATACAGGGTTTCACCATGTTAGCCAGGATGGTCTCGATCTCCTGACCTCGTGATCCGCCCGTCTCAGCCTTCCAAAGTGCTGGGATTACAGGTATGAGCCACCGCTCCCGGCCGAGAGTAGAGATTTTTGTCCCTTTTGTTCACTGATATATCCCTAGCAGCCAACACAGTGCCTGGCACATAGTAGATAATAAATATCTGTTTGTATGTGTTTTTGTTATTTTTTTAGAGACTGGGTCTCGCTATGTTGCCCAGGTTGGTCTTGAACCCCTGGGCTCAAGCAATCCTCCTGCCTCAGCCTCCTAAAGCAATCCTCCTGCCTCAGCCTCCTCCTGCTGGAATTACAGGCGTGAGCCACCATGCCCAGCCTCAATAAATATCTGCTGAATGAATGGATAAAGATACTTTGAAACCTGGAGAGTGTTGCAAATGTCTTTAACAATAGCTATAGATAGTTTCTCATAATTTTTTTCGTTTGCTGTTTGGATTTGCTATTTAGCTGATTACCCGAGACCAATCCAGATACTCCTCAGACCTAAGACAGTGGCTAACCTTCAGTGCCTCATCTCAAAAGGCAAAACATGGCAACGGGTAACTGGATCTTTGCATCTGGAGGTCCCACCCTCTTAGAGGCTGATCCTAAAATGCTGGGGATCTCAGGATCTTACCCGTGACTGTCTTCCCTTCTCATTCCTCATGCTCTCCCGCAGTAAGCCCGACCTCTTCAAGGGTTTTAAGTACCTCTCCTTATGCTGAAGCATCTCGGGCTTCTTTCTCCAGCCTTGACTGCCAGAACCAGAGCCCAAGCTGCTTGCCTGACTTTTCCATGTGGCTGAACTGCACACAAACCCAGAGGAAAATGAGAACATAGGGCCCCTGATCCAAAATGTATTAAGAACTTCAAGATGGTGTCCGGGCACGGTGGCTCACGCCTGTAATCCCAGAACTTTGGGAGGCCGAGGCAGGCAGATCACAAGGTCAGGAGATTGAGATCATCCTGGCTAACACGGTGAAACCCCGTCTCTACTAAAAATACAAAAAAAAAAAAAAAAAAGGCCAGGCCTAGTGGCGGATGCCTATAGCCCCAGCTACTTGGGAGGCTGAGGCAGGAGAATGGCATGAACCCAGGAGGCGGAGCTTGCAGTGAGCAGAGATCGCGCCACTGCACTCCAACCTGGGCGACAGACGATTTCAAGATGGTGATAGAAAAGCATACAAACAACACGCAGAGCCCTCCTGAGCACAGGGCGACCACCCAGGTCACACGCCTATGAAGCTGGCCTGGACTACAGGCACTTCACACTCAACGCGTCTGAAATTTTCATCTTCCTCCCACCCCAATATGCTCCTCCTCATAAGTTCCTCATCTTAAAGAACAGCCTCCCCATCCATCCAGTTACTCAAGTTAGAGAGCAGGACTTCACTCGGTTGCGATTACTAAAGCCTGCGCCTCTCCTTGACGTCGTTTGCTCCCCCAACCCAGGTCATTCCTGTAACAGCCTCCTAACCACACCCTGCCTCCTGTCTCACATCCACTCCAAACCATTTTCCACAATGCAGCCAGAGGGATCCTCCTAAAGTACAGATTCTTAAGTCCAGGCTCCTTGGCATGGCAGAAAAGGCCTCAGTGATGTGACTTCAGCTTCTTCTCCAGCCCTCCACAGCAGCCACCTGAACTTTGGCTAGGTCCTTCCCACGGGCCATTTTTGATGCTTGAAACACCCTTGCTCTTCCCTGCACCCCAGTCCCTTTCATCGGGTTTCCTCTTAGAAATACTTCTGGACCAGCTGAGAGCCTCTCCTGTGGGCTTCCTCAGCCCCATTCTTCCCCCATCTCAGCATTAGTCATGAGACGGTATGCTTCTTGGTTGCTGATCCAATTTCCCAACAGATGGTATACTATTGAGGGTCTCTGCTCCCCCAATTTGTCGGTGGGACTGGCACAGTGCCTGGCTGGCTATTTGGGTCATTGTAACACTAACTGGGGCAGGTCCTAAGTAAGAAAATGGAGGGTGGTGATCTTCAACCTGATGGTCCAAAAAATAAACAAATGAGCTGCATCCACACACCTTCTTCAAAGTCTCTCTAGAAAAGATATGAGCGATAACAGCCACACACACTTGCACATGTATTTCACGTCCTCTTGTTTATTGCAGGACACAGCAGTGCACATTTAACACTGGGGGACAGGACAATTGAAACATTCTGGGGTAACACTGAGGCTGACTCACCCTGGAGGGGTGGGCTAAGTTGCGCTAACATCGTATGTCCTTGTAAATTTCCTTGCTATAGAAACAAGAGGGAAAGCAGGTCCCCGGATGAGAAACAAGCATTTGTAGTCCCTGTGACTTCATTTTCTGGTATCCTGATCATTTAAAAACTTGAAAAAGAACAGGATGTCTTTTATTTACCCACATACCTAATTATCAAGAATCCTGAAACTGTTTATACCACTTTAGGGGAATAAGATAAGAAAACATCTTAAGAGGAAACATGACCCATACTTTAAAAGATGGACATCATATGCGGGAAAACATTCTGAATGAGATCAATATAAACAGGGTTCATTGTATTTTAAATAGCAGGATTTAAGTGGGCTTTTATTCATAACAGAGATGGACAGTCCTCTAAATTATGCTGAGGCATCAGGGGACAAAAAGAGAGAGGGGAGTAAGTGATAGCCTGGAAAGCATATCTGTGGGATCCTAAATGAAGCAAAATTAAAATGCATTTTTCCAGAAAGTCAAACAAATTGTAAGTAGGAACAATTAGGTGACGACAATTCCTCTAGTAGAAATATATGTTTCTGTTTTCCTATTTATAATGGAGCTAGAAGGTGTCAGAGTCCTCCAGTTACTGGTTTGAAGCTAAGCCTTAATTTAGGATAAAAATATTCAGGAAAGAAATGGGGGCAAAGACTTTGGTCTAGATAGAACCCACACTTAAGAGTTTCCAGCTAGTTAGTACCACATTTTGACTATGAACCCACAAGAGAATAAACAGTTCATCCTGAGAAAGCTGGGGTTCTGAATTGTCCAGGAATCCTTCTCATTGTCTAAATATACAAATATCTTATGTCATCCAAAGGCACACTCAGAGATATGCTATTTTCTTAAGGAATAAACAGGAAGCGTTCATAGTTCAGTTTGGACTTTTGAGCCCAAGTTTACCAAGTAATGCTCAGTCCCATTTTACAGGGCTTCTGGTTAAAGATTCCATTTTGATTTTAATGGAAAGATCAGTTAAACCTGCAACCCCAAGCAAGCTCCTGCCTCCTATCCCGGATCTATCTAGAGAACAAACAAGAGGAAGGCTTGCATCCCAGGAAGTAGTCCGACATAGGTGGATATTTCTAATTTACCGATAGAAAACTCTCCAGTTAAAAAAAACAGGCTAGCTAGTAATCTATTTAAAGCCACGGCTGACATGATAAATGAAACAGAATAAATGTATACAGCGAGTGAGCCTCCTCGGGAACACGGGTGGTTGGGGGGGGACCAGAGCGCTTCTGCTGACAGCGACTTTCCCGTCAGTGGCCTGTCTCTCTTGGAGGCAGCTGTCAATCACGGGCCAGCCCGCGCTCCCCGG
The DNA here is from genome assembly GCF_008728515.1 of Papio anubis. Classification (NCBI taxonomy): domain Eukaryota; kingdom Metazoa; phylum Chordata; class Mammalia; order Primates; family Cercopithecidae; genus Papio; species Papio anubis. The sequence continues at coordinate 36,994,771 of NC_044976.1, forward strand.
GGAGTTCATTGTGCCCGCAGACAGTTGTGGAATAACTGCTCCTAGGCGTCAGAGCAGCAGATGGAGTGTATCTGTCAATCATTGTCACTAATTATTAACTTCTGTCACTCAGAGCAAGGCAACATCTCGGCGCCTGATCCGCTGTGATTTGATCTGCCACGCCACCTCGGAGACAGACAGAGCAACCCTTCATTCCGGTCACACTCCCAGCACTTTGCTGGGTCAGCCGCCGTGACTCAGTGTTCGCACCCCCGACTGGGCTGGCACACGTGGGTGTGCACACGCGCGCAAGCTTCCGGAAGTGCAGCCACCGCAAGGGGCCTCCTTTGGAGGATCCAGGCCAGGGGCACAGGATCCTGCTCATTAATTATTGAAGGAGGACAGTTCTATCTTGGCCTTTGGCGGAACCGGGGCCAAAGTGTAAGGGAAGACCAATTTGGAGGGTTTTCTTCTCTTCTCACCACCCTGGGACCAGCCGTTATCGGCCAAATTCACATTCATTTTATTCCTATGATCTCTTCTCAACCCTTTGATTTTGGAGGTGGAGATGTCAGCCTGAATAATTAATTAAGGCATCTGTAACATGCTTTGCAAACAGGAGCTGCAACCTAAAGGGATATTTGCTACCACAGACTCTGAGAGCCTCTCTGTGACAAGACTAGAAAGAGGGTTTACAGATCTTCAAACCCAGCCACCCACAGAGATAGACATGACTTATCCAAGGCCACACACCTCACTGCTCTGGCACCTCAGGGCCTCCTCCCACCCATGTACATACATGGAGCATCTTTGAGGCTGGGCAGCTCGGGAGCTCCTGGGTGCTGTGCCATCTGTCCTCCACCAGATAGTTTGGAAAGATTGGTTCCCTTGGAGAGGCTAAATCAGCGTGATGACCCAGTCCCACTCAGGCACTGGAGTCAGACTGCTGGGTGACCTTGAACAAGTCACTTTATGCCTCTGACCTGTGATCTCATCTGCAAAACAAGGATAATTACAGAACCTCCCTCAAAGGTTAAATGAGAATGTTCCAGGTGCAAACATCTAGCACAGCACTCGCCTGGCACATCTGAAGCTCTCAATAAACAATAGAAATGGGTCAGGCATGGTGACTCACGTCTATAATCCAACCACTTTGGGTGGCAGAAGCGACAGATTCACTTGAGCTCAGGAGTTCCAGACCAGCCTGAGCAACATAGTGAGACCCCATGTCTACAAAAAATTTAAAAATTAGTTGGGTATGGTGGTGCACACCTGTAGTCTCAGCTACTTGGGAGGCTGAGGCAGGAGGAGTGCTTGAGCCCAGGAACTCAAGCCTGCAGTAAGCTATGATTGTGCCACTACACTCCAGCCTGGGTGACAGAATGAGTCTCCATCTCTTTAAAAAAAAAAAAAAAAAAAAAAAAGGTAGAAATGATTGTCCACATGAGACCAGCAAAAGTGTTGGTCTTATCTCAAAAAATAAAAATTGGATTTTAAGAGCCACTGGGGAATACTCATCAATTATTACTTTTTAAAGTACAAGTGACGAGATTGACGTTAGCCAAGCTCTAAGTCTAACAAACCTAGTTGTAGTTTCCATAACTAGGTCCTTAGGGGCCTGCTTTGGTGAATAGACAAGGATTTGTGGTAAGCATATCAATCGTTTATGTGTAAATAGTGACGCACACTTGGCTGGGTCTCTTCAATATCAGTCGTCCTCTTAGGTAACTAAAGCCCTCCCCCTCACTCAAGTTGCCATTCCTATTTGCTTTTAAAAATCCCTTCTTGATGGAAAGTGCTCTGGGGAGTTCTAGCCCAAGCCTGATTAGAAACTAAACCAAATTCCAAATTCTAAAATTGCAAGGTCTGACTGCATTTGAAAAAGCACGCTGCTGCTTCCAGCACATGCCAGGGATGCTCTGGGCCACCCAAGATGAAAAGCTGGTACTTCCCCTAAGCTCCAAGGATCCCACCAGACTCACTGTTGCAGTGATGATGGCTGTGTAACAAATTATCTCAAAACTTAGTGGCATGAAACATTCACTTATTATGCTCATGGGAACTGGGACAGGGCACACAACAGCAGTGGCTTATCTCTGTTCCATGATCTCTGGGGCCTCTGCTAGAAGCTGGAACCAGCTGGGGCTCCTCAGGCATCTCCCTCTTGCTCTACACAAGCTCTTCACATGATCTCTCCAGCATGTCAGCTTCCAGGTCGTCAGATTTCTCACACGGCAGCCCAGGGATCCCAACGGGAATGGAGACGAAAGGGAGGGGAGGCGAAGAGTGGGGAAAGAGATGCCACCTCTCATATTTCATGTCCTAACTTCCAAAGTCATGCAACCTCACTTCCTCCATATTCTCTCGGCTAAAGCCATTAGAGAGGTGTGCCCAGGTTCAAGGAGAGGGTCAACCTCACGTTGCAAGAAGAGCATGAGTCGGATTTATAATAGTGCGGCCATCTTCAGAAATTACAGTCTGCCACACCCTACCCAGACACTCCCCTGGAAACTGGAAGCCAAACTGACATCATTTCCAGGAAACGCTTGTGACTCCAGCTGCAGGAGAGGGTGAGATACCTGGGGCCTCACTTGAAGTTCACACGTAGAACAGACCCTCTGAAGCTCTGAGCTGAAGGAATTCTGGAGGGTGCTACGATAACATCACGCTCAACCTCCGCACTCAGCAGGTGCAATCACAGCCAATGCCTTTGCCTGGCATTTACCCTGCCAATTCCTTAGGATGACAGATGGTTTCCAGTTCCTGGAATATACTGTTCTTCTTCCTACCTGGAGACATGAGAATATTTCATTCCCTCTGCTGGGAATATCCTCTGTCCCCTTCCCCGTATTCCTGAGGTCTCAAACTCATTACCACTTCTTTAGGGAATCCTTTCCTGACTATACTCCCTCCCAAGTTTAGGTCATATCCCCAGCTATGCACTCTCCTAGCACCCTGTATTTCTCTCTTGTAGCACTTCCCACAATTGTCATTAAATAATTGTTTTATGGCCAGGCACGGTGGCTCATGCCTGTAATCCCAGCACTTTGGGAGGCCGAGGCCGGCGGATCACGAGGTCAGGAGATTGAGACCATCCTGGCTAACACAGTGAAACCCCGCCCCCACTAAAAAATACAAAAAATTAGCCGGGCATGGTGGTGGGCGCCTGTAGTCCGAGCTACTTGGGAGGCTGAGACAGGAGAATGGCGTAAACCCAGGAGGCCGAGATTGCAGTGAGCCAAGATGGTGCCACTGCCCTCCAGCCTAGGTGACAGAGCGAGACTCCGTCTCAAAAAACAATAATAATAATAGTAATAATATTAATAATTGTTTTATAATGTATCCAAAATTTTGTTATAATCAGATATGGCAAGATAACAAACGTAGAGACAGCTACCTTGAAAGAAGGATTTATTACTTATAGCTCTTGAGGAAGAGGGCACACCACAGCACACAGGGCCACCCAGTGAGGCACCAGGTTGAGTCAGGCGGCAGGGGAAGCCAGGGTAGTGCAGCCCCAGGGCCTTCACTGTGGTTTCCACAGGAAGGAACGGGCAAGGGAAGGCAGGCCAGCTGGAGCAAATTTGGGACTGGATAGTTTGAATAATTTGGGTGGGCTTTGGGCTATAGGGGTGCTCTCTAATTGTCCAGTCCCTGGCCTTGGGGGGATTTCAGGCAAGAGAAATACTGGCTTGATGTGTGAGAGTTAGATAGAGGAGGTGGTTGGGGACATAAGATTTGGATTGCTTGGTGTGCCTATGAAAGATGTGCTCTCAGGCAAGTTTTTGCTACCACTAGGAATTAGCTGGCCCTGGAAGGGGCAGTCTTCTCTAGGATTCACAAGGCCCCCAAGATGTCAAAGCAGCATAAAATACAGAAAATTTAAAACATGATAAATGTGATAAGAGTGTAATTCCAGCCGGGTGCGGTGGCTCAAACCTGTAACCCCAGCACTTTGGAAGGCCAGGGCGGGTGGACCCCTTAAGGCCAGGAGTTGGAGACCGGCCTGGACAACATCACGAAACCCCACCTCTACTAAAAATGCAAAAATTAGCAGGGTGTGGTGGCACATGCCTGTAATCCCAGCTACTCAGGAGGCTGAGGCAGGAGAATCGCTTGAACCCAGGAGGTGGAGGTTGCAGTGAGCCAAGATCACACCACTGTACTCCAGCCTGTGTGACAGAGCGAGACCCTGTCTCAAAAAAAGAGTGAGACTAGCACAGAGCAAGACTCTGTCTCCAAAAAAACATTGTTTTAAGGCCGGGCGCGGTGGCTCAAGCCTGTAATCCCAGCACTTTGGGAGGCCGAGACGGGCGGATCACGAGGTCAGGAGATCGAGACCATCCTGGCTAACATGGTGAAACCCTGTCTCTACTAAAAATATACCAAAAAAAACTAGCCGGGCATGGTGGTGGGCGCCTGTAGTCCCAGCTACTCGGGAGGCTGAGGCAGGAGAATGGCGTAAACCCGGGAGGCGGAGCATGCGGTGAGCTGAGATCCGGCCACTGCACTCCAGCCTGGGCGACAGAGCGAGACTCCGTCTCAAATAAATAAATAAATAAATAAATAAATAAATAAATAAATAAATAGATTGTTTTAATTATAGTTTTATTTAATTACTTTAAATTTAAATAGATACATGTGGCTAGTGGCTACCATATGAGAGAGCACAGATTCCATTCTCAAGGCCTAAGAGCAGTTCTAAATCCTAAGGCAAAAAAGAAACTTCGTTTAAGGACAACCCTATGGAAGACAGGCTTGCTTCTGTGCCTCGAGCCCCCATGGGTCCTGACCAGCTTAGAGCATCACTTAAAGAGGAAAGAAGAAATTACAAAAGGTGGGTTCAGAACCCTTGTCTACTGATTGCTCCATTCAATCCAATTTTTTCTGAAAATTATATTCAGACGACTCTTCTCACTAAATATTAGAATGCCAGGAAACTAGGATCCAGCATCAGAAAACCACCAGCCTTGTGCCCTGAGCATCCTCTCCATCAGCCCAGCACCTCGTAGAGGGCAGAAAACATCCTGGGCCAATTTTTTTCTTTTAATTCTGAAAGACCAGCAACGAAGCCACGCTGCAGGTGGTAAAAGTGTATGCAGAGTATGCTCCTGAAGAAATTTGAAAACACCAGGAACGGCCATCAACTTAATCTGGGGCTGACAGGGGCTTCAAGCAGAACTAATGGCTCAGTTACATACCTCATTAGCCGAGTGGGATTTTACCCTTTTCCTTATTGTGGTTGTTAATTTCCCCCCTCTGCTATTGAGAAGAAGGAATTTTGTAACAATGTTAAATTATTTGCCATTTCCGAGAGGGAAAAAAATCAATTAAAAAGAGAGTCGGGGAGAAGGTAAAAATGAATTTCTTTATCACTTGTGCTGATCATTTAAGATGGGATTTTCCCCTGCGGGAATACTGCACAGAATAACAGTAGTTCTAGGGCATTTGATAAAGAAACAGTTCTCTCTCAGTGGTGATTAACGTTGCCATCTCCCATCCCTTTCCTGCAAAAGGAGCTTGGAATTCCATTCAATGCCCAGCTTTGTGTGGCTTTCCCTACTTCCCTACCAACTCAAAATTTGGGGTGCTTGGCAAAGGAGGTCCCGGTGGAACCAGTTGGGCCACACACTCACAGAGGATGAGTGGATACCCTTTATAAAACACAAATGCATTTTGTTTCCTCTGCAGACCTTTCTGGGGAAAAACTAGCTGTGCTTCCTTCTGATTTCTCCTAGCAAACGGAGAAATGAACTCCTCTACACCATGCCCCCTTGCCTGCCCCTGGAGGAACATATTTGGACAGAAGCTGCCAGCAAGCCTCTGTGTGTCCTCTTATAACCCTGACAACTTGAGTCGCTAACAATATTTCTGTTGGAGAAACTTTTATAAAATATTACAATCAATTCAATTGCATTAACACGTTTGAACCTCTAAGTTGAACACAGTGGAAAACACAATACTTCTCTATTACATCAAGTGTCTGGTCAGATATATATCACACAAAACTGAAACCAGAGGCACTGAGGGGACCTTGTTTATCCCAACTTAGCAAAAAGAATTATCTGACAGTTGGAAATGAAAAACTACTAATAAACATTACAGTTTATTGAAAAGTTTAAACAATAAGATTAAGGAAACTTCTGCAATATTAAGAAATGTATATTATCCTACTTTACCTTGCTTGGGGAATTCCTTAAGGATTTATTATTCTGTTACACCACCAAAAAGCCTGTGTTATGTTAAGGGATTCTGCCTTCCTGCCTGCATTCCACATGAATCTAAAATTAAGAGGCAATCTTTCTTCAGCGTATCGTACTTCCCTAAATTAGGTTTGGTTTCCAGAGCAGAATTTGGAAGTCAGTGTTTTTTTCCCCGGGTACCATTGGCCCCTTATAATAAATGCTCTAGAGAAAAGAGCTTCCTTTACTCTAGTGCTTTTGTTGTTGGTGCTGAAATGCATGCATTTAATGCCAGTGAGGATGCTGGGATGGGAAGCTGTCAGTCCTCCAGGGCCCGGGGCACAAGGCGCTGGAGAGGAGCCAAGAGCTGCTGCAGGGAGTGGTCTGGCCTTTGGCCAAGCAGGAACAAAGAGGTCTAGAAAGCAGCCTCCAAAACCCACATAGATTTTGGATTGAGAGGTCTTGAGCATGGCAAAGTCCTGCTTCCTGCCTGCCTTGTCCTTGTCTTTACAGCTTATCTCTCCACAGGCCACCACTTAGCTCCCAACAGCAAACCACTTCTCTCCCTGGGCATGAGAGATTTCAGGAGAAGAAGCCTAGAGTGTGGCTGTCAGAATCTAAAGCTCCAGATGGGAAAAGAACGGGGCTCAGATTCCTCCACTGTAAATTGGAAGTACTGATAATGTGATCCAGATGTAATCGCAGCCTGGGAGACAGAAATAGGGGCTGTTCAAGCCTTCCCAAGATGTGGGTTGAGACCCCAGCCTCACACCTGTGATCCAGATTCTGCTCTTCTGCACCCCTCAATGTCTCTGTCCTGTACCACATCCCCCAAGTGCAGAGCTCGGCCTCTTGAACCAGCGTCCACTGGAAATTCATTCACACCAAGTGTTTGATGAGTTCCAGTAGAACTTAGAAACATGTGGGAGAGGCATGGGGAGAGGACAGAGGCCACATCAAACAGTATAAAGCATGCCACCAACTTGTCCCTCAGCCCCAGCTTACTGAGGATCCCACAGCTGATAAGTAGCAATGGGCGTTCCACCACCCCAGGGACGTTTCCCCTATCAGGTGACCTTGTCTTTGAATTGTTTCTGCAATGAGGGAGGATGGAGCACCCTGAGTCATCTATAGTCAGTCTCCTAGGAGGGCCAGCTGCAGGCATCAGGACAGATGACCTCTCTCACATGCAATTCATGGGATATAGCCTTTGGCTAGGATTTGAAGTTTCGCTCTGGCTAGGATTTGAAGTTTCGCTCCTCCACATTGCTAATTAGCACCTGCAGAAGGTGAATCTGTAATCCTGGTAGTGTTCATGCCTGCACAGACAAAACACTAGGGTATGTCTGGTCCCCAGATGGAGAAATCCATATAGAAGACCAAGAAGAAGATGTGCATTATTGTCTCAAGCATACCTGACTTGTTTGGTAGCCTCTAGAAATCTTGTGTTTCCAAGCCTCAGTTTGCTCTCACTGCAGAATGGGCATCATTCTATGTCCCTAATGCCCTGATTAGATCTTCACTGGTCCTGGCATGTTTTATAATTTGAAACTCCAAACCCAAACTACCTTCCTGTTCCAGATTCGCTTTATCTCACTAACCTGCTGCTGTAGCTGTTTAACTCTTGCCCCTCCCCTTACAATCTGATCATCCAAAGACCCTAGAGGCAGCCGTCAGTCTCTTGAATCCCCGCTTCAGTTGGAGATGTGAAGGCAGAGCTCAGTTCCCACAGGTTAGTTCATTTAGGACTTGCTTTCATCCATTATGTTCATGTATGTTGGAAATTTCCCCAAATGCATTTTAATCTCCATCTGCCATTATAGGGAAATTTTCCCAAATTTTTTTATTATTACATCTTGTAGTTTTAGAATATAATGTTTAACCATCAAACCTCAAGACAGGCTTGTGCTTTAAACTCCAAATCTTTCCTCTCTTGGAAATTTCTGCATCATAAATTGTTAGCCAAACACTCAAAAACGTAATGGTTTGCACTGGCATTCAACTATATTGTCCCTCTCCCCACCCACCCTCTCAGCACAATGGAATTCACAATCAAGCCTGACTTTCCACAGGTCCATGGGAGGCCACAAGGCATCACAAATCTAGTCTAAGGAAAGTCATTTTGCCAAAGTGGACATCCAAATGATGCCAACATATCTAATTTACAAAATTTGGGGAAGGTAGCCAATGAGACCAAATATAACAGGAACCATCCAAGTACACAGCAGTATCTACTGATATTGACATCTGTCCCTGACCCTGTAGATACAGTCTCCATGAAATATAAACCCTCTAATGTGGAAACCTCTAAACCCAGGCACAATCTGTGCTTGTGGAAAGGATGGGGTTAGGCTAAGCAAAGGGGCAGATGCTAAAAACAACTTACTAAACATTAGGGAAAATCTTCTCTGTTTCACAGAATCTCCAGGTAACAAGAAACAGCATTTTATCTCCATTATCCCAATTGCTCTTCACAACCACTTAGTGGGCAGGTATTATTGTGCCATTTCATAGATAGGAAAACTGAGGCTCTGAAAAGCAGTAACTTGCTAGAGCTCACACTGCTAGGGATTTGCAGAGGTAGGATTCATACTCAGGTCTGTCTACCTTTAAAGCTCTTCCCAATGGTTATTCATGGTCCACACTCACCTGACCTGGTCTCCCATGCCCACCTCCACCATCCAATGCCTGAATCCCTGCTGCAGCATCTATACATACTGACCATCCTGTCTCTGCTCAAACACCTACAGGAACAGGGGACTTATTCCCCACTTATGCAACTTCTGTCTCCCATCAGTGCCCCTACCCTTTCTTATCTCTCCACTGGAGAGAGCTGGGGAAAATTCCACTCCCACTGAGGCAGGATGATAACAGCTTAGATAAGATAAACTTAGATAAGAGTTTAGCCTTAGAGCTAGCTTCTTTAAAAAATGAAAATTAGAAAAAATTATTCAAAACAAGAAAAAGAGAAACAAAATCCAGCAACAGCCAGGAACCTAGCCTGCTCCCATCACTCATCTATTTCACTTCTTTAACAAAAACAGGAGCAGGTGAAGGGAATGGGGGATAGAGGAGACATCACTCCTGGTGACCAATCTCTGTGGGTCCCAGTGGGTTGGGCTGGACCTACATGAGATGTGGCTTCTATCACCAGCCTAGCTGAACTCCCAGGGAAACTTGGGGTGACATTTCTCACATCCTTATATTCTCTTGGAAATAAATGCTGTCACCAGGAAAAGGATACCAATTTTGTGAATTGGCAGACGGCTGTGACAGTTTGACTGGTTTGACTTGACTGAAGGGTTGGAACCAGCTTTGCTGTAAGGCCTCCTGCATGCCTATTGTGCGCCAGGCTCTGTGCTAAGTATCTTTACCTATCACTGCATCTCTCAACTACTCTGGAAGGCAGACACTCTTATTGTCCCTGTTTTATACATGAGGATTTGGAAGCCTCCTTTTTATCTCTATATTCTGACCCAGACATTTGCCTCTTTGAGTATCAGTTACACCATACTGCTAGAAAGTGGCAAGGCTGGAATTTGACCCCACTGGGTTTCAGAGCCTGTTCCCTTAACCATTAGCTATATTGTCTCAGTATGCTGTGGCTACAGACATGGTGCTCAAACAGCAACAGCTAGCATGGATCTGCCAGTAACTGTGTTATGAGGACAAAATCATCTAATCAATAAGCTGAAAAAGTCATACAGAAACCACATGTCCAAAATCACTGGGTCAGAGCAGAAGCTAAAAAGCTTCCAAAAAATTCTGATTTTTCAAAGCCAGTATAACACTAATACCAAAACCTTACAAAGAAAGAACTCAAAATGAAACTGGTTTGACTTATTTATGAATAGCAAATAATAATATAAATAGACTATTAGCAACCAGAATCTTGCTACATGTTAAAAGACTAATATCCCGTGATAAAATAGAGTTTCCCCCTAGGAATGCAAGGATGGTTCAATTTTAGGATATCTATTACCATCAGTCATTAAAATTACAAATCAAAGCATGGGGACCATATGATCATCATACAGATGCTGGAAAATAATTCATAAATTTTAACATTAATTCCAGACTTTAAAAACAGAAACAAAAAATCTTAATAAAATAGGAATAGATTGGTACTTTCTTAACATGATTATACATATTAAGCATCAAAACAAAAGCCAGGGCCAAGTGTGGTGGCTTATGCCTGTAATCCTAGTACTTCAGGAGGCCAAGGCAGGAGAATCTCTTGAGCTCAGGAGTTCAAAACAAGCCTGGGCAACTTAGTGAGACCTTGTCTCTATTTATGTATAAATATATTTTTAAAAATTAAAATTAAAAATTAAAAAAACATAAAAGCCAGACAACACTGAGTTCTCTCAAGGATATAGAGCTACCAGAGCTCTCATACATTGTTGTGAACATGGCAAGCACTTTGGGGAAAGTTCTTGTACTTTCTTATAAAACTAAAGTATACCTACCCTGCAACTTGCAGTTATACTCCTAGCTATTCTCCCAACAGAAATGAATAAATATGTTCCTAAAAAGATTCATACACAAATGTTCACAACACCCTTATTCACATTAGCCAAAAACTGGAAAGAATTCATGTATCCGGCAACAGAATAATGGTTAAACACAGTATATTCACACAATGACTGTTTTCATCTGCTCAGGCTGCCATAACAAAATGCATTGATTAGTAACATTGATTAGATGGCTTAAACAACCAAAATTTATTTTCTCACCATTCTGGAGACTGAGAAGCCCAATATCGAAGTGCCAGCATGGTCAGGTTCTGGTGAGAGCTCTCTCTTTGGGCTGCTGGAGGCCACCTTCTTGCTATGTACTCACATGGCAAGGAAAGAGAGAGCAAGGTCTCTGGTGTTCTTCTTATAGAAGCACTAATCCTATCTGACCAGGACTCCACCCTCATGACCTTTTTAACCCTAATTACCTTCCAAAGGCCCCATTTCCAAATACCATCACGCTGGGGGTTAGGGCTTCAACATATTAATTTGGAAGAGACACAAACATGCAGGCCATAACAATGAAACACTACTCAGCCATTAAAAAGGATTCTGCAGCAATGTGGATTAATAGAGTATGATTCCTTTTATAGAAAGTTCTAGAATAGGTCAAACTAATCTGTGGCAGGGGAAAAAATCAGAAGTCTGGTTGCTGGTGGTGAGGAAATGGAAACTGAACTGGGAAGGAGCACAACAGAACTTTCTGGAATCATAGTAATAGTTTATGTCCTGATAGGAGTTTGGGTTACACAAGTGTATTAATTTGTCAAAACTCATAGATTAGTATACTTGAGATCTGGGCATTGAATTGTGTGTAAATTTTAACCTCAAAGGAAAAAAGAACTTTAAACAAATATTGAATTCTGGTTAATAATAGGCATGCTAAACTTTTTTAGAGATAAAGTATACTGTTGTCTTCAATTCACTTTGAAATGCATCAAAAAACTAAGATAAATTGAGGGATGAATGAAGAGAAGGATAGATGGACAGAAAGTAATAAAAACAAGGAAAGTAAAATGTTAATTATAGCAACTAGGTACTGAGTATAGGAGTATTCGCTGTACAATTTTTTCAACTTGTATGTTTGAAATTTTTCATAATGAAATGTTAGGGGGAAGAGTCCACTTCATTCTTAACAGTAAAATACTAGAAGCATTTCCATTAAAGTCAAAATAAGTCAGAGATACCTACTATCACCAATATCATTTAATGTCATTCTGAAAGTACCAGCAAGATTTCATACTCAAATGCCTTTAGGGACTACGCAGTAAGGTTAAAAAAAAAAAGTGAAGAAAATTGGGTTTAAAAAAATAAGGACTGGTTAAACTCTAGAGTCTAGAGTTCATGAGCTCCAGTGTATTCTCTCCTGCAGGAATACTACCCCAGCGTTGTCAAATCAGCTAAAATTGCCAGATAAGCTAGGATTTCAGCTTTAGTATATGTGTTAAAACTCAATTTTTTTCTTTCCTACTTTTCTGCTGAAATCAATTTTTTTTAAAAGATTGTTTAATTGTTTTGAAAATACCGACAATACACCTGGCCCAAGAGCAATTCATTTTCAATGTCCATACTAGCAAATAGATAAGAAAAACAACGAAAAAAAGAAAGGTTAAACTCAAGATAACCAACTGAAATTCTATTAGAAAATCTAACAGTTTCAGTAAGATGACTGATTATACATTTAATATATAAAAATTAATATGTTTCTTATATATAAATTATAAGCCATTAGAAAATGTGTAGGCAGTTTTTAAATCCCATTTATAATAGCACAAAAAAGAAAAAACCTATTAAGGATGTGCAGGAACTATATGAGTACAACTTTTAAATGTTACTTAGGGTATATCAGGCAGTATAGGCTAAAGGATGTTGCAGAAATAACTAGCACCAAAATCTCAGTGGCTTAATGCAATAAAAGATTATTTATTCTCACCCGAAGTCAGCTGTGTATCTGGACCACTCCTCATGGCAGCCAGCCTCAGCATGTGTCTTAGCAATAGTCTTGCTTTGATCTTGTGTTTCCATGATTACCACAATATGGCAAGAAAACCTAAAGAATCACCCTTGGGCTTGTCATTGCCTCTATCACAAAGTGTCACATGTCACTTTTGCCCACATTTTACTGGCCAGAACCAGTTACACAGATCTGCCTAAGTGCAAGAAACTGCAAAATGTAGGGGAACAAATAAAATATTTGGTGAGAATTTACTGCCTCTGTCTCAGAGGCAATTAAAGTCATGTTGTAATCTTGATTAAGACTCAATAAAGATACCAATTTTCCCTAACATGCAAAAATAAATATAAGTATAGATATAAGTATAGCCAGAAACATTCTGGAAAAGAGAAGAGTTGGGCATGGAGACTAGCCCTACCACCTTTTAAAACACATTACAAAGCATCAATAATTAAAGCAATTTGGTCCTGAAACATGAATTGACAGACCAATCAAGGGAAAGAATGGAAGGTCTAGAAAGAGACACAAACATGTATACAAATTTGATATAAAATAGAAATGGCATTTCAAAACAAAGATGACATTTTTTATTATTTAATAAATGTGTTGGGACAATTGGCTTAGTCATTTTGGTGGGGGGAGCTAAACTCCTACCTCACTTGTTATACTAAAATATATTCTGGATAGATAAAAGATATAAGCATTGAAAAATAAAATTATAAAACTACAAAAGAAAACATGAAAATATTTTTTGAAATTATTAAATTTTTTTTCATATCAGACAGGTAATGTGCTGACACCATAACAAGGCTTTTGAAGGTCTTTCTAAGTAAGATACATATCCTAGGAATTATTTTTAAACTAACAAATCTCATTACCCAAAAAATTAGAAATATCTGCCAGATAAAAACAAAATCAAGACGGCTGCAAACTAGGAAAAGACCAACATCCGTAATGTTATGTAAGAAGTTTCCAGAATCAAGAAAAAGTCCAACAACCCAGTAGAAAAAATGGTAAGAGACAAAAAAGAAAACAAGTGACTTATAAACATTCAAAAAAGGGTTCATCAGCAGTTATAATTAAAACAAGGGATTGTTATTTTTCATCCATTTGATTAGCAAAGATGTAAAAATGTACTAATACCCAGTGTAGGTGAAGGTATGGAGACACTGGCACACTCATGTGCCATCAACAGGAGTAAAAAAGGTACAACTTCTTTTTTGTTGTTTGTTTGTTTGTTTTTGTGTTTGTGTTTATTTTCAGATGGAGTTTCCTTCTTGTTGCCCAGGCTGGAGTGCAGTGGCGCGATCTTGGCTCACTGCAACCTCTGCCTCCCAGGTTCAAGCTACTCTCTTGTCTCAGCCTCCCAAGTAGCTGGGGTTACAGGCATGTGCCACCATGCCCAGCTAATTTTTTGTATTTTTAGTAGAGATGCGGTTTCACCATGCTGGCCAGGCTGGTCTCACACGCCTGACCTCAGGTGATCCACCTGCTTTGGCCTCTCAAAGTGGTGGGATTGCAGGCGTGAGCCACCGCACCCAGCCTGCTGCAGCTTCTTTGAAGGACAAATTGGCAGTAAGTTTCAAGTTTTCAACTTACATGTCCTTCAACACAGCAGTTTTACTGATAATATTTCCTACAGATACGATCACATACATGTGCATGAATGGCAGTAGGAGGCAGACAGCTTCCTGGGTGGAAGGGATGGGTCCCCGGTGAGGCTCCACCTTCAGGCCAGGGAAGGCCTGAAGGCTGGGAGCTGGGCTACCAGTCCCGGGGACCAGGGAAACAGACTGGAAACTTGTGGTGCCTTTTCTGGGCCTGCCCATGGTGACCCATGGACCAATCGGCACGCACTTCCTTCCCTCTGAGGCTCTTCAAAGCCCTAGGCTCAGCCAGAGCTGAGCAGACTTCCTGACCACCAGCTGCAGAGAGGAGCTACCCATTCCATGGCCTCCTCTCTGCTGAGAGCTGGGCAGATTATCAGGACTACCAGTTGCAGAATGGAGCAACCCACGCCAGGGCCTCCTCTCTGCTGAGAGTTGGGGAGACGTGGGGAGTATCTGCCTACAGAGAAGAACAACCCACTCTAGGGCCTCCTCTCTGCTGAGAGCTGCGGAGATGACAGGATGACCTGCCTGCAGAGAGGTGCTTCCCACTCCAGGGTCTCCTTTCTGCTAGGAGCTGAATACTCGTTGGGACACCCTGGCTGTGGAAAAGAGCTACCCACTACAGGTCTCCTCTGAGCTGTTCTATCACTCAATAAAGCTCCTCTTCATCTTACTCACCCTCTACTTGTCTGTGTACCTCATTCTTCCTGGTCACAGGACAAGAACTCGGGACCCATTGAATGGCAAGGCTAAAACAGCTGTAACACAAACAGGGCTGAAATATGCCCCTTGCTCACCACATTGCGGACAAAGAGAAGTAGAGAGGAGCTATGGCCCTTTGGGGAGCCCAGACCTGGAAGCTCCCTAAGCCAGGGCTGTGACTCCCTCTTTGGGGACCTGTGGTTCCTGGCATCTCCAAGCTTCCAGGTACCACCACCTTCCCCAGTGCCAGCCATGGAAGCTGCTTGCAGTGTGCCTGGCCCAGCCATAGCCTCACAGAGAGCTGGTGCCCATGCTGGCACCTGGAGCTGCCCACCCCACTGCAGCAGCCGGCATGCCTGACTGCACAGTGGCCAGACCCCATGCTCACTCACAAACCCCTCGCCACTCCACACCGACCCACCCTTGGTAAGTGTGGGATCCAGGCCAGTAGCATGAGGTGGCAGGCAGATCACCTGAGGTCAGTACAGCCTGCCAGGACAAGTGGGCAGAGAGAGCCCAGTGGGCCTGAGCAAAACTCAGGCAAAGGTGCCACCAGCTGCAAAGGTTTCCAGCTAGAAAAGTGACACCCCAAGGATCCTGTAACAGTATGCCTCTAGGACCTATCCCCAAAACAAAACTGAACTTAAAACTAACAAGAAGAAAAAGAATGGAATTGAGCTATATGTGCTGAGAGAATGATCATTAAATACATTGTTAATTGGAAAAAGCAAGGTGGGAATGCTACCACTTATATGAAAAGCATGTACATATCTTGTACATGAAAAGCATGAAAATATCTTGACAGATCCATAAGAAACTGCTAATGACAGTTTCCTCTGAAAAGGAAACTGGAAATCCAGAATGAAAGAATTATTTCTCATTTTATACCCCTTAATACTTGTTTTCTACCAAGCAAAATACAGAACAATGTCAATTATTTAATCCCTAGATCAATATCATTGGGCTAGAATCAGCAAGATGAAATCAGCAGACTCACAAAGAATCCCATAGAAACACAGTTGTAGGGCTCCTCTGGGGAGTAAGGAGCTTGCGGGATAGGGAAAGTGCCTGCCTGCTAATGTTCAGTGACCTGAACGACACATTTAGCTGGGCACTGAGCTTTGAGAAAAGAGCAAGACTTCAAAGTCCACCTGGTTCTTAAATCCCACCTTTACAGTTTACTAGTTGTGTGACCTCAGACAAGTTCCTTCACCTCTCTGTGCCTGTTTTTCCACTCCTTAAAAAGGGAATTCTCATACTCGCCCTCTGGAACTGTCGTGATGATTAAATGGCATGATACAAGTCGGGCACGGTGGCTCATGGCTGTAATTCCAGCACTTTAGGAGACCCAGGCAGACAGATCACCTGAAGTCAGGAGTTCAAGACCAGATTGGCCAACATGGCAAAACCCCCATCTCTACTAAAAATACAAAAATTAGTTGGGCGCGCGCCTGTAGTCCCAGCTACTTGGGAGGCTGACAAGAGAATTGCTTGAACTGAGGAGGCGGATGTTGCAGTGAGCCAGAATCACGCCACTGCACTCCAGCCTAGGCGACAGAGCAAGACTCTGTCTCAAGAGAAAAAAAAAAAAAAAAAGACATGATATAGGTAAGGTGCTTAAAGGCCTGGCATGCAGCAAGTGTTCAATTCGTAGCCGCTGGAAAAAGGTTAAACTCATCACTGTCCCCTAGTACTCTCAAATATGGCTTTTGGAAAGAATTGGGTAGGTCTATGCCTGCTAATGTGGTAAGATCTCCAGACATTCTTTTATGAACAAAGTGAGTAAGAAGCCACAATGTATACCAGAATTCCATTTAGGAGTGGAAAAATAAAAACAAAGCTGTATTGTTTCGATTTTGAATTTTTAAAAAAATCAAATCGCTATCAGTATGTAAAAGTCTGGAAGGCTACATACCAATCTGTAAACAGTGGTTTCCTCTGGAGAGGTTTGGAAAAGGAAAGGTGGTGGTATTGTTTGAACTTTTTCCGACTAGCATTGATCACTTTTGGATCTTAAAAGAAATACTTTTTGGCCGGGCGCGGTGGCTCAAGCCTGTAATCCCAGCACTTTGGGAGGCCGAGACGGGCGGATCACGAGGTCAGGAGATCGAGACCATCCTGGCTAACACGGTGAAACCCCGTCTCTACTAAAAATACAAGAAAATTAGCCGGGCGAGGTGGTGGGCGCCTGTAGTCCCAGCTACTTGGGAGGCTGAGGCAGGAGAATGGCGGGAACCCGGGGGGGCGGAGCTTGCAGTGAGCCGAGATCGCGCCACTGCACTCCAGCCTGGGGCACAGAGCAAGACTCCGTCTCAAAAAAAAAAAAAAAAAGAAATACTTTTTAATTCGAAAGTTAATAGAAATGCGGAGTCAGGGGCAGGCCTCAGCGGCATCCGGGCTCGGGGCGAGGCGCCCATGCCCCCACCCTCCCGCTGTGGCAGCGGGCGCGGGCCCGAGCGCGCGCAGCCCGGTGCGCCCGGGTGCCGCTGAGCCCGCGAACCTCTCCGCCGCGCCGTCAGCGCCGCCATCAGCCGCGCGGCGTGCGGCTCCGCGCCCCGCTGCTCGCGGCCGCGGGCCCCCGGCGGTAATAATGAGGCACAGCGCCGTGACCGCGGCCCTCGGCTGCGCCGCCGCCAGCCGCATTAGCATCTCCGAGGCCTTCCTGTATGTTCTTTTGTGCTCGTTTTCCAGCCCGAATGCTCGGCACATCCTGGGCCACGGACGGAGCCGCGGGAGCCAACGAGGTCGAACGCAGCTGCCCTGGTTTTAGGCTGCGGGCTGCGGGCCCGGCTGTCCCCTAGACCTCTGCCTCCCGCCCTGCCCAGCTAGATCTCTCGGGGCTTGTTGGGGTGGGATGGGGGACTGCGGAGGGGCGGGGAGGGCGTGCCAGGAAGAAAGAAGAGCCTGGGAAGGGAAGGGGACAGGGCAGGCTTCGCCCCAAATTTTGCACCGAGCGGGATCTTCTAGAACCCAGAGAGGCCCCCTCCGTCCCTGCAACTCTGACCCGAGCGCACAGGCCCTTCGCGGAGCCAGGAAGAGGTGGCCTTGAATGCTGGCTCTGCCACGGAATGGTGTGAGGTCCTATCCACAACCTCATCTGTGTGTGCCTCAGTTTCCCCGCCTTTATAAATGAGGCTGAGGCTACATAGCTCAGGATTAAACCCTTGTAAAGCACATATCTAAGTGCTTGACACATTATCTAATTTATTCTTCACCAACTCTGAGAGGTGGGTATTAATACTGTCAAAGTAAATGGGGTTCAGGGGGTGAAGTGACGTGGCAGAGACCTTGACAGCCAGGAAGCTATTCCACTGCTGGGGGGAGCAGCCAAGAGCAGCGGTCTTCATCTCTACTGTAGACTAAGGCATGCACTTTGTATGTGAGTACAGTTTCCTGGCCCTGGAAGGATCTCAGGGACAAATGGATTCAAAGGAGGAGACTGGAGAAGACGCCTGTACCTGGGGAGGCACCTGTTAAGGAGCTGAGAAGCTCTGGGGTTCCCGTGTGTGTGCACAAACTTGCTGTCCCAGCATCAGCCAAAGGGAGCCGCTGCCTCTTTCCATCCCACAAACCCTCACACCCGTCATTCATGTGCCAAGCACCTGCAAAAACCTACTACAAAGTGCAGTGGTCAGACAGTGTGGCACTAGCATAAGGACAGACACATAGATCAATGGAATAGATCTGAGAGTCCATAAGTAAATCCTTAACGTGTATGGTCAATTAATTTTGACAGAGGTGCTAAGATAATTCAATGGGGAAAGACTATTCTTTTAAACAAATGGTGCTGCGACAACAGGACAGCCATATCATCCTATACAATTAACTCAAAATGGATCAAAGACCTAAATGTAAGAGCTAGAACTATAGATCTCTTGGAAGAAAACACAAGAATAAATCTTTGTGACCTTTGGTTAGGCAATGGTTTCTTAGATGTGACAGCAAAAGCACTCACACACACACACACACAAAAGAAGACAAGAAAAACTACATCAAAATTTAAAATTTTTGTGCTGCAAAAAATGTTTAAGCAAAAAGATCACCTCCAAAATGATGAAAAAAAACCTTGCAAATCATATATCTAGTAAGTGGCTTATATCCATAATATATAAAGAATCCTTACAACTCAATAATAAGACAAATAACTAAATTTTTACATGGGGAAAAATTTTGAATAGCTATTTCTCTGAAAGATACCATAAATGGCCAATAAACACATGAAAAGATGCTCAACATCATTAACCGTTAGAGAAATGCAAATCAAAACCACTTTGTAATCATTAGGAGAGCTATAAGCAAAGAGACAGGATGTGGAAAAACTGGAGCCCTTGTACACTGCTGGTGGGGATGCAAAATGATGCAACCATTGGGAAACAGGTTGGAAGTTCCTTCGAAAGTTAAACAGTGTTATCATCTGACCCAGCAATTCCACTCCTAGGTGTGAAATGAAAACATATTCACACAAAAACTTGTACATAAGTTTCATAGCAGCATTATTCATAATAGTCAAAATGTAGAAATCCAAATGTCCATCAGTGATGAATGGATAAGTAAAATATGGAATATACAATGGAATATTACTCATCCATAAAGAGGAATGAAGTACTGATACATGCTACAACATGATGAACCTTGAAAACATTACACTAAATGAAAGAAGCCAGTCATAAAAGGCTACAAATTATATGACTCTATTTATGTAAAATGTCCAGAATAGGCAAATCCATAGAGATGAAAAGTAGATGTGTGGTTGTCAAGGGCTGAGGGGAATGGGGAGGTACTGCTCACGGATACACAGCTTCGTTTGGAGATGATGAAATTGTTCTGAAATTAGGTAGTGGTAATAGTTGTACAACTTTGTGAATAACTAAATACTATTTATTGCATTGTGCACTGTTAACAGGTGAATTTTATGGTATGTAAATGATGTGTAAATAAAACTTTTTTAAAAAGAGAATGAGATCATGCATTACTTGTGCAAGTGAAAATTATTTTAAAAGTTAGGCCGGGCACAGTGGCTCAGGCCTGTAATCCCAGCACTTTGGGAGGCTGAGGGGGGGCGGATCACGAGGTCAGGAGATCAAGACCATCCTGGCTAACGAGGTGAAACCCTGTCTCTACTAAAAATACAAAAAAAAACAAAAATTAGCCAGGCATGGTGGCGGGCGCCTGTAGTCCCAGCTACTCCTGAGGCTGAGGCGTGAACCCGGAAGGCAGAGTTTGCAGTGAGTCGAGACTGCACCACTGCACTCCAGCCTGGGCGACAGAGTGAGACTCCATCTCAAAAAAACAAAACAAAATGTTAGGCAGGTTAGGGGCAAGGAAGAATTGAATTCCAGGCAGAGGGAACAGCATGTGTGAATCAAAGATCTGACAAGAGAAGAAGCA
Source organism: Papio anubis (assembly GCF_008728515.1). Taxonomy (NCBI): domain Eukaryota; kingdom Metazoa; phylum Chordata; class Mammalia; order Primates; family Cercopithecidae; genus Papio; species Papio anubis. The sequence continues at coordinate 37,015,103 of NC_044976.1, forward strand.
TTATGGGGGAACTGGAGAAGGTCAGAAGGCTGGAGAATAGAGTGAGGGGACAGGGTCATGCAATGGGGTCAGAGGGCAGATTACAGGGCCAGATCAGGAAGGGTCTTGTCGGCCATGGTCATGAATTGGAACTTTTTCCCAAGACAATGGTCAGCCACATCGTCCTTCTCCCTGACACACACACACACACTCACACCTGCACAGATCCAGATTCACAGCCTGCCATGCCTTGTCCCATCCTGCTGTCTTCCACCTACAAGGCTGCCTTCACCCAGTCTCCTGGGATCCCTCAACCTACCGCTGTCTTACCTTTACACCTTTCCTCCTGTCTGGAGCCCCTATCATCCTTCATCCACCTGGCTAACACTTACCTGTCCTCCAAGCTGCAGCTCAGATATCACAGCCTCTGGAAACCACTCCTCCAACCTCCCGTCTCCAGCTCCCACCAGCCTCCAGCCTAGGAGAATTCCACTCCTTCCCCTCCTCTGGGCTCCCAGAGCCCCCAGAGCACCCCCATCGATGTGGGGGAGGGTGTTTCTGGAGGGCGGCAGAGGAGAGCTACCATGCTCCATGTTGAGGACCCAGCACTGTCCCCATGCATCCTATCTGTGTTGAATGAGTGACTGCACTTCCCATCCTCCGCCCCAGCTGTCCTCGGAAAGGCTGACTGCTCACGGGTGTTTCAGCTACAGCCCTGGCCTGTGTCCTGACCTGCCAGCCCTTCGCAACAATGCCATCCACATTCCTCCTGGGTCTCTGGGACACATCTCTGGCTTGTACTTCTCCTCTGAGCACGCTTATTCACCTGTCAGGTGGTTATCAGTGCCTGCCCTACTTCCCTCTCGGGATTGTGTGGCTAAAATGGAGAGACAGTGCAGCAGGTATTAAGTTGCAATCTTCAAACTCAAGTGTCCAAGGAATACTTTTATGTTTGTGAAGCGTAAGTCCAGCTCTGAGGACCCAGTCCTCTAAACCATGGGAAAATTAATCTGTCATTAGTAGGGGTCTTCTCTGCCTTGGGGTTGCTCCAGGATTCTGGGGTCTTCTGCCACATCAAGCCTCAGAGAGGGCTTCTGGTCACCCATCAGTCATCTGCCCTACTTGTTCCTGCAGAGATGCCTGGGGATCCCAGCCTTATACTCCTAGCCAGCCAGTCGGCTCTGCTACTTCCACAGGACTCAGCCTGCCCTCTGAGGGCATGTCATCTCTCCTGGACATAGATCCCTGTGACTCCCTTGGAGGGACCATGAGGCTCTATCTTCTCTCTCTCTCAATGTTTTCCAAGGTGCTTCCCACTCTCTAAGACACTCAGCAGCATTTAAGCAAGGGGCTTTGACTTTTACAGAAGAGAGCGCATCAATCAACTCCTGTTTTGCCTCCTGTAAGAATCCCTGAGGCAGAGGAAGTAGAAGGGCCAGGCTATTGGCTTGGAGCACAGGGATTGAGGAATAGAGACAAAGCAAAATGCATTCATACATCAAAAACAGATCCTGCCACAGGCATGCACCACAAAGCTTGCATAGATCGTGAAGGGCCGTGCCTTGGGCAGGAGTTACACAATGCCAAGTCCAGCCTGTGCAGAGGTTCAGTTACTTCCACGTGCAAACAACATCATTTGGATAATGCCTGGCCATAGCAAGCCATTAACAAAAATTTGTGGAATGGATGAAAGAACAGAAAGGTCTGACTTCAGTCCCAAGCAGCAAGCTTTTCAAACTTAACCATGGCCATCAAAATCCACACATCAAAGGCTTGATACCTGGCATTAGCCCTTGGGCCCTTTGATTTCTCTGTTGTTCTCAACCCAGGGCAGGCTCTGCAGTCTAAGAGCCAGTGCTGTGTGACTGCCCTGGGCTGTTCCTCAGGACAAAATATCTTCCCAAGCCATCTTGGAAATAACCACATGGAAAATGACCAGTAACATTGAACACTGGTGTTTTCTAGTGCCAGGCACCCTCCTGTCTTCAATGCAATATTTCAATTAATCTGCATGAGAGCCCTATTACATTTCTCTTTTTACACCGAGAAAACTATGGTACAGAGGTGGGCTCCAGCCTACATCGTCTGACTCCAGAGCATGTGTTCCTAACCATCCTGGTACACACTGCCTCCGTTATGCCTACACATACATCCAAACACTCAAAACGAGCTCTTTTTTTTTTTTTTTTCCTAAGACAGAGTCTTGCTCTGTCACCCAGGCTGAAGTGCAGTGGTGCAATCACAGCTCCCTGCAGCCTCAACCTCCTGGGCTCAATCGATCCTCCTACCTCTACTTCCTGAGTAACTGAGGCTACAGGTATGCACCACCCATACCTTGCTAATTTTTTTATTTTTTGTAGAGACAGGGTCTTTCTATGTTGCCTAGGCCCATCTCAAACTCCTGGGCTTAAGTGAACCTACCACTTCGGCCTCCCAAAGTCCTGGGATTACATTGTAAGCCACCACACATGGCCACTCATTTTTGTTTTACTAAAAAAAAAAAAAAAAAAAAAAGTCTGGGCTAGTTGCAGTGGTTTATGCCTATAATTCCAGCAGTTTGGTAGGCCAAAGCAGGTGGATCACTTGAGGCCAGGAGTTCAAGACCAGCCTAGCCAACATGGAGAAATTCCGTCTCTACAAAAAATACAAAAATCAGCTGGGCATGGTGGTGCATGCCTGTAGCCCCAGCTACTCAGAAGGCTGAGGCAGAGAATTGCTCGAACCCGGGAGACAGAGGTTGCAGTGAGCTGAGATCTCATCACTGCACTCCAGCCTGGGAAGCAGGGCAAAACTCTTTCTCAGGAAAAAAAAAAAAAAAATCTGGAAATTTGCCCACTATGGAAGAAGCAAACCCAGTAGCTTTGTAAGGACACAATTCTTGGCTTCTAGCAGGAGTTTGTGGGGAGGGGCTGCCCTCTCTTCTCAGCACAGGCCCATGGCCAGAACCAGCAGGGCTCCTGAGTCGTAGCAGCCCTTGTTTGTCTGTGATTGTGCCCAACCACCACCTTCACTTCTATGACTGCCCCGTGGGTCCGAGGCTCAGAATACAAGATCCAAACTGCACCATCCCTCTGGTGCAACATCTTCAGGACTTTCTGATCATCCACACAACCAGATCCTCAGCCTCTTCTGACCTGCTGCCGAGAAAGCCCTGGACTGGAGTCTGGAGAGCTGAGCCTTGTTTTCCTGGGACCGTGGCATGTGGCTCGGCCTCCCTACTGCTTGGCTGCTTCTTCTGTAAAATGAAAGTCTGCCCCTCTCATTCCTTCCAGCTCAGATGGTTTGACTTCATGAATATCTCTGGAGCTTTAGCTCCTAGCACGGCCTTTCAAACTCCACCCAGACTGCTTGCCTTGCCCTGGACTCCTCTCATACCTTTTCTCCCTGGACCTTTGTTCGTGATACCCCTTCGTGCACAATCTTCTGCCTCCCCTACCCTCATCTCTGCCCATCCAAATCCTACTTATTCATTCTCCCAGCTCCAGCCCAAACATCACTTCCCCCAAGAAGTCATCTCTGATCCCAAGAAGAAAGCCATCTCATCCTCCTCTGAACTCTCCTAGCACAGTATCTGTGACTGTCCCAAGGAACACAGCTCCCTACCCTTGTTTTTATGGCAGTTTGTGTCCTTGCAAGAGGCACTGTATTGTATTGTTTGGGTTAAGGGTGCAGGTTGTGAATCAAGTAGACTGAGGTTCAAATCCAAGTTGCCCTGACTGTGATAATCTGGGGCAAGTGACTTAACAGTTCTGAATTTCACTTTACTCAGGTGTAAATGGGAATAACACAGCGTCTCCTTCAGAGGTCTTAATTAAATAGAACAATGCATTTAAAATTTTTCTTTTTCGTGTGTGTGACAGGGTCTTGCTCTGTCACCCAGGTTGGAGTCCAGTGGCACAATCATGGCTCATTGCAGCCTCCAGCTCATGGGCTCAGGTGATCCTCACACCTCTGCCTCCTGAGTAGCTGGGACTACAGATGTGAGCCTCTGTGCCTGGCCCTCTATTGTCTTTCTTTTTATGCAAGCTCCTGGAGGGCAGACAAAGCTTCTTTCTCATCTCCTTACAGAAGCTCAGCACAGGGTCCATCCTGAGCATGGCTAAGCATTTTAGAATAAATAATCAAAAGTCATTTTGATACAGAGAGGAGACAGCAAAACACAGGGTAAAAGAGGGTAGTTCCCCAGCAAAGGCCCCACCCTCAACCCTGGAGACCCTTATCCCTAAATGGGGACAGCCGTTCCTGTTTTCGTGCCCAAAAAGTTGCCTTTTGGCCCACCATGCATCCTATCCCATACCTGTTTGAGGTTAAATCCTGTTCGAGGTTTATCCCGCCTGCTCCAGAAGCAGACGAGCAGGTGAAAGGACGAGGAGACAAGCAGATGAATGGTGGAACGATACAGCAGGGAAAGAGAGAAGAGAAGGAACGCCTGAATGCTGACAGGAGTTTGACTGAAGGTGGTCAGGGAGGAGTTTGGCCGCTGGATGGCCAGGGTCCAGGGGAAGATCATCTTCCCACTCCATCCCCACTTCTGCCTCCCCATCCATCCCTCTGAGAGCCACCTCCACCACTCCATAAAACCCCACATCATCCTACAAGCCCATGTGTGACCTAATTCTTCCGGGTCCTCTGGGCAAGAGCTTGGGATACAGAAAGCTGTCACATAGCCTTCCGCCCTTGCAAAAAGGCAGATGGTCCATTGAGCTGGTTAACACTCAAGCCATCCACGGCAGGGCTAAAAGGGTACACTGTAACACATGCCCACTTGGGCTCCTGCACCTGTCCGTCTGCATGCTCCCCGTCTCCTCAGGGATTTGAGCAGCCACTGGTGACCAAACAGGTGAGCCACACCCCTGTCGCATGTCCTGCAAGGGGAGTCAGGGAACTCTCCCATTTTGATTTCAGACCGTACACAAATGTTCACAGCAGCATTATTCATAATAGGCAAAAGATGGAAGCAATCCAACTCCCCATTCACAGACGAAGGGATCAACACAGTGCAGTCTATGCATACAAGGGAATAGTATTCAGCCTTTAAAAGGAAAGCAATTCTGACACATGCCACAACATGGATGAAACTTGAGGACATGACGCTAAATGAAATGTCAGTCATGAACAGACAAGTACTGTATGATTCTACTTATATGAAGGACCAAATTAGTAGTCAAATTCATAGAAAGTAGAATGGTGGTTGCCAGGGGTTGTGGGGAGGTAGAAATGGGGAGTTGTCGAATGGGTGCAGAGTTTCAGTTTTGCAAGGTGAAGAGTCCTGGAGACGGTTGGTGGTGAGAGTTGCACGACAATGCGAATATGCTTAACACTAATGAACCTTTAAAAAAAACGAATTTCAGGCTGAACCCCTCAAGGGTCTTAGCAGGAACAGAAGCAGCTGAGAAAAAAAATATGCTTAAAGTTTTAAAATGTTTGGATATAAATATTGTTTGTTTTTGTTGGGTTTTTTGTTTGTTTGTTTGTTTGTTTTTGAGACAGAGTCTCGTTCTGTGGCCCAGGCTGGAGTGCAGTGGCGCGATCTCGGCTCACTGCACTCTCCACCTCCAGGATTCAAGCGATTCTCCTGCCTTGGCCTCCTGAGTAGCTAGGATTACAGGCACACCACGCCCAGCTAATTTTTGTATTTTTAGTAGAGACGGGGTTTCACCATGTTAGCCAGGAATAAATATTGTTTTTAACGACTGTGAGACTACTCATATATACATCCACCCAAAGCAAGCGAGCTCATTTTTCTTCTCCTTACTGCTCTGAAGGGTGACATGGAGATCATCAGCACAGGAAGGATCTGAACGACCTGCTGATTACAGGATAATATTCATACAATGAGGTTAAAAGCACTGGCTGAAAAGTTCTTTCATAAAATCTGCTACATGAGAAGAGAAAATAATTTATGAGAACATGAACAATTAGCACTTTGTAAAAAAGAAATAATGCACTTAACTTGATCCCTATATTTAACATCAATTAAAGATTATCCTCATGAATGAAACTCGACCTGGAAATTAACAAGGGATTTAAATTGCATTATGCACACGAAAGAGAGAAGCCAGTGCACTGGTTCAGGGCTTCCAATATTCAGCTAGGACGGCATCTATACAGTAAGGCCTGGCCATTTCCTCACATTTCTCTGAGCTGAAGACGTTGCTGCAACACAGAGGAACATTTGTTTCAGCACAAAAACCCCATGAGGGTGGCTACAAACATAAGGTTGGCACCTTTCGCTTTTAAAAATAACTTCTGGGTCATTTTTTACCATAGAACTAACGAAGAGATTCCCTTAAAAGGATGTCTGCTGCTCCGAGATTTGAATCTGGATCATTTTCCATAGGCCTATTCAAGTGAATCCATAGGGCTGGGCTAGGTCAAAAATTAGATTCCGGGTCACCTGGTTCCAAGTCACAGAATAATTTATTCCCTAAGATGCACAGCTTGAAGGGTGTGAAACAGGTCTTAGAAAACAAGTGTGGACTATGGTTATTTATGTGTGGTTTTTTGAAAGTGTTATTGTGTATCGAGTCAGACTCTGTGCTAAGCAACCCACAAGGCCAGTATTACTCTCTCCATTTTATGTACAAGAAGACTAAGGATGGGAGAGGTTGTGTACCCAGGTTCCCTCCAGCAGATCTGGGGCTGGGACCCAGGTTGCTCTGCTTCTGATGCTCACTAGTAGCCACTACCCTTTACCCTGGAGAGCAGCTACAATGGTGGAAACACAGACATCCCCAAAGAGGACCAGCCTGAGACTCCCTAGGTGCTCCAGAGCCTGCACCTAGAACCTGAGACGGCCCCTTCCGTTTGTCTCCTTCTGATACAAAGCCTCCGCCGCTTGCCAGGGAACATGTCAGAACCACAGCTCTGATGCTGATTGCTAAGAATGTGCCCCACTGGGAGGAAGGAGAGTGCTTCGTGCCATCTTTCAGGCCCCCTGGAAGAAAAGGTCTTGTTCACAGAGCAGAAAGTGCCCCCGAGACACTGGCTTTGGTTTTTTTTCCTATCACTGTCACGCCTGCTTCATCCAAGTTTTCTGGTTATTGTGCCTAGTGCCGGATCTGCGAACAATTTACCTCTTTGCTGAGAGAGTGAGAGAGAAAGACAGAGAGACAGACTCAGCCCTCGCAATCCTGGCTTGGTGTGTGCATGTGTGCACAGGTTTCCCTATTGTTATCTTGGGAAAAGAGAAAGCAGATGTTAACCATCACCCCTTGAGAATTCACCTTGCTGTGCTGTAAAATTCTGCATTATTAACATTCCAAAATCCTTCCACTCTTGTATCTGTCTTAGATAGGAGTGAATATTTGAGAATTCAAAAATGTGGAGAGGATGGAGGTGGCAGAAGTTTATTAAATTGGCCCAGGGCAGTTTTGAAATTTGAAAGTTTCTCACACTCTCTGGCTCTGAGCCAACTCTCAGCTGACTTGGCTGAGCAGTCTGTGTAAGGGTTTCCCATCAGGTACCCCTCTTTCCATCCTTATGGAAGCTGAAAAGCAAGTGTGGTTGAGTACCAAAGGAGGACTCCAGACTTCTCCAGGTCCATCTGGACCCTGGGGCACACCAGAAACAAAGCACAGAAACATAAGGAAGATCCTCAAAATGGCTTCACAACAAGTGCATCAAATATTGGTTAAATTAATGAATAATTTTTAAGGCAAATAATTCCAAGGCAACTTCTTTTTCACGTAAGTCAGCAGTGAAAACTCAGCAGTTTCTTCTTCCTCTGATCTGGCTGACCCAAGCTAACTGACCCATTGGAAAGCAAAAGATTTGGGGGTTTTGTTTCTGTTTTTCTCTGTTTTAGAAAAAAAGAGCGAGAGAGAAAGAAGCAGCAAAACCAAACCAAACATCAACTCATTGTAAAACTGTAACACAGTTTAAAAGGGTGTTTCCCAAAAATACAAATGTGCTTTTCAACAAGATAACTGCAGGTGTCTGTAGCAATAGAGCAGAGTGATTAATTGCAAGGCTTTGAATCAAAAGGACTTGGGCTTTTGCCTCTGTCTCTTTCCAGCTGTGTCACCTTAAGCCAGTTAATTAATCTCTCTGGCCCTCAGTTTCTTCCACTGTAAAATGGGAATAACAATAACACCTATTTTACGAGACTGATCTGAAGATTAAACGAAATAATGGAGATAAATGCACAGTATCTGACATATACTAGGTGCCCAAGAAAAATGTAAACTGCTGTACGTTATTATTTTCATCACTGTCATCGTTGGTGAGGTCATTTTTAAGCACCTTGGCCCCTAGAAGGAGAAGCATCCACATGTCCTGCACTGAAGCCACAGCTGGGACGTGGTTTTCATCATGAACTCAACTCAATGATCCCCTGACATGAGGCAAACTGCAAAATCAAGGCCCCTTCTGGTGGGGGGCAGGTGGGTTCTCCTCCCCAACCCTCACTCCCCACCCCCAGGTTTTGGTTGCAGAATTCCCAGCTAGCTACGGAAGACTTAGAACATTTTGGAGTAGAAAGAAAAGAAAGACAAAATAGAACCTTATTCCAGTACTTAACGGATTCACTACAGTCCTCAATTAATGGAATTCTAAAATGTACCATCTTTTAAAGAAGAAATGACCCAATACCTACGCTCTGATCTCTGTCTTCGCCATGGGTAAATTGTTCCCTAACCCAACTGCCACCCTCAGAAGACTCAGGTGAGTCCTGGTACCTCCTGAGCCTCACGGAGACACACTTGGGTTTGCTGTAAAAGGGTGGAGTGGAGCCCAGAGGAGGCGACAGATGTGTGTGCGAGATTGTCACAGACCGGGGTGAAACTGAAAAGGACAGTCTCATTAACCCGAAATAACCAGCCAAGCTAACTGACCCAGAGCCCCTAGTCTCTGAGCACTGGGGGACATGGGAGTTTGCTGAAGCCTCTGCGCCAGGTGTGGGAGGCTGAGTGCGCACCCTGCAGAGCTGTGCAGGCGCTCCCCCGCCTGAGCAGACAGCCATCCATCACTCCAGGAGAGGCAGCGGTGGGGACGTGAACTCGGTCACCTCCTCCCCCTCGCTCCTCCCCGGCAGGCTCTGAGGAGCCGAGGCGGTGGCAGCAGCGCGAGGAACAGAACACGCTGCAAACTGCTTGGCTACCCCTTTACAAGACTGACGCCGCCGACACAAGTTTTTCCATTTCCCCAAACAGCCTCTCCGGCTGCCAATAAAGACGGCTGCTCTAGGCCCTTGCCTGCTGTCAAAGGGGTACTTCTGCAGAGGCTTCAGAGACGGCTTGTTCGCCCAGAGCTGGAGCTGCAGGCCCCTAGAGAGAGCCACCTTCCCCCTTGGGCTGTTGGTGAGCTCCCTGCCACCCTGGCCAATTGCATGGCTGTGTGGAATAATTACCGGGTAATTTGATGGCAGGCCTGATAGGTGCTGGGTACTGGTTTCGAAGGAGACTTCGAAAAGGTATTCTGCCGCCCTATGCCTCCTCCCAGTACAAGGCACAGTTAATGCCTCAGATCCCACACTGCCCTTCTCCTAGAAGTGTGCTCTGAGCCACTGGGGCCTAAGCCGAGTTGACAGGCTCCATTAGAGAGCGACTCTGTCATGGAAATTGTGATCTTAACAGAGGGGCATGTGGCAGATACCAATTCCACTCACATCCTTGTACTATGTGGCTCTCCCAGGGGGCTACTGATGGGATCAAGGGATGTTCACACCACCAGTCCCCAACTGCCTTCATCTGAGCTGACCTGTAAGGCCCAAATTGGGGAAGGCAAGGCCTGGAGAGCCAGTCTTCAGTGCCCAACTCTGCTCCTAGGAACTAATGGCCCATGCACTCAGGGACAAAGCTTCAGATGGTTCTCAAAAGCAATGCAAAGTATAGAACTTTGCAAGGACTTTGGGATCTAGAGGATGTCTTTCGAGCAGGCCTGGCAGCAACAAGAGTCCTGGACTGGGAAAGCTGGATGCCCCAAGTGACCTTGGCAAAGGCCTTCCCCCTCTAGGCCTCAGTGTCCCCACCTCCAAGGGCCAGGACGAGGCCCAATTTCTCCGAATCTGAAGCACTATTCAGGTCTGTTGCTGCCCAATGCACAAAGATGACTTGTAGGCCAGGTCACATTCACAAGATTGAGCCCCTTCCTCCTAGAAAAGAAAGAAGCCACATCCTGAGAAGCGTGAACAGAGAAGGGAGGTGACTGGGTCCTTTGTAGACCTCACCTGCACGTCAGGCAGATCCCAGCACTGTAATGTCAGACCTTAAAGTCAGAGAACCTACGATCCTGAGGCCCAAAGAAAGGGGCCAATGAAACGAACCCATGAATTCATATCGGTGCACACTCCAGAGACAACAGGACTGACCCCAGTCCCCTGAGTCCCACCTCCCCTCTGATGTAGGGAAGGCAGGGTTTGCCCAGCACCACCACGTCTTCTGCCCACACAGATGTCTCTCTCCGGTGACTGGGCCCAAATCACCCATGTGCCAGCCTCCGAGACATGCCAATCTCTGCTCGCCCACAGGTGCCGCCGCGGGGATGGGCCGGTGCCTCCACCTGCCATTGTGGGTTCTTGGTGGAGGTCGCTGGGGCTGAGGCAGGCAGGGACCGGCCCGCGGCCTCTGCCAGCTAGAGAAATATTCCACATGCCCAGGTCTGGAGCAGTAGAGGGGAGAGAGGGAGAAGGCTTGACCATGGGTCACGTCTAAAGGGAGCACATCAGGACATAGTCAGGCGGCCTCCTGCCGCGGATTTCACCCCACGCAGTCCCCGGGCCCTGTGGGTGCGACCGGCATTGCCCAAGAGGGGCTGAAGGCGCCCCCGCCTGGCAAAGCCCACCCCAGCGCGGAGCCCAGAGCGCCACGCCTCGGACCCCGCGCCAGGGAAGCCCGGAGCAAGACCCCGCTCCGTTCCGGCCAGGGGAGCCTGGGCTGCTTTCGGCAACTCTTTCCTTCCTTTGGTCACTCCGGCCCCGGAAACCTGGGCTAGGGTGCCAGGGACAGCGCCTCCAGCGGAGCCAGGCGCGGGCCCCTCCAGACCCTGGCAGCGCGGCTGCACGCCCGCCTCGGAGACCAAGGCTGCCATCTAGCGGCCACGCGGGCGCCGTCGGGGACCGGAGCCGGGCGGAGCGCCGGGGGCTCCCGAGTCCGCGGCTGCGCGGCGGGGTTCCCAGGACCAGGACTTGGGCGCAAGCTTCAGCGTGAGCTGTGTGACCCTGGGCACGCCCAGCCCTCTGGATCAACCGTCCTTTCTCGGTAAAACGGAGAGGATACAACTCCTCCGCTCGGGGTCATCGGGAGACGCGGGACCGAGAGACGACGCCTCCTCGTTCCCGAGACCACTCGCCCCATGCACTCCGCACCGCACTCCCGTCCAGGGAAGTCTTGAGGAACCCAGTCCCCTAGACGGGAGGTGGAAGGAGGCGCTGGGGAAATCCCGCAAAGCAGGAATCCGCACTGAACAGCAGGATCCTTTATTCTAGGAATTGTAAACCCAGAATTGTAAATAAAATGCTAATGATTTATTCGTGCTCAAACGCCGGGGGCTGCGTCGCCGCTTTTGAAGACAGCTCCGAGCGTGGCTTTCCAGGAAGGCAGGCCTCCCCGCGGCGGCTTCCAGGGCTCCCCGGGGCCTCCTCCCTGGCCGCGGGTCCCGGCTGGGGGACAGGCAGTGGTTCTTGGTGGAGCGCTCCCAACCCGTCCTTCACTGAGACCCGGGTGGTGGTGGAGGAGGTCTTTTTCCTTCCATCCACAGCCGAGTCAGCCTCCTCAGCATTCACCCATCATGCCTTCAACCAATGCTTCCCCGTCGCCAAATACCTACTAAACCCTTAGCTGACCATTGGTAGTCAAAAAACAGTCGTGGGAATCACATCTGGTAGGGAAGATTGACTTGATGAGCAATCCTACAAATAAACGCGTGCTTCTAAGTTACAGTGCCTGGGGTAGGGGTGCGGCTGGGGAAGGTAAATACAGTTTTTTTAACTTCCGGGATGGATTCCATCAAAGTTCTGAGAGCCTGAAGGGGCACTGAAGGGATCGAGTTTTAACCTTCTCTTGTGAGTCTTGACTACCCTACATATTTAAGGTATTTCACTAAAGGGTAAGCTTAAAAAAAAATAAAAATAAAAACAAAAATAATTCAAGCAATATGCATTTGCATCTGCGACTGCCATGGTAGGGGAAGGGGGTGGCGGGGTCACTGATCATAGGCAAGAGGAGGTGGAAAACAAGGACTTTCCTTCAAACTATGCAGCCTGCCCAGCTGACCAGAGCAGCAGAGATGGCTCCGTTTTCAGCTGCTTCTCCTGAGTTGGCAGGAGGTGCGCAAGAGACCCCAGAAGCGGACTCAGAGCTACCTAGAGAAGCTTCCGTGGCCACAGGGCCTCCACCTCAGGGCCAGGAGACCTGGAGTGGCCCCACCCAGGTCTGGCGCAACTCCCTGCAAAAACACATTGCAGGCTTTGTTTGTTTTTAATAAAAGCTTCTCTTTCCCACACTCCCTTTATATAGTTTCTAGAGAAATAGCACGTCTGGTTAATACTGACCTTCCTAAGGTCCTTTTGAATGTAAGACACAAATGTATCAAGGATGATCAAGATTCCTACCTCCGCCAGCAAGCTGATTTTTTGCATTTGGTGGGCCTCCATCAGACCACCAAGGCAACAGTCATAGACTGTACTGTGGAGGAAATTCAGGCGTCCTGCAGAGGCCTAGGCTGAGTGACCTTTATTCTTGTGTTCACTGGACAAATGTTTATTGATCTCCGCCTATAGACTGACTCCATCCTGGGCCTTGGGGATTTAAGACAGATAAAACAACTCCTGCTCCCGGTGGGCTCACAGCCTGAGTCAGGTGCCTTCTTTTCAAAGTAAGGAATTCTGGGATTGCCACCCTTTGCCCCTTGGACCTCCCACCACCTCCACACACACAATTATGTGTCCCTTAAATTAGTGTATATTTTGAGGGAATTCATGAAACAATCAGGTCCCTGAAGCTTAAAAAAAAAAAAAAGTGATATTTGGTCAGAGCAACCAGAAACAAAGTCCAAAAACAACCTCTTTGGGGCACCCTTGTTGTAATACCCATACCCTAGGCTGAGCTATGTTAAGGATCACACTTTACTTCACAGGGCAGTGTTCTAGTAGATTTCTATTAAAATAATTCAGTGTTGGAGTTGCACAATGTTGGATCAAAGAAATAAGACACAAAAGAGCACACACAGTATGACTCTATTTACGTAAAGTTTAAAGCAGGCAGCAATATGCTATTTGGGTGTAAAATTATGAAGAAAGGCAAGGAAATGATCATCACAAAAATTAAGATCGTGAGTACTTCTAGGAGGGAGAGGGTTGAGATAAAGGACACTTAGCTCATATGGTGGGCTTCTGTGGGGCTGGCAATACTCCGTTTTTTACCTGGGTGGTGGTTACAAAGGTATTTGCTTATAAATTATTTGTCAGATTGTATCTATGTTTTATGCATTTTTATATATGTAATAGCCCAAATTTTAAAAATGTTAATAAAAAGATAAAGGAAGGAAAAGAACATCCAATCTATTTTTTAAATGCATTATAATTGTCTCAAACTGAATTCTTCAGTTTGGGTGTCTGTATCCTGCCTGAATTCCCTGTCACTGCTTGTATCAACCATTTGATAGGTTCTTGCAACATAACCTGTTGCAACACGTTCTGATCCTGACTTAGCCTTATAGACACTGGGAAGGCAGAGAGCTGAGCCCAGGAGACTTGCGCTCTAGTTCTACAGTATTACTAATTCATTGTATGACCTTCCCTCTCTAGGCCTCAGTTTCCTCTACTGCACAATGGCAGGGGTTACAGGAGATGACTTTTCAGGCCTGTAGTCATGTGACAGGTGCCTCAGATCCCACACATCTTGCAGTGATGTCACTGCCAGAACAAGTGAACATCCCCAAAGTCAAGTCATCAAACACCCAAGGTAGCCCTCTGACACTGCCACAGACTGTTCCTGGGGACTGGCACCCTGCCTTTCACTACCTCCCAGAATCTACAGCTAGAGAATCACTCCATCAGTTCTCAGATTCCTCCCCTCTGCAGAGACAAGAAATGTCTTTGGGCCTGATGTCCCTCGGGGATGTGAATACCGCTAAAATCCCATTGATTAATCGGGTCCCACCCTTGGATCAATGGCTGGCATTAGAGGAGCTTAGCGCAGTTTTATTAGTCTGGCTGCCCTCTTGCAGATGTTATAGATGAAGAAATAAAATGAGGAGGAGAGGGAAAAAGGACAAAATCATTAGTCTGAAAGGAGCAAAAGAGCATCTTCTCTGTTTTGTATTCAGATTTAGAGCTGCACTGTCCAAGCCAGGAGCACACACAACAATCCATTTGTATGCCGTTTCCAGGAGTTCAGCTCGGCCTCCTGATTTCTCACTTTCCCTGATCACTGAGATCCCAGGAGCATTTTGGTCCATAGCAACTGCCAGCCCAACCTCTGAAGCCATTTTGCAGGGCTACGAAAACACCTGAGGTCCCATTCATTCGTTTATTCATTTCTCACAAGGGCAGAAGGCTTTTGCCTGATGTAGGGAAACAGGCCTAACTATCTACCAGATAATCCATCTTGAAAATGTCATATTTGCTCTGAAGGGACTGGTCCTTCCACAGGCCTTGCAGAGAAGCCTGCTACAGTCCTCACCTTACCAAAGCTTTGGTTCCAACAGAGAAAACCCAAGGGCTCAGCTTGCTAAAGCTCTCCAGAGAGGCACTTTGAATTAAGACCAGAAATGCTTTTAAAAGACTCTGGTCTCTGGTCTTCTAATGATGACCTCTTCCTTAATTTTGTGATGGCTTCATCTGCCTCTTTCGATCATCTAGGTAGCTATAAAAAGCTAAACACCTCCTACTAACCCCATTAGGATGAAAGCGGAGGATTTTATTATTCATTTTTCACAGGAAGAAGCTCAAACTCCCCCAGGAAGTGTAAAAGGTAGGTTTTGATGTATCTGGTTATGGAGAGGTTGCAACAAAGCAGACCCTCCGAGAACGGGAATGTCTTGTGGAAGGACAGGCAGGAAAGGTTGGGGTGACCAAGCTCTGCAGGAAGGGAAGGGAATCATCTCAGGCAGTTCCACTGACTCCAGCAAGGCGTGCATCACCACTCTGTGGCACAGACTGATTTCAGGACCTGCCTGGGAATCCAGGAATAACCCAAATCCCCTAGAACACTGTCTCTTGATAATTATCTGTTAAACATTTGCAACACACACACAAAGGTAACTAAACAGAATGGTTCCCCCCAGGACGGTGCCGTTCATAACAGTAATAAAGCCCCTGCCACAGACAATGTCATTATCCAAACGCCATTAACATCAATATGCGTATCAAATACCATCTGGCAAAGGAGCCTGCAAACCAAAGCTCTGGGGCTTCCCAGCCTGGTGGGGAGGGGGCAGCCCACAGCCGCCTCCTTCCTCACCTAATGGCATGAGGGGGCCAGGCCTGCCTGAGAATCCAGAGCAGCAGACCCACCCGGAGAGAATGCTAAGGTATAAGGGAAAAGAAGGACAGGGCGGGTGAAAAGCATCTAAGTCTAATTTATTCACTGTCATTGACTTCTCTTCAAGTCCTAATTACAAAGATGCAACCAACTGCTCCTTCACAATGTCATAATAGGAAACTGATTGAGTATTTGTATAAACCTGGGAGGAATCATTGTTTTGAAGAGAAACAGAACTTAACCTCCCGCCCGTCCCCAGGGTTGCCTTGCAGACAGCGTCACATGCAGAACCCTATACTTAAGTTGAAAG